>NC_136428.1:216374897-216817397 GCF_052849685.1 Lactuca virosa | reverse complement strand
AAAAAAAAAGTTAGTTTTTTATATATCATCAAGGATCTCTTTGGAAAGAGGACGAAAAATCGTGAACAACGGTATACTCGGTTTTTTTTTCGATAAAAAACATGGCCTAAAAAAAATTTTAAACGAAAAAAAGGAAGTGAGTTTTGTTATAATCCGGTGCATGTGTGTCCATTGTAAAAGACTACAACCCTTCCTTTTGCCGTTGATCGCTTTAAATTTCGACGCTTTGGATTGGTTTCTTGGTTCATTGATTAATAATGGTTCTCTATTGAACTTTTCCCCATATATATATATATATATATATATATATATATATATATATATATATATATATATATATATATATATATATATATATATATATATATATATATATATATATAACGACCCTAATTTTCGTGTGTCGTTAAGGTTAGTGTCCCGTTATGTTTATTCTTAAAAGTAACCTTTTACTTGGGTTAGAGTTATGTTATGAGGGCCAAATTGTAATAAAAGGAACATTGATCGTGTATATGGTATAGGAGTAATTTATCATACTTTCACATCCTAGATTGTACCTTATGAAGTATTTAAGCTTTGCTAACCTTAAAATTCAGGAAAAACATTCCATTTCAGCCACTAACTTCTGGAGAGAGTGTGTGAGTGTGTGTGCACCATTCTAGGGTTTTGGGATTATTCAAGTGAAGGTGGTGCAATTATTGGAGGCTTTTGAAGCATTCTTGGAGTAATGCGTGGGTTGTGCTCTTTCTCACCTTATTTGTGGAGTTTCTCACAAATTTATAGAACACATGTTTGTATTCTTTTGGGTTATCTTCTGTCCATTTGATTTGAACTCAAGAGTTAGCAATGGATGGAGGAAAATACATGGTGTCGAGTGTTGGATTAGTCCTTAAAGTATTTCATCCGCATTAAACACTTAGTTATGGTATTAAAGGGTTAGAATCATCCCAAAAGAGGTTTTAATGAGAGCTACTGGACTTTATAAGAGAGAGCATGTGATTGGAAACATCTTCTGTAACTGGCAGGTTTCTTACGGTGCGACACACAGGTGTACATGGCGTGGTAACAGGGTTCACGTTTTTCCTGATGGAGAATAGGTGAATAAACCGCAATGTGCCCCTTCGTTGCTCGCGATATGTCTTATGGGCATAATACTCTTCTGTTTTGTGGTGTATTTTTGTTAGGGCTTTTGTGCAATCTTTTAGGGTGCCTGATTGCTTCCTGGAGGGTATTCTTACTTTGTTCATAACTCTATATATCTTGGACTAGTGATGAGTCTTATTATGGAAAATTTAGTTCCTTGTCAGGGAAATTTCATATCCTATGATGTGTGAATCGAACCTAGGCTTTTATAGAAATTATGTTCCTTGTTTGTGATTGATTAATGTGTTAGAAATGTCAATCTCTTTCTCTGGTGGAAATGTCTAGAATGTATTGCATTTTAGACTCTTGTTATTATGCTTTTTGTATGAAATGTGTGGGTAGGATCATTCTAGAAAGAGGGATATGTATTGATTGTGTGTGATGTTTTATGCATTCTATGCTTCTAAAATTTGTGTGTTTAAAAAGTAGCTGAATTTAATATGTTTTCATGTTTACATAGTGATGAATTTTGAAGTAATATTCCTTCAAATATTATATAATAAATGAGAATGATTAGTTACGAAGGATCGAGAAGAATGTTGTGTAACCCTTTTGTGATGAATTAATAATACATTCATTAAAAATGGGAATAAACTTAATGGGGAAAAGGGTAGAAACCTATACTTAGATGTGCATCCTATTCGGATTGTTTGATGACCTAAGGTTAAAAGAATACCTACATGTAAAGAGATTAAGCCAACAACAGAGTCGAATGGTTTTCTAGACGACCATTTCGGTACATGGTCCATGTAGTGGGTGGATTGGAGCGATGTTGTTTCGGCGGTGGAGCCATTGCAAACATAACGTTTAGGTGGGAAGTATCATAAGGTCGGAAAGATAACGACAAATATCACTCTCGAACGACAATGTGTGTATGCATCGTCAAAGTAACGAAGGTAGCATACCATGAACAATGTTTTGAGTGAGAGTCGCGCCTCACTTATTGCGTTGGGTCGATCCGGTCACATTAGTAGTGAACAGGGTAATTTTCCTTTGGGATAGCAATGAACACAAAGAACCATAATAACGGTGGTATCAATGATAAGCGGTGGTAGAAATGATAAAATTTAATATGTAGTTACAGCAAAAAATAAAATACATATTACAAATTAAAGATGAATAAAACAAAGATTAATATTAATATTTAATATAACCTTGCGATGGATAAAGACTGTAAGAGATGATACAAATGTGTGATGTAGGTAATGCTATACAATGTGTGCAAATGATTACATGTTGTAAGATGTTTGATTAACACATTTAGGGTATGCATGTTTTATCAACATCGTACTGCTGATAGACTCACTTAGCATACGCTAACACTTGTTTCCTTGGTTGTTTTATTTTCCTTTCATTGGTACATGTAGTGTGGTTTATAGGCTTAGTAAGGATATGGTCTTTGGGTAGTCAAGTTCTAGATGTTTCTTTAGTCACAATACCATCTTGGACATGTTTTTTAAGTTTTCATTTACTAATGTTTTATGCAAACTTTAATATGATGAGGGTTGTTTTTGAAAATAACATAACATTTGGGGATGCTTTGAATAAATGTTAAATAAGACTTCCACTAATGTATTATGCTTAAAACGTGTTTAATAAAAGATGAGTTGAAAAATCATGATGTTACAATATATATATATATATATATATATATATATATATATATATATATATATATATATATATATATATATGTTTGTGTGTGTGTTTGTGTATGTGTGTATGTGTGTGTGATAGAGAGTGTGTATGTGTGCTGGAAAGGAAACACGTGCAATCTAATCTATGTTAATGTGTAAGGATAGCGTTTAGGCCCAACATCCTTAAGTTTTACGATCCTATTTATATATTCCTATGTACTTGTCATTTAAGTAATCAAGCGATCTATTATATTTACATGATATCAAAAGGCCAAGTACCTTCTCTTTCAAGCCCTCTCACCGGAAAAGCCTTGTTGACATCGACCTTGTCGTTGCGGGAGCTCCTAACATATATCTCTCTTTATCCTCTAATATGTCAGATCCTCTATTTTGTACCACCAAAACTTCCTCTTGTTCTGGTCGTCAAATATGCCTTCTCCCTTTGCCATTCTTCTTCTGAACTATCACCGCCTCTGGCCGTTAAACCTTGGCTTTTCGTTGCTGATGTAATTCTTCAACTCATTGGACCATCAATGTTGCATCGCAAGACCTACGCAAAATCTTCTTATCTATCTTCATCATTACACTTGCCAGCACACAACTAGCCATCAGCCTCTCCACAATCCACCAGCCTCTCATATTGTTATCGACGTCAATCCCATATACTTTGTTGCTTTCACATCTAATAGGAACATACTTATGAATACCACAAACTAAAACCCTATGAATAGAAATTCATGGTTAAAAATACAAACCATTTGTAGATTCCAATCAAGCTAATCAAAATCATCCTGTCTCCTTGAAAAAACTAGCTCCAATAGTATGCGTAATGTTTCAGACCTATAACACAAGAAACCCTAAGATTATGAAGAGAGAAGGGAGAGAGAATGGATTTTTGGATTTTATTCTTAGATTAGGTCAGCCGAAAATCCAAAGGTTTAAGGCTCTACTTATAGCTGCTATAAAACCCTATAAACCCTAAATTTGAACATATAATACTAATATTTCAAATAAGGTAATTATCTAGTTTCTTAATTATGAAATGGAGGCTTCCAAACCCCTATCTAGGCCATTCAAAATCCGACAACCCTAGGAGGATTCTAGAATCCCTCCTTTGTTCAACTATTGAACAATTACAGCTCAACCCTTGTACCTTTAATTAATTCTGATTAACCCATAACTAATTCTAAATTAATTATGGTTAATTCTTAATTAATTATTGATATTTCTAATTAATATATTAATCATATTATATATTAATAAATCATGTATCTCTCTCCTCTAATCAATCCAAGCCATTTTTTGGTTATGAGGGTAACCCAAAAAGGACTTTACTTTTATTCTTCAGCATTATACCAATTTAGTTAGGACCTTAGACACCTTAATCCAACAATTTCCGACTTGGATAAGTCGCTAACTACAATTGCATGTACAAATCCGAATAACTAGTAAAGATTGTTTTCCAAAGACACTGTCATACTCTGATTAGATGTTGGTCCTAAGGTAAGTGATCAGTTATCCCTTCGTTGTTCCTGATATCATATGGACACGAGACATGGATTTAAATCAATCTCATTGTCCAAGATTCTGTTTCCTGATTTCTAGATTTGTGATGACGTCATTAAACTACTAATTGAACACATCAATTTAGTCCCGGTTAGGCCCATCACTATAATGTCAACATCAAATCACCAAGGGGATCAAAGATATCGCTATTCTTGTTAAGGAAAAAGGAATGAATAAACTTTGACTATATAATCATTAATTTTACTCATCAAATCATACATGAAATTACACTTTATAACACCTAATTACAAGATGTGTTGGAGTAAACAAATGCACAACCGATTGTAAAAATGACTTATATATATCCGTTTTAAGAATAGAAGATATTATCGTCTTAGAATTACTCATGATTGAATCCATGAAGTAATCTCTACCTGCGGGTTTAACCAATACTCAAAATCCTTATTTTATAAGTACTCATGAATTTTGCAGCAATCCCTATGTTGTGTCCAATCACTATGGACAATCTACTAATGATTCATGACAGTCTTAAATTTTGCAGCAATCCCTATGTTGTGTCCAATCACTATGAATTTTGCAGCAATCCCTATGTTGGACAATCTACTACTTGCAATGTTGGAACATTGTTTCCTATTAGGAGTATGTCATCCACAAACAAGACTACAAAGGTAACTATACTCCCACTAACTTTGACATACACATAAGACTCATCCTCACTTCTAGAAAATCCAAACTCTTTGACCTTTTCATGGAATCAAAGATTCCAGACGTGAGATTCTTTTTTCAGTTCATAAATGGATTTATGAAGCTTGCACACCATATTAGGGAACTTGACATGCACAAAACCATATGGCTGAGCCATGTAAACATCCTTAGCCAGTTTCCCATTAAGGAAAGTAGTTTTGACATCCATTTTCTATACTTCATAGTCATAATGAGCAGTTATGGCAAGAATTACCCTAATAGACTTAACCTTAGCAACTGGTTAAAAGGTCCCATCATAGTCAATCCAGTAGGTTTGAGTAAAGCCCTTTGTAACCAACCAAGCCTTGAAGGTCTATACATTACCATACATGTTTGTCTTCTGCTTGAAGATCCATTTGCAACCTACAGTCTTTCGACCAGGTGCTTGATAAAAGAAAGTCCACACTTGGTTATCATACATGGATTGGATCTTTCTATCCATTTCCTCTTTCCATTTAGAAGCCTCAGGGCCTACCATCGCTTCTTTGTACTTAGTCGGCTCATCCAAATTTACCAGTGTATCATCATTGATAGACGTGTCCCCATCTATCGTTATATGGAAACCATAAAATGAAGGTGGTGCACTAACTCGACTCGATCGACGTAGAGGTAATGAATTTTCCATTGGCTCATCAGGTTTCGCCTCAGGTTGAGAGCTAGTGTCATTGAAGGTTCCGTCATTGGATGAATCTTGAATTTCTTCAAGATCAATCAAACTCCCACTTCCCTCTATATAAATGAGCCCTCTCTCGCGAAAGAATCCTATTCGAGCTACAAAGACCACGTTGTCACTAGGTCTGTAGAAAAAGTATCCGAAGGAATTTTATAAGTAACCACTGAAAATACATCTCTCGGCTCTGGGTACAAGTTTGTCTCGGGTCTCACAACTAAAGGGAACCTCGCAACCCCAGAACTTGATATGTGGGAGCGAGAGAGGTTTCCATTACCACATCTCATGAGGTGTTTTGGAAACCTTCTTGGTAGGAACAAGATTTAGAATATGGGCTGTTGTTTCTACTACTTAACCCCATAACGATATAAGGAGTGAAGCCTGACTCATCATGGAACAAACCAAGTCTAGCAAGGTTTGATTATGCCTCTCAGCCACACCATTAAGTTGTGGTGTCCTAAGAGGTGTCAAATATGAAACAATTCCACATTCCTTTAGATAGTCATTGAACTCGATACTAAGATATTCTCCACCTCTATCAGATCGAGGCATCTTTATCTTCTTGCCCAATTAGTTCTCTACCTCGTGCTTAAACTATTTGAAATTTTCAAAAATTTATGATTTATGATTGATTAGGTAGATATAGTCATACCTGCTATAATCATCAATAAATGTCACGTAGTAGCGATTAGCATCCCTTGTGGCAGATAGGAAGGGACTACATACATCAGTATGGATGAGGGCCAACAAATTTGTACCTCTTTCACAAGTGCCAATGAAAGGTGATTTAGTCATATTGCCCAACAAACAAGACTCGCATTCATCATCTGATTTTAGGTCAAGCGATTCCAACACTCCATCCTTTTGGTGTTGGACGATGTTTTTCTTGTTGATGTGCCCAATATGACAATGCCATAAGCATGCCTTGTCCAAACTATTAGAAAAATCAATGTTATAAACATTATTTCGAAATTCATTCACATAAGAAATAGTTTCCATCGGACGGATAAGCTTTGAAAATAAATGCACCATTATGATAAAAATTAATTGTAATATCATTATAATCAAAACCATAAGGAAATCCTTGTGTTAATAAATCATGAATTGAAATAATGTTTCGATCCATGTATGGGGAATAGAAACAATTGTTTAAATCAACCATAACACTATCAAATAAGAGCTTATATGTCTCAATCCTCGTAACAGCCGACTTTCGTCTATTCCCCATGATCAGGTTCAGCTTCCCATGCTCAACCTTTATACTTTCCTTTAGGCCATGCTTATCAGAACAAACATGGAAACCACATCTCGGATCAAGGACCCAAGAATTTGAAATACAAGTGTTATTGATATGAGTAGAGTACGTACCAGAAGGGCTAGATAACTTTCCCTTAGCTTCTTCCACTTCTTGGAGGTATTTGGGGAAGCTTCTTCTCTAATGGACCTTTTGGCCACAACGAAGTTGGTCTTTCCCTTTGACCCACTGAACTCTCTAATGTGGGCTGTCCCTTTCCACTTGGGTTGGGAATATGCCTTTCTCTTCTTAACTTTTCCTTGTAGGATAGCCATGACTGGAGCCATAGCAACACTGTTGGAATGAGACTTCTTCATTCCTACTTTAGTTGTCTGCAACAGATTGTGAAGCTCAATCAACGTGGTCTTAGTATTGTTCAAATGATATGTTAGGATAAACTTATCATAACTACTGGGCAATGATTTTAGCTCCATATCAATGGTAAGCTCATTATCAAAGTTCAAACTGAGATTTTCCAATCTTTCTACGTGCCTCTGCGTTTTCTGCACATGAGCACACATGGACTCCCTATCTTTCAATTTGCATGCCATGAGGGCCTTGAGGAATTCGTAGCACTCTTGTCTAGATTTCTTGGGAAACATTTTAGACAAAGCCTGGTTCATTTCATAGGGCCAAAAGTCCTCATAGGTCTTCTGGCACTCAGGTGTCATGGTTGCAATCATAATGCTATTGACCTTTGTTGCGCCATCAACATGTTGGTCATATTTAGCCATTTATTCAGGAGTAGCAGATTCTTTGTCAGTTTTTGGAATTGGAGTGTCTAGAACATACTCTTTGTTCTCATATCTCAACTTCATTTTCAAATTTCACAACCAGTCCATGTAGTTGGGACCAGTGAGCTTGTCTTTTGAAAGGATAGACAAGAGAGTGAAGCTGTGAGTGGTTGGAGGATGATGAGGAAGATCACCATTTCCAGACATCTAAAATAAAGAGACAAGATTTTAGTTAGTTGATTCATTTCCTTAATATTTTAACACAAATTAATATTCAAGGCTATGATCCAAAAATTCAATTCAAAATTAAGAAGAGGGATTTCGTAATCTAATTAACAGTTCATTTTAGGTAGGTAAGTCATTTTACCAATTTCAATATAATATGAAATTCCTAGATCATTTGAGATTCATTGAACTTTTTAATGGCATGTTTAATCTCGATTATGTTCTTCAATTTGTGATTGGGATGTCGAGGATCAAAAATAAGATGTGAATAACCATGATGACATGCTAGAGATCTTTTATAGTCTTGCATTGATGTGTCAGTTAGCCACACACGATCCATGAACAACTATAAATTCGAGTATGTACCATCATTTCATCTTTGTAGTCCCATATTAATGCGTTGGTTAACCACACACGCTCCATTAACGACTCACAAAGAAATGATGTGCGTTTTCATGGATTAGGATACAATTTCACATTCTTCCTAAACTAACTAGAGTGGGGTTTTTAGAATGTTATATTACTTCATACATTATACTTTTAATGTGCTTATGTTCAATCAAACCCATTCGGCTAACGACCCTCCACCTTATAAGTTGTTTCCTTATACCTCTCTTTTGAGTGTGGTTTCATGAATGAGGCTTACTACTGATTCGACTAACATTTAATGATACATATAGTAATAGACATTTATACATATGTATAGGGTGTCTTTTAAAACTTTTGAAAATACAAGGTTAAAATCATGTTAATTCGAATTAACCTTTAATAGTTAATATTTGAATATGATTTACGAATGATCTATTAATTAGACTTTTAAATATTTTTCTTAAATCTCATTAGGATAATTATATTATCTTATAATAGATAATTATCTTATTTAATCTTCCTTTTATATTCATATTAGGATTCTTAATTATCTAGTTAATATGTTCAGATCTTGGACATTTAAACTAATATGGATTAACTAATAATTATCCTCTGTTTTGGTTAAGGTAAGAAAATCCCATAATTCATATTCCAGACAGATCCCACGATGTGGCAGAGGACTGCCCATGTCGTGACGAAACAATCTATCATTTTTTTGTGTGTATTATGGTTTCATCTATTATGTACCATTAATGTGAAAATCAAGGCTTTGATACCACTATTGAGGATTTTAGGTTCAAAACAATTATACAGGCGGAAATACTCTTAACACTTAAGGTACATGCAACCTAAAATGGATCTATGTCTTTTTCACATATAATAGCAACATACTTATGAAGAACACAAACTAAAACCCTATGAATCGAAATTCATGGTTAAGAATACATACCTTTTTGTAGATTCCAATCAAGCTAATCAAAATCTTCTTGTCTCCGATAGTATGCGAGCCTCTAATGTTTCACACCCACAACACAAGAAACCCTAATATTGAGAGGATATAGGGAAGAGAGAAGAGATTTTCATATTTTCTTCTTTGATTAGGTCAGCCAAAAATCCAATGGTTTAAGGCTCTATTTATAGCTACTAGAAAACCCTAGAAATCCTAAATTTGAACATGTAATAATAATATTTCAAATAAGGTAATTATCTAGTTTCCTAAGGCTTCCATAACCCTATTTAGGGAGATCAAAATCTGGCCACCCTAGGAGGATTCTAGAATCCGTCCATTGTTCAACTATTGAACAATTACAACTCATCCCTTGTACCTTTAATTAATTGTTGTTAACCCACAACAAATTCTAAAATAGTTCTAATTAATTCTTAATTAGTTATTGCTATTTCAAATTAAAATAGTAATAAGATAATATATTGATAAATCATATATCTCTCTCCTCTAATCAATCCAATCCACTTTTTTGGTTATTAGGGCAACCCGAAAAGTACTTTACTTTTATTATTCAACATTATACCAATTTATTTAGGACCTTAGACACCTTAATTCAACATAACCGTGTATGTGTTCCTGCTCAAGCCTCCAAACCATATCTCATCGGATACCTAGTAAATTTTTTCGTCGACTTCGTTGAAACCCTAACTTCTTCGAGTGTGGACTTTTCTAGAGCATCATATCTTGCATGTCGTCGTTGAATCTAGTTCTAACTACTAAATTCATCGCCACCGTCGTTGCCTCAAGATCTAGTTGTGTTCGCCATCGTTTTTAGAACTAATTGTCATCGTCACTACAACCGATGCTTATAATTCTTGATCTCCACCCTCCTCCTACATCAATCATAAGATCCAATGTAGTCAATATTGTCGGAACCCTAATAAAATCCAGCACCGTCATCGACGAAGCACTATTTTCTGCTTTCTTTATTTCTTCTATGTATTATCTTCATTAATGTTTCATGTTCTTTATTTTTTGTAGTTTAATCTCCTACTCCTGAACAAACAATGCTAGGGGAATATTAGTGTGCAAGGATAGGGTTTAGGCCCAACGCCTTTAGTGTTTAGGTATTTTCTTTATCTATTTTTATGTAATTGTCATTTGAGTAATCAAGCAATCTATTGTATTTATAATCCAATCCTAAGCTACTCTTTAATATCATATATGTCCCATACATGAGTTGTACCTTAACCTAATGGAAGGAGGACACCTCACCATACCGCTAGGCCAATGTACACATGTGCATATATATCTATTTGTATATATACATATGTGTGTACTTGTATATAAGCATATATGGCTACAACAATATGCACACATACATTTTTATTAATACTTTGCTATCATTCATTTTTATGAATGTCCGTGTCGATCTACAATTATTTTTTTGAGAAAATAGATGTGAAAAATGATAAGTTGAAGAAAACAAGCCTGTCAAGAAACAAAGAAAATGAATATTCTTTAAAATTTTGTTGCCATATTTTTAGTTTTTTATATTTCCTGTTGTAAAATATCACAAGATAACATAATACATGAGATACCATAAAATATATTGTTAATAATTAATGAGTAGATATCACAATAATACATGAGATAAGAGAGTGCTTATATATATCCTAGAAATAATCGTACTATGACAACTGTGAAAATTAGATCAACATCCGTCAAACACAATCCCTAACAACACACATGTAATAGAACTAATGTAACATATTCCAATCATTTTGAAGAAAATAAAGCATCTTCGAATGATGTAGATTGTTTATGAACAAACAGTTTTCATTACACATAAGTAATGAGTTGATACATATGATTGGAAACGATAAATGTATTAAGTATTATTATGCATAAATGATACCTTAACAGAGAGTACATGTAATTATGAAACCGTGGACATAAAGAACATCGAAAATGTAGTTCATATACAAAAGTTACGACCATCCGAAGAAATCGAATAGTTTAATAACAACACACAACCTGTAATCGATATAACAAAACTTCAAACGCTTCTTTAGACGCGTTAGACTATAAATTTAAAGTTATAAACAATTTTTCCTAAAGAGTAATTCAATCTAGAATTTGATTCTTACTCTAACTTCTTTTTCGGAAAAAACCCAGAACTGATGGATAAGAATGAATCATAACAAAAATAAATTATACCACTAACTAACTATCAAATGATTTATTAGGTTAGCTACACTACTCGTCAAAAAAATGTTTTCATGTTTTACAGAGCGTAAAATCGAGAAGTATTTTATTGAAACTCAAAGTTCTTCATGAAAAATCGGGTCTCGACGACCTACTACACGTGGCTCGAGAACCTGTCACACAACGCATTCCCGACCACTCAATTCAAATAGAGCATCACACTTCTATATATATATATATATATATATATATATATATATATATATATATATATATATATATATATATATATATATATATATATATATATATATCTGTCTCTCTCGATCTCGTCCATCATCAACCCCGCCGAAACACCGCCCTCTTCCCGTGCTCTGGCAGCCCCCTTTCCACATCCGATCAGCTGCTTCCGACCACCCCTGTTCCGACCAAGCTCCGACTGATAACAGCTGTTAACAACCTCTGTCAGCCACTCTTTTTCGGACGGCGACAACTTCGTCCGACGATTTTTCCGGTGACCATCCACACTATTCCAACCAGATTCCAGCCAAACTCTGGAAGAATACTATTCATTCGGCCTGGTTACTATTCATCCAGCAGGCGAGGCGTTGATCATCTATTTTTTAGACGTATTTTCGGAAAGAGAAACAATAGGCCAAATTCTTTAAGTGTGAATTATGGATTAAAGAAGTACATTTTATAGGGCATGTGGTCAGCAACAAGGGAATTCGTGTTGATCCCTCAAAGATTGAAGCAATTAGCAACAAGGGAATTCATGTCGATCCCTCAAAGATTAAAGCAATTAGGAACTGGGAAGCACCAAAGACACCAACATAAGTGCGCCAATGCTTAGGCCTTGCAAGATACTATCAGAGATTCATAGAAAACTTCTCTAAAATAGTCGAGCCCATCACAACAGTAACACGAAAATACAAGAAGTTTGATAGGAAAGACAAACAAGAATTTGCGTTTCAGAAGCTGAATAAGCTGTTGTGTAATGCACCCATCTTATCCCACTCGAAGGGAACTGATGCCTTCGTCGTTTAATGTGATGCATTACATCAATTATTGGAATGCATCTTAATGCGAAGAGACAAGGTCATTGCTTATTCTTCTCGAAAACTCAAGGTACATGAGAACAACTAAATTACCTATGATCTTGAGTTGGGAGTTATAGTTTTCTCCTTGAAAATTTGGAGACACTACCTCTACTATATGAAGTGTACCACATTCATAGATCACAAAAGCCTTCAACACATCTTCGAATAAAAAGAACTCAATATGAGGCATTGAAGATGGATTTAGTTGTTGAATGACTGTGAATGTGAAATTTGTTATCATCCCGGCAATGAAACTGTTATAGCAGATGCCTTAATCAAGAAAGAACAAACAAAACCTCAACGAGTATGGGCGTTAACAATGACAATCTGGTCAAACCTCGCCACTCAGATTCAAGATGCTCAACTTAAGGCCCTAAAGGAAGAAAAAGTTGCAAGCAAATCCTTGCGAGGAATGGATAAGAAATTCGAGCTTAAGGAAGACGGGATACAATATTTCATGAATCGGATTTGGACGCCAAAAATCGGTGACTTCGGAAGCCTAGTCATGGACGAATCTCATAAGTCAAAGTATTCCCTACATCCAGGTTCACACAAGATGCATTTAGATCTGAAGAGACTATATTGGTGGCCAAAAGTGAAGAAGAAATTGCCACTTACGTGGGAAAATGCTTGACGTGTTCTAAAGTCAAATTAGAATATCAAAATCCCTCAATATTATTACAAAAACTAGAGATACCTGAGTGGAAGTGGGGAACCGGTTTCAATGGACTTCATAACGAAGTTGCATAATACATGTAGTGGTTATGACACTATCTGGGTAGTTGTCGACATATTAACTAAGTCCGTCTATTTCTTGCTAATCAAGGAAAATAACAATATGAAGAAGCTGACAATAACCTATCACAAGGAAATTGTCAAATTACACAGGGTACGAATATTTATCATCTATGATAGATATAAGAGATTCACCTTGTGAGTTTTGGAATCGTTGCAAAAGGCATTGGGAACATGTCTGGATATGAGCACGGCTTACCATCCACAAAAAGATGGTCAAACTGAAAGAACCATTCAGATGCTAGAATACATGCTCCACACTTGTATGATAGACTTTGAAACACATGGGATACTCATCTACCTATGGTTGAGTGTTCCTACCATAACATTTATCACACCAACATAAACGACACAACTTTTGAGGCTCTTTACGGACGAAAATGTTGATCACTGATATGTTCGGAAAACATAGGTGATACCCAACTAGCTAAGAAAGATGTGGAGTATACAATGCTTAGTACCCCCTTATCATACATGACAAGACTGAGAAGATCTTCCAGATACAATATAGAATTAAGGTTGCACGTGATCATTAGAAAGGTTACGCTGACCGGAGACGTTGGCCTTTGGAATTCCAAGTCGGAGACCATATTATGTTAAAAGTCTCTCCTAGGAAAGGTGTCTTATTATCTGGAAAGAGAGACAAGCTAAACCCACGATACATAGGACCCTTCGAAATTTTGCAAGAATTGGTCATGTAGTCTAGCAACTCAAGTTGCCTCATGAACTCAACAACATAAATGATACATTTGACGTATCAAACCTCAAGAAGTGCTTGTCCGATGATACTCATGCTATCTCTCTTGAAAAAATCCAAATCCACTCTAAACTCCATTACATATAAGAACCAATATAAATCATGGATCGAGGAACAAAAGGTTAAAATAAAGTTGAATCCCTATAACGAAATTCAGATGGAACTGAAAACAAGAAATGAAGCTTACTTTGGAATGCGAGGATGAAATGAAATGAAAATACCCCCAACTATTTAATAGTGCCCCAGCTACAGGCCATATGTAACGCCCTCATATTCGGGCTAGTCAATTTAGAGTCAATAAACGTTAAAATGACTTTTTGATAGGTGATTATTTAGGATAAATAGACTTAACAAAATTTATAGTATATGTCACAAGGATTTCATACATATAAATTACGTTGAAATCCGAATTATAACGAAGAAGTTATGACCCGTTGAAGTTTCACAAATAAATTGGCACGGCTCTACGTATCGTAAAAAGTAAATTTTTGACGAAATACTTTTTAGCCTTAGCAATCTAAACAGAAGTTGTAGTATACGTTAAACCGAGAGCGTGCATATAGAGAAAGTCCAAATATGACTTTGTTTGAAGAAGTTGCGATTTTTCTAAGATTTTGAATAGTAGTATACAGCCCGGAAATTGAATTTTAGATCGATCGATTTTTAGCCGACACAACCTGAATGAGAATTGAAGATATCGTTAATAGGAGCTCAACGATATAAAGACAGTCGAAAGCGGAGCTCGTATGCGAAAGATATGGACGAAACTTAGTCCCAACTCTTCAAGTGTGACGAATTCGATACAGATTTGTAAATCTGAGATAGAATGAGAATTAGCCGATGGATCCTAAATGAAAGTTATAGTAATCGTAAATACCAACGTGTGGATATAAAGAACATTGAGAATAGAGCTTATATGTTAAAGATATGGACGAAACTTAGTCCCTACTCATCGAGCGCGATAAATTCGATACAGTTTTGTAAATCTGAGATACAATGAGAATTAGCCGACAGGGTTTAAATGAAAGTTGTAGTACTTGTAAATACCAACGTGTGGATATAAAGAAGTAGAAAATGGAGCTCGTACGTGGATGATATGAACGAAACTTAGGGCCTACTCTATGATCAAACCCCTATAAATAGACGATGAATTCCTCATATTTCCTTACTCAATTCCTCTAAACTCTCTCTAGAATTCTTCTTTATTTCTTTTTCGATTTCTCCTAGTTTTAGGGTGCGATAGAAAAAACTCTGAGTCGTCAAAAAGCTGACGAAAGAAGTTTTTAGAGTCAGAGTTCGGCCCGTGTAATTTCCCGGTTTTCGTTAAAAGCCCAGTAAGTTAAGCTACACTATTTTGTTTTCAATGTAACTTATATTTATAGTCATAAGTCGTTATTGTGAACCTATAAATAAAATTTATCAGTGATCCAAAGTCGTTATACTGGTTGGTCTACTTACGGGGATGATGTCTAGGCTGTGATTTAGTGAGTTGTTTAGTGTGGGATTTCCAAACAGTGTACTTCGTATACCAAACGGACCCTACCTCCGATATGATCCTACCTAGTTGTTCCTTACTTGATAGATCATGAAAGTACACTTTGAGTTAATGATGGCTCTAGACTAATAATTAGTCGCGATAAATATTAGACTAAAACTTAGCGATAATAATGGTAGGTTACGTCAAAGGAAAAGACAGTTGCTAGAAGCGAAGCGTTGCCTAAATTTGAAGTCGTCACTTTAACAAGTGAGTGCATATTTACTTTCATATTACACATAGATATGAAGTATTTAATACAAATTACGTGCTATGTGTGCATATTATCTGTGTTCTTGATATCTATGTTGGATGAACAATTTATACATGTTTTTATTCGATATAAATTGTATATGATGGGTAGATGGAATAGATGATGAGCAATGAAATAAAATCATGAGAGGCCTCGATGTTTAAGCTGACTTAGTCATCTAGCGGAGTATAGATGACAACCACAGACTATTCTAGACAGTCCAGTGGAACGCTAGCAGGCTCGCAACCTGTAAGTGTTTTTTTGAACTACGTGTTCACCAGGTGTACTCCATCCCCATCATGGTTGCCTTATTTGACATATATTGCTGAGGAGTCCCCTAAGCAGTGTTGTCAACCTGTTGAAAATCCTTAGGCTAGGTCCCTTAATTTAGATGCTTTAGGGACATAAAGTGAGGATAACGGGAATGGGTAATCAGGTTGATTGATTTAATGAAATTAATAAACTTAATTATTGTCGGTTGAAAACCCAATGTGCTCATCAGGCTCCTAAGTCTGACCCACTCAGTTTCTTGTATTACAGGTAGTGACACAAGATCATATATGCGATGATCTGATGAGGGATTATCGATTATAGGCCATTAGAAATAAATAGAATGTTGTAAGGCCTATGTTGTTTCTGTTTATGCTTTTGATCTGTATTGACAAAGACATCCCGAGGTTTTTAATATAATGCAAAATACATTTCTTCGGAAATGCTTTGATAAATTCTGTATCATATTTTTAGGAACAAATTCCGCAACATATTTTTTCAAATGTATACACTGATTTTCAAATAAAGCATAAACAATGCGGTTTTTTATGGCCGTGAAAATGGGGATGTCACACAATACATGCTAAATTTTGAGAAAGGATTCTTTTAACAACGGGAGAATGTGACAACTGTGAAAATTAGGTCAACATTCGTCAAACACAATCCTTATTAACACACATTTAATAGACCTAATATAACATATTCCAATAATTTTAATGCAAATAAAGTTTTATACTTGGAGATACGTCGTCGACGAATAAACATTTTTCATTATATATAAGTAATGATTTGATACATATGATTGAAATAGATATATGTATTAAGTTTTATCATGCATACATGATACACTAAACAGAGAGTGCACGTAATTATGAAATCGTCGATATAAAGAACGTCAAAAATGGAGTTTGTATGCAAAAGTTACAACCATCCGAAGAATTTGAACAGTTAAATAGCAGCACGCAACCGATAACCAAAATAATGAAACTTCAAACGCTTTGTTAGAAGCATTAGGTTATGAATTTTCAATTACAAACAATTTTTTCTAAAGAGTAATTCAATCTAGTATTTGATTCTAACTCTAACTTCTATTGTCCGAAAAACCCGACACTACTGTAGATAAGAACGAATCACAACACAAATAGATTATACCGCTAACGAGCTTTGAAACGATATGTTAGGTTAGCTACGCTACTCGTCACATTAATGTTTTCATATTTTACGGAGCATAAAATCGATAAGTTTTTTATTGAAACTCAAACTTTTTTACAAAAACTCAGGTCTCGGCGACCTGCTGCGTGTGGATCGAGAAGGCGCTACACGGTGCATTCCCGACTGCTCAATTTAACTAACTTCTACTCCTATAAATAAATCATCACCCATCACTTTCTCTACCATCAACTCTCTGTGTCTCACTCATAATTTCTCCGTCACTCTATCTCTATTTTCTGGTCAAGAACCATCGACGGCCACCGGCAGTGCTGCCCTCCGGCAACCCCCATTTCCGCCTTCGATCAGCTGCTGCTGACCACTCCTATTCCGAACAATCTCCGACCGATCACCACCATCAAGAGCCTCCGCCAGTGACCCATTTTTTTATACGGTCACCTGCATCTGATAAGTTTTCTGGCAAGCAACAACACTATTATGACCAACTTCCAGCTAAACTCTGGCAGAATACTATTCATCCAACAAGTTACTATTCATCTAGCAGGCGAAGCGCTGACCGGCCATTTTTCATACGTATTTATAGATTTAGTTCCTAAACCGTTTTAAAGCTAAGCTAACCTTAAAGTGAGTTTCACGGTCCCTTTTTATAACATTTATTAGTTTTGGGGGGAGAATACTTGTCTAAACTGCTATTTATTTGTTATTTAAACTCATGTTTATATAAACTGATACTTAAACACTATTGGGACTCTAATTACAAACACTTATATGGTAGTGTTATACAGTTGAAACTCTGCTTACAAAACTATAACAGTATTGTTATATTGTCAAACATTTCCCTGGACACATTGATATTTAAAGTTAGGGCTTACAAACTTTTAGAACATTTCGCTCAATGGTTTATAGGAGACATATTCATCACCTAAGTCCAATACTTAGCAGACCCCAAACTTATAACCGTTAATCCTTGTGAGTGAGAGAGCTATGTATAGATCTATATGGGTTCACACCCCCACTTGTAGTTGCTAGCTACAACCTTGACGGAAGAGCCATGCCAGGTGATAACTATCTATACATTTACGAAGTTTGATGAAGCATTAGGAGGGGCCTTACAATAGTCAATAACTCGGTTATAGGGAGTTATTGTAACTCTAAGAGCATTCTAAATAAATTTATATATAAGTTGGGAAACCATTAAACATACTTTTTGTTTAAAAAGTACTTTTATTTATAAGCTAGGAAACCACTTATATATACAATACAAACATACCATTTTGTTTAAAAATCACTTATGATTGAAACATTTCAAACCTGTGAACTCGCCAACATGAAAGCAGGGACTCATTGTAATGTTCAAATCATTCTAAATACATTTATATATAAGTCGGGAAACCATTTATATATAGTGAAAACATACTATTGGTTTAAAAACTCTTCATATTTATAAGCTGGGAAACCACTTATATGAAATAAAAACATACTTTTCTGTTTAAAAAGTACTTATGAATGAAACATTTATAACCAGTTAACTCACCAACATTACGCTCACACTCTTTCAAATCATATGTACTCTCAGGACAGTAATAGTTGGAAGATAAAATCATGGGACGACACTCTACCTAGTATAGTATAGTATTTATATAAGTTACCTACTATTATGGAATGTTTTTGTACTTTCACATTTCTAGTACCTTTAGATTGAGTAACACATGTAATGTCCCTTTTAGTAATGACACTTTCATTTTTATGTTATATTATTGTATTGTTCTATGTATGCAAATGACTATGATCCATGATGTCATCTCACAGCCCGATGTTTTCTCTGCCGACTGGGGGTGTGACACATATGTGCATTCAGAATGCACATTAATACGCACTATGTAATAATTGGTAAAAAATAGGTCAAAGTTTGTCGGTTAAACCACCTCGAACACAACTATAAAAAGGGCCTATTGTGTGGTATTCCTTGTAATCGCATACGGAATACCTTAAAATTTTCTCAAAGTTGACAGTTCTTAATAATCGGAAAAAATTTCACAAAATAAGTATTAATTAATGCGCTATATTAAGGAAACAAACAAAACTTGTCAAGACTCAGAATAAATTTGATGCCACTTGCCAATTTCTAATGACCCTTGTTAGGAAGTAATGTGGATAACACACAAAACTAAAAGCACATAAAGAGACAATATTTATGTGGTTCAGTAAAGGTGACCTATGTCCACGGGCAGGAGGGGAGTATTCTTTATTCATAGAGTTTTCAAATAGAGATTAGAAGTACAACCAACAGAGATTCGTGCTACTCACTAAGGATACAAAATACAAGACAAATGACTTAGCATGCATCCCTATTTATACTTGAGGGATAAAACCTAAAATCCTAATGGGCCAAGCCCATTGGCCCATAGGCCCATAGGCCCATGAAAGGTGTCAACCAATCATATTCCACCATGCAGCATCTTTTGTAACATCCATCCATGTCATACAACATATGAGCATCAACAACACATATGATGGATCATCATGAGCCATAGTGGTGTACCATGATGCACATGTGGCGTATCATTAACACTAGTGGTGTTTCATCCATCATGGTGGCGCATCAAGGTGTATTCCTTGAGCATCTGTAACTTCATGTCATCCTTCGACAATCATAAAAGACTTCAGAGCATACGTCTCATCAAGGGATAACTTGGCATATCAAGGAACTAAGTGGCACATCATTTCATCAAGATGGTGTATCAGGCATGTGGATGACGCATATTGATCAAGGGATGGCTCATCCTCTCCTAGGTTGGCAGATCCTATTCCAAGTTTGCACCATTCCTTCTTAAATGGTGCAACTAGACTCCAAGTTGGCGCATGCTCCCCATAAGGGAGCATCCTCCTCATGAATAGCATATCATGTCACTTGGTGGTATATCAAGTTACTTGGTGGCATATCAAGTCACTTGGTGACATATATGATGGGTTTTGAGCATTTTAACACTCCTAAGGTGTACATGCAACCCTAAATACCTTGGATCTATGTTTTCTCTATTATACATGCAAACTTTCTTTTTCCAAGGTATTACCCTAACTAGCATACAAAACTTTGATACTTGGGGTAATAAAACAAGTTAGATAACATACCTTTTGTTGTTGCTCGCTATCATTGATGTATTTGGCCTTTAAGAACTTAGCACCAATATTGTGAATGCCTCAAATGGAATCACAACACATCTAGGACAAAGGATAACATTTTGAGAGAGTATTCCTTTCACACAAAATCGGCTCATAGTTCTCTAAGAATAGATGAGTAGTAATTTTGGCTATGGAGTAACATATTTATATGTGGGATTCCAAAGGTCATGGGTTAACCCTAACACATACCCATGGGTTTATGATCCATGGTTCATGTGGCCCAACTCTTTATGTATCCATACATAATCTTAGTCCAACATGGATCATAAGCACAACATATAAATATAACTACTTTACACAATTAGTCCCCATTGATTTAATTAGTCTCTTTTGATCACTAAATTAATTCTAAACTAATTCTTGATCAATACTAGTTAAATCATATGATTTCATATTAATATATTAGAACTTATAATATATTAATAAACCATACATAACCTCTTCTTAAAAGTCCATCCTAACAAATTGTCCAGATGATACGCAACCCAAATGGACCATGCTACTCTCGGGTCAAGTACATACCAATTATAGTTATGGTCTTAGACACCTAATCCAACAGTCTCCCACTTGGATGTGACAACCCGAAATTTCTATCTTGTAAAGCCAGTCAATTCAATCTAAAGTCAAACTAGTTTTTGTTAAATTTTAGCTTTGTTAAGGGTCTATTTTAGAGTTCTAATCCTAGTACACTCAAGGATTGGGTGTTAGGAAGTATTTACTTGAGTTCAATGAGTTGAAATCGAGCCGGAACCACCTTCACAAGTTGTTCACGGCCGCAAACTACGGTTTACGGCCGTAAACCCATGTTGGTCGTGAACCCCTCTTCATTAGTATGAAGATCCTTCATTATTCTTCATTTCTCACATCTTCAAGTCAAGAAATCTCATTTCTCTCTCAAGTATCATCAAAGATATCCTCCTTGATCTTCAAAAGTGTAAGTGATTCTTCCATTCTTTCTTGATATCCTTTTTATTCAAGTGAAACCCTATGATTTCATCCATGAATTCATCTCTTTTGGGTTTAGATCTTCAAATCATCATATTTTCACCAAGAACACCAAGAACACACACTTGTTCTTGGTGTCGTGAACACCTTCAAGACTTCCAAAATGTAAGTATCCTTTCTATATACTTGTTATCCATTAGAAGCCCTTGAATCCTCATGAAACAAACACCCCTTAAGCATGAATAAAGATCCAAAATGGAAGATCTTCAAGTGTTTACGGCCGTAAACACTTATTGTGGCCGTGAACTCTTCTTAAAGATCTTGTTGTGGCCGTGAAACCTCATTCCTTGGACATAAACCCTTAATAGGATCAAGCCTAGGACCGTAAACACTTCATGTGTGGCCGTAAACTCTTCTAGGGCCGTAAACACTTATAGTGTGGCTGTGAACACCCTTTTATGCAATCATATGTGATTGTAACACTTCATTTCAAGTGTTTCCTAGTCCCTAAGGTTGTTCCCTTACATGATTAGTTGTTATATACACTAATTATATACATATATGTGTCATTATATGCTAAATAGGATCCGTTTGTGCTCGAGACTTCACTTGGCATACTTAGCATCCTATATGGATCTTTCATTAGAATCACTCACTACAGGTGAGTTCATACCCCTGAAATTATCTTTTAATGATTTTAAATGCTTTTATGGGGTTGGGGGGGGGGAATACAAGTAGAAAACCTTATAGTTATAGTATCAATCACATGTAATTTATAACTATCAAACAAAAGGATTTCTTAGACTTCAAAACTGTGTTATCAATCAAACTGTTTCAAATCATTTTATAAATTGACATCAAGTCATCAATAACCATTCAAATGGTTAAAACTCTTTTTATATGATAAACTCTTTATCGTTTTACAAAACTCTTTTAAACTTATATATTGTCAAAATCATGTCTATATAGATATAGTTATATAAATAAGGTTCAAAGGGCTTAGGACTGATAACTCGCTTTATTCCCTGTTCCTTGTTTGGTTGTGGACTTAGGGTATCGGTTGTTTGTCCGAGTGTCGTTTAAATCTTAATTATATATTATCGGTTGTGGACTTAGGGTAACGATTTATACATGTTTTTATTCGATTTAAATTGTATATGTATTTTATACTTATAATTATGATGGGTAAAGATGGGTAGATGGAATAAATGATGAGTGATGAAATAAAATCATAAGAGGTCTCGATGTTTAAGCTGACTTAGTCATGTAGCGGAGTATAGATGATGACCAAATACTATTCTAGACAGTCCAGTGGAACGCTAGTAGACTCGCAACCTGTAAGTGTTATTGTGAACTACATGTTCACCAGGTGTACTTCATTCGCCTCATGGTTGCCTTATTTGACATATATTGCTGAGGAATCCCCTAAGCAGTGTTGTCATCCCGATGAAATACCTTTGGCTAGGTCCCTTAATTTAGATGCTTTAGGGACAGAAAGTAAGGATAACAGGAATGGGTAATCATGTTGATTGATTTAATGAAATTAATAAACTTAATTATTGTGGGTTCAAAACCATATGTGCTCACCAGGCTTCCAAGCCTGACCCACTCAGTTTCTTATATTACACGTAGTGGCACAAGAGCATCGATGTGATAATCTGATGAGGGATTATGGATTATAGGCCAGTAGAAATAAATAGAATGTTGTAAGGCCTATGTTGTTTCTGTTTATGCTTTTGATCTGTATTGACAATGACATCCCGAGGTTTTTAATATAATGAAAAATACATTTCTTCGGAAATGATTTGATAAATTCTTTATCATATTTTTGGGAAAAAAATCCGCAACATATTTCTTCAAAAGTATACTCTGATTTTCAAATAAAGCATAAACAAATTGGTCTTTTCTGGCTGTGAAAATGGGGATGTCACAATTGGTATCAGAGCATTAGTTTAAGCGAACTATGAATTTTAAGAAATTTCGAGACTATAACTTAGAATGTTAAGCGATGATTGTGAGATGAGTGTCTGCTATATTTAGGAGGTATGCCTGAATAGACACGAGCAATAGCTTATTTAGGGAAGATGCCTAAATTGCTTTTATGTGCTAAATGATTTATGATATAAGAAGCCTTATATGCTTTATGATGCTATCATTTGATCGGATCTATGGTTTATTTCCGACCGGATCTAGAAATTTTGTGTGTTCAGATTTCTAAACATTTAACTACGATACTAGAACTGGCATGTAAGTTTTCAGAGTAATAAGGAGGATTATGCGTCTAAACCTTCTCTATATTAAATTTCTCGTCTTGAACAACTATTATGGCCTATGGAACGTCATGATAAGGACTCGTACCAGACTGATAAAATAGAGGAAATAAGAAACCTGATGATAGTATGTCTAGTACAGAGAAGTACCAGACTCGTACCGTAAGAGAGGTATCTTTCCTTTAGAATGCGTCTAATAAATAATATGTCTAGTACGGAGAAGTAAACTTTCGATTGGCAGAAAGAAAGATTTTTGGTACAATCCATGAAGTTATCCCATCATCTGGCATTTCCTCCACCAACCGATTTGAAGCAGAATTCATGATTGAAGATACGCATTGAATAAGTCCTAATAGAGTCTAGGGAAAATTTTATGACTGTTTGGACACATTGGTATGTGTTAAAAATTGTTTTTGTGATAATGAATTGGTGAACTAAGAGGCAGTACTTGGGACGAGTATGAGTAGATGTGAAAGGTAGTTGATACCTATACTACCGGAAGCACATGACTCACACTTGGATCAGGTAAAGTCACAAGGTTACCAAGGTGCTAGTAATTGATTCCGTTTTATTCATGTATGTCATTACCATCATTTCGGTAATGAATAAGAAGACGATTGTTATTCCGACCCTAGTAGTCATATCAAATTGATTCCGGCTAAGATATGTATTTTACGTGGTTCAGAGAACCAAGTTCGATGTAGCATCCGACTTAAGCCAGAAGATTGAAGTGAAAGATAATCAAATCGATCAATAGAAGTATTACAATTACCGTGAAAATAAGAAGCTTGTAGCTAGAAGTGTTACATGCTAGAATGTGATTATACCATATTAGTGTTGGGTTTTGAGCATTTTAACACTCCTATGGTGTACATGCAACCCTATAAACCATGGATCTATGTTTTCTCTATTATACATGCAAATATTAACTATTCCAAGGTTTCATCCTAACTAGCATATTATGAAGCACCTATACTACAAAGTTCTAGTTAGATGACATACCTTTTGATGTAGCTTGATGTCTTCAAGCTTTAAGAGCTTAGCCCCAATAGTGTGGAAGCCTCAAATGGAATCACAAATCACCAAAACACCTTGGAAGAACTTGAGAGAATATGTATGCACACTAAAATCGGCCCACTCTTATTTTCACACACTTGTGCCAATTTTGTGAGCCAAGGACCCCTTTATATATTATGGAGGATTAGGGTTACATCCATGTAAACCCTAATACCCATGACCTTTCATTTACATAGGATCCATGGGTTAAAAGCTCCATGGACCATCTATGAAAGCTTAGCCCAACCTAAATGAACTTGGCCCATTCCATATATATAAGAGTCCATATTTAATTAGTTCTTTTTGATCACTTAATTAATTCTAAATTAATTCTTGATCAATACTAATTAAATAATATGATTCCATATTAATATATTAGAACTTATAATATATTAATATAAATCATAAATATACTATTCTCAAAAGACTATCCATATAAATTGTGCCAGTGAAGTGCAACCCAAATGGACCATGCCGGGTCGGGTCAAGTACATACCAAATATAGTTATGGACTTAGACATTAATCCAACAGTCTCCCACTTGGATAAGTCTAAACCTATTATTGAGTATGACTTCAAAACCTTACTAGCAATCTTAGCTCTTAAAGCCGTTGTCGAACTCTGACCTTGTCAATGACTTGTCCATTAGATAAGGGGTCATATATTCCTCCATTCTAGATATCATATGGACTGAGACATGGATTATAATCATTCTCTATGTCCATTTGTTGTTTCCCGATTTTCGATTTATGATGACTGACTGATTGAACAAATCAAATCAGTCCTGGCTTGGCCAAGCACTCACATGTGTCATTGCTAAATCATCGAGGGGCCCACAGATATCGCTTTTATCCCGAAGGTAAAATGAATGGATAAACTTCGACTCATATGGCTTGTTCTACTACTTGTTGAATTATACACAAAGGCACGTTTTATAACATCGAGTTACCAAATGCGTTTTCGTGCAATCAATGTATAACCAACTCATAGTAACAACTCATATCTCTAGGTTTGAAGAATATAAGATATTATCGTCTCATGATCACTCGTGATAAAATCCATGAAGTGATTCAAATGAGCGCGGGTTGAATCCAATACTCAGAACTTATGAGCACTCATGAGTGTTGTAGCACCACTTTGTACACCAACTTGGACCTCTACAAACCAACCCATGACAGTCTTGATTCATATCTACTTCCAACATATGACCGACTGTGGATGGTTTGAATAACTTAATCATTCAGGAAGAGCGACTTAGTTATTCTGGAAGTCAAAACATGCAAAGTGAAACACAAGAATAAATGAATCAAATATGGTATCAAACCCTATGAATATAAATAAACACTTTTATTTATCACCATACTGATTACTCATTATTCATTGTTTCGGTTTTATCAACTTTATACTTGAATTAAAAACACTAGTTGTCCCATGCTCCAAGCATGTACACCATGTTTTTCTTAAACAATAGCTTTGCCATACACCAAGTATGCACTCTATGTTTGTCTATGATCCTTACTTTGTGAAATAAACCAATTGAACATAATTTCAATGATTCTAATTTCACACTCCCAAATCCTTATCGAAAAATGTGAGAATTTCAAATTCCTATCATTTATCGAAATCTGTTTAGATTTTAAACTTATATGCACTGACCCTCCTGTAATGAATATGTACAAAGTCACAAAGACTTTCAACAGTCATCATAAGGTATTCCAATGGAGATCAACTCCATGGAAACTAAGTCTCATATTCAAAGTACATTGCTTTGGACATGCTTCTTGCATTAAGTTTTCTAATCTTACACAGATAACTTCCACCTATGGAGACAACTCCATATTCTCATTTTGACTATCACTTCTGAATAAGAGATGCCTCTTTTCAGAATATGTCAATATGGTCCTTCCAAAATTAGCACTATACTTCCAACTGTCCCTGAGCAACCAATCTTTGGTAAACCTCAGATTGTCCTCGACAATTGCTTAATCATTTTAGTCATATCCAATTCTAGACCTTTTCCCTTCTTAATGCCTCTAGGCATTTGGAAAAATTTAGAAATGACAAATATTATAGCACATGCAATCGATCCTGTACCCAAAGCAAATGGTACACGATTCATGATGTCTCACATAAAGACATGATTCTAGACCAGTCTTTTGCTACAATATTTTTATTTGCCATGTTTTCAAAATTTGACTATGAAGAGGGATGTCGTAATCATAATCGAATTTTGAGAACGCAATATATAGAATTTCCTTAAGTTGAACCAATCCAACATGAAATTCACATATATATTCTTAACTAAAGATGATTAAGGTCTCAATCTAAGCCTTTAGAACCGAAATGAAGTATATCCTCTCCCTTAATTATAGCAAAACAACTTTTTCAATCCCTGCAGCCTCACGAATTGAAACTTTTGTTTTCTATAATTAACATTGCTAACTTGCAACACTAACAATAATTATCATGCTCCCACTAACATGATTATTATTAGCATAACACTTATGCTCCCACTAGCTTTGACATGTACTCAGAAATCAGCTGGACTTCTAGAAATCAATACTTTATTGACTTTCTTACCAAAGTTCAGATTTCTGATACGAGATGCTTTGATAAAACTTTATCAAAATCATACACCTTTCCTTATATAGCATGCATGTGTGTCTAAACAATTTCAGAACTATGAAAAGGGATGTTGTAATCATAGTCTCAATTGTTTAGACCTTTTGCCATCTGCTTCAAATCTACTTGGTGGAAGTGTTTCCTCACCATCATTTTCATGAATCAGAGAGAAACCTTATGACCCTTAGATTTTATGGTGTATGTGTTCTTATCCATGTGAATCGTCAAAACCATAGTCACAAGACAAGGATAATAACAAATCCAAACTCATATGGATTGAACTTATGCAATCTTAACTTCTTGCCACCTGGCAGTATAAGGCCTGCCATTGCTTCCAAGTTGTTATGCAACCAATTGAGAACTTTCAGAACTCCTATGCAAAGCCAACTTTAGCTGGAATGGGCACATAATATGTCAACACGATAGGTTATAAACCTCAAGTCGTGTGCTAGTGAAGAACCTCACTTTTTATTCTTGATTAGTTCTTGAAATTCTTTTTAGGATCTTTAAGACTCCCACTATCCTCTTGACATATAAGACTATCTTGCCAAATATTCAAGAGATAGTGCGGATTCTTTATCAAGATAAACACTTCACACAATTGGCCTAAGTTGGTCTTTGTTTTATCCAAAACATCACAACTTACCAATTTCAAATGTACAAGAGTAGGACACTTTTACTCTTACATTTGACAAGTGTTTTAAACCTTTCTTTAAGATATGTCAATCAAGTTACAATCTTGGAGTATGATTCTAAGAATTGTTTTGGAACGAAGTATGACTCATCTTCCTGATCTAACCATTTCAACAATTCATGACTCCTCTTCTTAGTCATAAGAATGCACTAAGATGACCTTTAGAGGACTAATTGTGATATGATTTCTAAATCATTAAGATGATCACAAACATGATACTAAAGTACTCTCCCATCTTTTCAGATTTGAGAAACTTTTACCTTTCTGCCTAATTTCATTCTTCCCATTCGTTCTGCCATACATTGAGACTTTTACAATGTTTCAGAATTATACTTAAACTTGTAAGTATAACCATATTTACTAAACTTTAGTAAATCAAATAGTCTTAACGAGCATTGTGGTGGACATGACCAGTGCACAAGAATGTGTACTCGATCCCTTTAGTCCTTCACTTGACTCACACATCCATGTGAACAAGTAATTAGTCTTGATTTTCCAATGCTTGAAAGTTCTCATTCATCATACTATTCAACTTGCATGATTCCAAGTTTCGGTCCAATTGAAACTTGGTGATGAGGAACTTTCCTGATTTGGTAAATTTAGACACTACCACAAATGAAAGAATCAAATCCATTTTCCAATATTGCTGTCAGTGGAATCATATAAGCAACAATTTTCCACAAATGCCATTGTAAGGATACTTCAAATAAATAGAAGTAAACAATTTTCTTTTATTTTAAAACTTTGCGAAAAAACTTATCCTTACAATCCACATGGAAAATTGTTGTTATCTATTCCTTAGCAATATATCATAACTTCTTAAGCAACTGCTCAAAATTCTGATGCGATCGAAATCCACCTTCGCGATCAGAATCAGCATATACTTCCTTTAAGATTTCTCTCTATTCTTTGATTCTTAAAACATCAACATGTGACCCTGTCACATCATGTAATGAGGATCTCAGAATAGAACTTAACAGAGTTAGATAATGGGCTCTACCTGGTGTAGAGTCAAACTTATTGACTTTAACATCCTTAGGTAAATTTGGCAGCTTTGCAATCAACGCCCCTTCCTTTGGCAAAATAAACATATGGACCCTTTGGTAATGGGACTATCTCAGACTTAGCCTTTCTCTTTACCATTTGGTCAACCGGGTTGACTATGGCCAATCCCTTTCCATTGGGAAGAGAATGCTTTTTTATGGATTTCCAGTGTCACCATTGTCACTGTCCATAAAGTTTTTGGGAAGTTGATCTTCTAATCAAATTTGCTTTACTATCGTTCCAAATCATTGCTGATTCAGCAGCACCAAGCAAATAGATATGATCATTAAGGTTCATGTCATAGTCTGTTTCATAGTAGTCCCAAAGGAACTCACTATGTGACTTAGAAAGTGATTGAACATCCAACTTTCTCAAGACTTTGACACCCAACTCTCCCGGCTTGTCAATATGTGACTTCATCTCTAAGATGTGATCACACATAGACCTTGCTTGCCATTAGGGCTTGAGAGACCTTGAACTTGTGGGTTAGGGAGAATAATTGGAGGAGGTGGAGGAAGAGAAGTATGACTTCCATGATCCAAACTCGGGAAGTCATATTCATTAGGAAAGCTTGGTTTGGGAAGATCATTGTTGTCTAAACCAGAGATCAACAATGGGAGAAAGTCACGTAAAGTTGATTTAAGTCCTTAATATAACACCCAATATGATATATTAAGGCTAGGACCCAACAAACTATTTTATAACTTGGAAGAGGGATGCCGTAATCCAAGCAATAATATATTTGAAGGTAGGTGAATGACGATTCACCAATTTCCACCAAGATAAACGAAATGTATTATTAGGTTTTAATTGGTTTTTGAAACTCCTAGATTCTTTTGAGATTCATTGAACTTTTCAATGGCATGTTTCAATCTCGAGTGTGCCCTTCAGGTTTTGTGACTGGGATGTCGAGGATCACAAAACAAGGTGTGAAGTAACCATGCAAATATACTTGGTACCCTTAATATTTACCCCTTAATCGATGTGCCGGTTAACCACACACGCTCCAACGATACTATGATAAACATTAAGTTACCCTTTGCCTACCTTGTTAAGTCCAGGTTAGTGTGCCGGTTAACCACACACGCTCCACTAACAGCTTAAACAAAGTGCAAAGTGTAATTTCATGGATTAGCACCTTATTCACATTTTCCTAAGTAACTAAGATTGGGAATTTATAAGTGTTTAGTTACTTAGTATTTATCATTATACTTATAATGAAGGGAGAATTATAGTCCTTGTCCTACCTGTTCGGCTAACAACCCTCCACCGGTCAAGGAAGCGGTGAGTGAGAGTGGACACCCATTAAACTGCCATTTTATAGGTAGTAACCTTATACGCCCCTTATAGACCGGCTTCGTGAATGAGGTCTACTAATGGTAAGACGACTTGCTCTTATACATATAATATATTAAACTTTTAATATTATAATAGTATAAGGGTGTATTTTAGACATTTAAAATACTTGGTGGTTTAATCTATTAATTAAACTAGACTTTTAATTTAATTAAACTCAAACCATATATTTATGGATTAATAATACTCTTTTAATTAAACTCTTTAATTAACTATTAATAAAGTCCATAAGAGTTAATTTGAACTATTCAACAAAACATCATAATTCCAATTATTAAACTCAAAATTAAAACCATTTAATTAATTGTTTAAGTTATGAACCCAAGAGTTTTAGAATTCAATTCTTTTTTTCATAAAAAACTTTTCTCAAATTCCAAAACTTGAGGGCAAGTTTTGTAATTCTTGAAAACCTTTGGATTCCATAAGTTATGGAATTAATGGTGTTTTATGATGAAACTTTCCATGTTCCATAACTTAAGAACAAGTTATGGAATTCTTTAAAACATTAACACCAAATTTTGTAACTCCATAAAAACTTTGAATCAATTTTTTTTTTTAAAAAAACTTTAATATCCATAACTTATGGAAGTTTCAAAAACCCTTAAGATCACAACTTTAAAAAAAAACTTTTGAGCTCCAAAATTTTATGACAAAATATGTAACTCCTTAAAACATTTAGATCAAACTTTTAAAACTAATAAAATAATCATATCTTTTTATCTTTTATTAAATTTGACCTAATTCAACTCATATAACAAATGATTCAAATTTTACAAATAATTCGTTTTTCACAAAAACAAGTAATTATCTTAAAATTTGACAAACGTCATGTTTTTTTTTTCCTTTTTTTTCAACTTGAAAATAAAACATTTGCATCAATATAACAGAAAACAACCCATGGCTCTGATACCACTGTTGGGTTTTGAGCATTCTAACACTCCTATGGTGTACATGCAACCCTTTAAACCTTGGATATATGTTTTCTCTATTATACATGCAAATATTAACTATTCCAAGGTTTCATCCTAACTAGCATATTATGAAGCATCTATACTACAAAGTTCTAGTTAGATGACATACATTTTGATGTAGCTTGATGTCTTCAAGCTTTAAGAGCTTAGCCCCAATAGTGTGGAAGCCTCAAATGGAATCACAAATCACCAAAACACCTTGGAAGAACTTGAGAGAATATGTATGCACACTAAAATCGGCCCACTCTTATCTTAAGTTAAGTCTGTTTAAGAAGGAGCAGGAGTCTCCAATAAGGATTGAGTTTGTAACTCGAAGGTTACAATTGAAATTCCAACATATTACGAAGAGCAGGTGCAAGATTAAGCACTGTCAGCAGTCAAGAAGTCCAAAAGTTAGATACTAATTTGAAAGGACATAAGAATTACAATTACCACCTAGGATGGAAAGTTAACGTATGAAGTCATTATACAAGTCATGTTTCGTTGATGATTCCGGGACGTAATCATCCTAAGGGGGAGATAACTGTAACGCCCGCAGATTCGGGTAGTCAATTTAGAGACAATAAACGTTAAAAATGACTTTTTGATAGGTGATTATTTAGGATAAATAGTTTTAACAAAATTTATAGTTAATGTCACAAGGATTTCATACATATAAAGAGTGTTAAAATCTGACTTATAACGAAGAAGTTATGACCCGTTGAAGTTTAACGAATAAACCGACACGGCTCTACGTATCGTAAAAAGTAAATTTTTGACAAAATACTTTTTAGCTTAGAAATCTAAACAAAAGTCGTAGTATACGTTAAAACGAGAGTGTGCATATATAGAACGTTCAAATATGACTTCGTTTGAGGAAGTTGCGATTTTTCTAAGATTTTGAATAGTAGTATACATCCTGAAAATCAAATTTTAGATCGATCGATTTTTAGCCGATATAACCTAAACGATAATTCAAGATATCGTTAATAGTAGCTCAATGATATAAAGACAGTTGAAAACGGAGCTCGTATGCGAAAGATATGGACGAAACTTAGTCCCTACTCTTCAAGCGCGGCGAATTTGATACAGATTTTTAAATCTGAGACAGAATGAGAATTAGTTGATGGAGTCTAAATGAAAGTTGTAGTACTTGTAAATACCAACGCATGGATATAAAGAATCGAGAATAGAGCTCATATGTTAAAAGATATGGACGAAACTTAGTCCCTACTATTCGAGCGCGAAAAATTCGATACAGTTTTGTAAATCTGAGATAAAATGAGAATTAGCCGACGTGGTCTAAATAAAAGTTTTAATACTCGTAAATACCAACGTGTGGATATAAAGAACATAGAAAAAGGAGTTTGTACGCGGAAGATACGGACGAAACTTAGGGCCTACTCTATGATCAAACCCATATAAATAGGTATGATGAACTCTTCATATTTCCTTACTCAATTCCTCTAAACTCTCTCTAGAATTCTTCTTTCATTCTTTTCGATTTCTCCTAGTTTTAGGGTGCGATATATAAACTCTGAGTCGTCAAAAAGCCGACGAAAGAAGTTTTTAGAGTCGGAGTTCTGCCCGCGTAATTTCTCGGTTTTCGTTAAAAGTCCGGTAAGTTAAGCTACACTATTATGTTTTCAGTGTAACTTATATTTATAGTCATAAGTCATTATTATGAACCTATAAATAATATTTATCAGATCCAAAGTCCTTATACTCATTGATCTACTTACGGGGATGATGTCTAGGCTGTGATTTAGTAAGGTGTTTAAAGTGGGATTTCCAAACAGTATACTTCGTATACCAAACGGACCCTACCTCCGATATGATCCTACCAGGCTGTTCCTTTCTTGATAGATCATGAAAGTCGAATTTGAGTTAATTATGAATCTAGACTAATAACTAGTCGAAATAAATATTAGAAAAAAACTTAGCGATAATAATGCTAGGTAATGTCAAAGGAAAAGATAGTTGCTAGAAGCGAAGCGCTGCCCAAATTTTAATCGTCACTTTAACAAGTGAGTGCATAATTACTTTCATCTTACACATAGATATGAAGTATTTAATACAAATTACGTGCTATGTGTGCATATTATCTGTGTTCATGATATCTATGTTGGATGAACGATTTATACATGTTTTTATTCGATATAAATTGTATATGATGGGTAGATGGAATATATGATGAGCAATGAAATAAAATCATGAGAGGCCTCGATGTTTAAGCTGACTTAGTCATCTAGCGGAGTATAGATGACGACCACAGACTATTCTAGACAGTCCAGTGGAACACTAGTAGGCTCGCAACCTGTAAGTGTTTTTTTGAACTACGTGTTCACCAGGTGTACTCCATCCCCATCATGGTTGCCTTATTTGACATATATTGCTGAGGAGTCCCCTAAGCAGTGTTGTCAACCTGTTGAAAATCCTTAGGCTAGGTCCCTTAATTTAGATGCTTTAGGGACATAAAGTGAGGATAACGGGAATGGGTAATCGGGTTGATTGATTTAATGAAATTAATAAACTTAATTATTGTCGGTTGAAAACCCAATGTGCTCATCAGGCTCCCAAGCCTGACCCACTCAGTTTCTTGTATTACAGGTAGTGACAGAAGATCATAGATGCGATGATCTGATGAGGGATTATCGATTATAGGCCATTAGAAATAAATAGAATGTTGTAAGGCCTATGTTGTTTCTGTTTATGCTTTTGATCTGTATTGACAATGACATCCCGAGGTTTTTAATATAATGCAAAATACATTTCTTCGGAAATGCTTTGATAAATTCTTTATCATATTTTTGGGAACAAATTCCACAACATAGTTTTTCAAATGTATACACTGATTTTCAAATAAAACATAAACAATGCGGTTTTTTCTGGCCGTGAAAATGGGGATGTCACACAATACATGCTAAATTTTGAGAAAGGATTCTTTTAACAACGGGAGAATGTGACAACTGTGAAAATTAGGTCAACATTCGTCAAACACAATCCTTATTAACACACATTTAATAGACCTAATATAACATATTCCAATAATTTTAATGCAAATAAAGTTTTATACTTGGAGATACGTCGTCGACGAATAAACATTTTTCATTATATATAAGTAATGATTTGATACATATGATTGAAATAGATATATGTATTAAGTTTTATCATGCATACATGATACACTAAACAGAGGGTGCAAGTAATTATGAAATCGTCGATATAAAGAACGTCAAAAATGGAGTTTGTATGCAAAAGTTACAACCATCCGAAGAATTTGAACAGTTAAATAGCAGCACACAACCGATAACCAAAATAATGAAACTTCAAACGCTTTGTTGGAAGCATTAGGTTATGAATTTTCAATTACAAACAATTTTTTCTAAAGAGTAATTCAATCTAGTATTTGATTCTAACTCTAACTTCTATTGTCCGAAAAACCTGACACTGTTGTAGATAAGAACGAATCACAACACAAATAGATTATACCGCTAACGAATTTTGAAACGATATGTTAGGTTAGCTACGCTACTCGTCACATTCATGTTTTCATATTTTACGGAGCATAAAATCGATAAGTTTTTTATTGAAACTCAAACTTTTTTACAAAAACTCAGGTGTCGGCGACCTGCTGCGTGTGGATCGAGAACGCGCTACACGGTGCATTCCCGACTGCTCAATTTAACTAACTTCTACTCCTATAAATAAATCATCACCCATCACTTTCTCTACCATCAACTCTCTATGTCTCACTCATAATCTCTCCCTCACTCTATCTCTATTTTCTGGTCAAGAACCATCGACGGCCACCGGTAGCGCTGCCCTCCGGCAACCCCCATTTCCGCCTTCGATCAGCTGCTGCTGACCACTCCTATTCCGAACAATCTCCGACCGATCACCACCATCAAGAGCCTCCGCCAGTGACCCATTTTTTGATACGGTCACCTGCATCTGACAAGTTTTCTGGCAAGCAACAACACTATTATGACCAACTTCAGGCTAAACTCTGGCAAAATACTATTCATCCAACAAGTTACTATTCATCTAGCAGGCGAAGCGCTGACCGGCCATTTTTCATACGTATTTATAGATTTAGTTCCTAAACCGTCTTTAACCTAAGCTAACCTTAAAGTGAGTTTCACGGTCCCTTTTTATAACATTTATTAGTTTTGGGGGGGAGAATACTTGTCTAAACTGCTATTTATTTGTTATTTAAACTCATGTTTATATAAACTGATACTTAAACACTATTGGGACTCTAATTACAAACACTTATATGGTAGTGTTATACAGTTGAAACTCTACTTACAAAACTATAACAGTATTGTTATATTGTCAAACATTTCCCTGGACACATTGATATTTAAAGTTAGGGCTTACAAACTTTTAGAACATTTCGCTCAATGGTTTATAGGAGACATATTCATCACCTAAGTCCAATGGCTTACAAACATTTCCTCAATGGTTTAGAACATTTCGCTCAATGGCTTACAAACATTTCCCCAAACTTATAACCGTTAATCCTTGTGAGTGAGAGAGCTATGTATAGATCTATATGGGTTCACACCCCCACTTGTAGTTGCTAGCTACAACCTTGACCGAAGAGCCATGCCAGGTGATAACTATCTATACATTTACGAAGTTTGATGAAGCATTAGGAGGGGCCTTACAATAGTCAATAACTCGGTTATAGGGACTTATTGTAACTCTAAGAGCATTCTAAATAAATTTATATATAAGTTGGGAAACCATTAAACATACTTTTTGTTTAAAAAGTACTTTTATTTATAAGCTAGGAAACCACTTATATATACAATACAAACATACCATTTTGTTTAAAAAGCACTTATGATTGAAACATTTCGAACCTGTGAACTCGCCAACATGAAAGTAGGGACTCATTGTAATGTTCAAATCATTCTAAATACATTTATATATAAGTCGGGAAACCATTTATATATAGTGAAAACATACTATTGGTTTAAAAATTGTTCATATTTATAAGCTGGGAAACCACTTATATGAAATAAAAACATACTTTTCTGTTTAAAAAGTACTTATGAATGAAACATTTATAACCAATTAACTCACCAACATTACGCTCACACTCTTTCAAATCACATGTACTCTCAGGACAGTAATAGTTGGAAGATAAAATCATGGGACGACACTCTACCTAGTATAGTATAGTATTTATATAAGTTACCTACTATTATGGCATGTTTTTGTACTTTCACATTTCTAGTACCTTTAGATTGAGTAACACATGTAATGTCCCTTTTAGTAATGACACTTTCATTTTTATGTTATATTATTGTATTGTTCTATGTATGCAAATGACTATGATCCAAGATGTCATCTCACCGCCCGGTGTTTTCTCTGCCGACTGGGGGTGTGACACATATGTGCATTCAGAATGCAAATTAATACGCACTATGTAATAATTGGTAAAAAATAGGTCAAAGTTTGTCGGTTAAACCACCTCGAACACAACTATAAAAAGGGCCTATTGTGTGGTATTCCTTGTAATCGCATACGGAATACCTTAAAATTTTCTCAAAGTTGACAGTTCTTAATAATCGGAAACAATTTCACAAAATAAGTATTAATTAATGCGCTATATTAAGGAAACAAACAAAACTTGTCAAGACTCAGAATAAATTTGATGCCACTTGCCAATTTCTAATGACGCTTGTTAGGAAGTAATGTGGATAACACACAAAACTAAAAGCACATAAAGAGACAATATTTATGTGGTTCAGTAAAGGTGACCTATGTCCACGGGCAGGAGGGGAGTATTTTTTATTCATAGAGTTTTCAAATAGAGATTAGAAGTACAACCAACAGAGATTCGTGCTACTCACTAAGGATACAAAATACAAGACAAATGACTTAACATGCATCCCTATTTATACTTGAGGGATAAAACCTAAAATCCTAATGGGCCAAGCCCATTGGCCCATAGGCCCATAGGCCCATGAAAGGTGTCAACCAATCATATTCCACCATGCAGCATCTTTTGTAACATTCATCCATGTCATACAACATATGAGCATCAGCAACACATATGATGGATCATCATGAGCCATAGTGGTGTACCATGATGCACATATGGCGTATCATTAACACTAGTGGTGTTTCATCCATCATGGTGGCGCATCAAGGTGTATTCCTTGAGCATCTGTAACTTCATGTCATCCTTCGACAATCATAAAAGACTTCAGAGCATACGTCTCATCAAGGGATAACTTGGCATATCAAGGAACTAAGTGGCACATCATTTCATCAAGATGGTGTATCAGGCATGTGGATGACGCATATTGATCAAGGGATGGCTCATCCTATCCTAGGTTGGCGGATCCTATTCCAAGTTTGCACCATTCCTTCTTAAATGGTGCAACTAGACTCCAAGTTGGTGCATGCTCCCTATAAGGGAGCATCCTCCTCATGAATAGCATATCATGTCACTTGGTGGCATATCAAGTTACTTGGTGGCATATCAAGTCACTTGGTGACATATATGATGGGTTTTGAGCATTTTAACACTCCTAAGGTGTACATGCAACCCTAAATACCTTGGATCTATGTTTTCTCTATTATACATGCAAACTTTCTTTTTCCAAGGTATTACCCTAACTAGCATACAAAACTTTGATACTTGGGTAATAAAACAAGTTAGATAACATACCTTTTGTTGTTGCTCGCTATCATTGATGTATTTGGACTTTAAGAACTTAGCACCAATAGTGTGAATGCCTCAAATGGAATCACAACACATCTAGGACAAAGGATGACATTTTGAGAGAGTATTCCTTTCACACAAAATCGGCTCATAGTTCTTTAAGAATAGATGAGTAGTAATTTTGGCTATGGAGTAACATATTTATATGTGGGATTCCAAAGGTCATGGGTTAACCCTAACACATACCCACGGGTTTATGAGCCATGGTTCATGTGGCCCAACTCTTTATGTACCCATACATAAACTTAGTCCAACATTGTAACATCCGGATTCCCAGGTATATTATTTTATTATTTTATTTTGGAATTTGTTGAGGGACTCGGCGAGTTGGTGCTTAGACTCGCCGAGTAGGGTCGCGATTTCTCATCCGGATTAATGATCGGACTCGACGAGTCCATGAGTGGACTCGGCGAGTCCACGCTGTTTAATGAAACCCTAATTTTTCCGGGTTTGGGACCTATTTAAAGGCCCTTATGGCCGTCATTTGCGGCCATCAACCCCCAGAGAAACCCTAAGTGATCTAGAGTGCTTGTGAGGAAGGAGAGGCCAATCTTGAACCTTTGTGGGTATTTTTGCAAGAAGGAAGTGTTCAAGGCAAGAGGAAGCTGAAGGAGGTGTGGTTTTGGTGGTTTTTGAGCTCATAGAGATTGTATTGAGGTATTATTCTCGGACCTTCTTCAGTTTTGGTGTTGATTCTTAGTGTTAGGGTTTTCTAACCGTTTTAGAGGATGATTAAGTGGAGTATTTGGCCCCTTCTCGAGTTTGTGTTCTAGATCTGGACCCAAGGGGGTCCAGAGACCTTAACCCTTGGAGCTTTATGAGTCATTGTGGGAGTCATGAGCTTAGAATGTCATTTTTTGGGGCTAAATCATCATTTTGGACCATTTAGATGTTATATGTGTGTCAAGGTCCAAACTTTACGTGATTATCAGGCTTGAGGAGGCCATATCTATGATTGTATGGAACAGATCTGACCTCAGAAGTTGTTTTGAGTTTGTGCATGGCATGAACTCGCCGAGTGCAAAGAACAGACTCGGCGAGTAGTATGAAGGTTGCCCGTTAATCACTCAGTGAGTGGACTTGTCGAGTTGGGGGAATGACTCGGTGAGTCAGGGAGGGTCAGGAGTCCGAGTTCAAGTTGCAACTCGTCGAGTTGTTCTTGAGACTCGGCGAGTTGAGTCGGGGTGGCCCCGCGATTCATGCCAGGTGGAACTCGTCGAGTCAAGGGAAGTACTCGACGTGCCAAGAGAGGATCTAAGAGAGTGAGTGGACACGTGTAGACTCGCCGAGTCGCCCTAGTGCACTCGACGAGTCGGGTCAAAGTTTGACCGATGACCTTGTTGACTTTTAGGGTTGAGTACAGTTGTATTTATGAGAGTATTACTTTATGTGATTAGGCGGAGGCTAGATCACACTTCTTCCGAGTCAGCTATTTACCGAGACATCGTGGTGAGTCTTCTCACTATACTTTACCTTGAGTAGGTAATTAGAGTTATGTGACAGAGTTGTTGTATGCTATTTATGTAATGTGTTGCACTGCATTATTTCTATGTGATTTATGCCGTGTATATATCAGAGTATACCAGAGTTGGAACCGAAAGGTTCACAGAGCTAGGACCAGAGGGTCCACAGAGTTAGGGTCCAAGGGCCCGCAGAGTTATAGCCTCGAGTGGCTAGTATGTGTTATGTGTGGTATTTTGGGGAACTCACTAAGCTTTGTGCTTACAGTGTTTTGTGTTATGTGTTTCAGGTACTAGTGAAGATCGCGGGAAGGCGCCGGCATGATCAGTACACACACACGCGGAGTTTTATATATGTTATGATCTTGGGATTTTGACTTATGTTTGGATGTACGAAACAATGAGTTTTATAATATTATGAAATAAGGTGTTTTTAAAAAGTGAAAATTTGTTTGAAAATTTTGGGTGTTACAAACATGGATCATAAGCACATCATATAAATATAACTAATTTACATAATTAGTCCCCATTGATTTAATTAGTCTCTTTTGATCACTAAATTAATTCTAAACTAATTCTTGATCAATACTAGTTAAATCATATGATTTCATATTAATATATTAGAACTTATAATATATTAATAAACCATACATAACCTCTTCTTAAAAGTCCATCCTAACAAATTGTCCAGATGATACGCAACCCAAATGGACCATGCTACTCTCGGGTCAAGTACATACCAATTATAGTTATGGTCTTAGACACCTAATCCAACAGTCTCCCACTTGGATGTGACAACCCGAAATTTCTATCTTGTAAAGCCAATCAATTCAATCAAAAGTCAAACTAGTTTTTGTTAACTTTTAGCTTTGTTAAGGGTCTATTTTAGAGTTCTAAGCCTAGTACACTCAAGGATTGGGTGTTAGGAAGTATTTACTTGAGTTCAATGAGTTGAAATCGAGCCGAAACCACCTTCACAAGTTGTTCACGGCCGCAAACTACGGTTTACGGCCGTAAATCCATGTTGGCCGTGAACCCCTCTTCATTAGTATGAAGATCCTTCATTATTCTTCATTTCTCACATCTTTAAGTCAAGAACTCTCATTTCTCTCTCAAGTATCATCAAAGATATCCTCCTTGATCTTCAAAAGTGTAAGTGATTCTTCCATTCTTTCTTGATATCCTTTTTATTCAAGTGAAACCCTATGATTTCATCCATGAATTCATCTCTTTTGGGTTTAGATCTTCAAATCATCATCTTTTCACCAAGAACACCAAGAACACACACTTGTTCTTGGTGTCGTGAACACCTTCAAGACTTCCAAAATGTAAGTATCCTTTCCATATACTTGTTATCCATTAGAAGCCCTTGAATCCTCATGAAACAAACACCCCTCAAGCGTGAATCAAGATCCAAAATGCAAGATCTTCAAGTGTTTACGGCCGTAAACACTTATTGTGGCCGTGAACTCTTCTTAAAGATCTTGTTATGGCCGTGAACCCTCATTCCTTGGCCATAAACCCTTAATTGGATCAAGCCTAGGACCGTAAACACTTCATGTGTGGCCGTAAACTCTTCTAGGGCCGTAAACACTTATAGTGTGGCTGTGAACACCCTTTTATGCAACCATATGTGATTGTAACACTTCATTTCAAGTGTTTCCTAGTCCCTAAGGTTGTTCCCTTACATGATTAGTTGTTATATACACTAATTATATACATATATGTGTCATTATATGCTAAATAGGATCCGTTTGTGCTCGAGACTTCACTTGGCATACTTAGCATCCTATATCGATCTTTCATTAGAATCACTCACTATAGGTGAGTTCATACCCCTGAAATTATCTTTTAATGATTTTAAATGCTTTTGTGGGGGGGGGGAATACAAGTAGAAAAACCTTATAGTTATAGTATCAATCACATGTAATTTATAACTATCAAACAAAAGGATTTCTTAGACTTCAAAACTGTGTTATCAATCAAACTGTTTCAAATCATTTTATAAATTGACATCAAGTCATCAATAACCATTCAAATGGTTAAAACTCTTTTTATATGATAAACTCTTTATCGTATTACAAAACTCTTTTAAACTTATATATTGTCAAAATCATGTCTATATAGATATAGTTATATAAATAAGGTTCAAAGGGCTTAGGACTGATAACTCACTTTATTCCCTGTTCCTTGTTTGGTTGTGGACTTAGGGTATCGGTTGTTTGTCCGAGTGTCGTTTAAATCTTAATTATATATTATATGTATGTATGTAGATATAAAAGTTCTTCCAATCAGTTCAACACCTTTGGGTAGCAAAGGTGTACAAACATGACCAGTCATTCAACTACAGAGTTTACTAGTAAACTATAATAGGTATAGTTTTGTGGATTGATACTTACTATTTCTAAAACAATGAAACTTACAAGATTCAGTTCATACATGAGTCAGAAAGAACATACTATAACTAGAACTAGAAGGAACATACTATAACAAGAACAGAAAGAACATACTATACACTAGAACAGAAGGAACATACTACACTAATACAAGAACAAGATAACATTAATGTGAGCCACTACTTCATGGCCCGACAATATACTGCTGTGTCACGTTTTGTAACCAAATTCTCCTGCAGGGAGAGCGTGAGTTTGTGTATAGATCTATACGGGATTGACCATCCTATACCTTACTGCTAGCTACAGTGGGACCTGCAGGTCTACGGGTGACGAATGTCATACCATTTCGACGTCTTTGATCGTCGTGTTTTATTAGTCAATCAAGTATGGTTATAATCTCATCACATTTTACCTTAATTTAACAATTGGTTTAAGGTAGTTAGTACATCATTAGTTATTTTATACAATACTACTGTACATCTTCATTTTCCCATTACATTCATATTGTGATCTTCTCACATAAACGGTAATGTAAACCATTTTCTGGTAATGATAGTCATACTTGGGAAAAACACTCACTTTTACAAAAGAATAAACATACAAAACAGTCGGGTCTTGGTAGAAGACTACTTTCCAATTTAGTAGAAAATATAGGATTTTCTAGGAAGTATACAAACATTTACATCAAACACTTACAAACTTTACATCAAACATTCACAAACATTTTCATCAACTTATACAAACATTTGACACTAAAATACTTATGAACTCACCAGCTTAAATGCTGATCTACTCTTTCAAAATAACTTGTATTCTCAGGTCACCATTAGATAGGTACCGATGACTAGGTTTTGAGAAGACGGAGCATATTCAAGACTCGTCTTTTATTTTGATTCATATTTTGGTGTCTTTCAAACTTTACACAGAACACACTTGTATTAAATTATATTATTAATGCAATGGATGATGTCGTTGCTTGTTTTACCATTGTGCATTGTTATGATACTGTACATGACATCCTCAACCCCCGAACGTTTCCTCTGTTCTGGTTTGGAGGTGTGACAGATTGGTATCCGAGCTCTGTTTATAGTGAATTTAGTATATCAACCCATTAAAGATATAGAACTATTAAAACATCAGGATTAAAATACTCTAAACAAGAGTTTATACTTTTAAATAATAAAATATTTAACTAAAGTATACATACATTCATTCATACTAGGATCAGTGTCATACTAGAACAGAACAAAAGTATTGCGGTTGTTGGACAACACAAGTAGGCTTGGGGACATATAATCAGATCTGGGAGTGATATAGCCTGATCAACTATATCTTTCCGAGAAGTGATTAGCATGTGCCTAGGAATGGTTGTGGTGTTGCAGCAATTCTAACAACTTACCAACACTACTACAATGAAAACTTTAGAACAAAACATAAACTTAAAATACTATAGGAGTATTTTGTGTTACTATAAATTACTTATTTGAGAACTAAAAGGTCTTTATTAGTAGCTCAATAGTTGCTGAGTGGATACGCTAAGGTTATATGTGACTAGGGTGTCATAGACTTAGAATCTGTGATCTTTACTATACTTCATGTTCCTTGTTTGGTTGTGGACTTAGAGTTAGGGTCACTTATTCGAAGGTCTATTCTATTTTGGTTACATATGATTTGTATGCACTATGCAAGTATTGAAGTAACTGGAAGGATCATCCTATAATTATCTTAAGTAGTACGTCTATTAACTATTTCTTTTACCCCTATTCTCGCGTAGATAACATGGATGGATTCCATTTCCCCGGCGACCTGTACTTTCCGAACCAAGGAAATGGTGGATGGTGTTGGATTAATGTCTAAGTCCATAACTATAATTGGTAAGACTTGACCCGACACGGCATGGTCCATTTGGGTTGCATGGCATCATGCATTTGGATAGACTATAATGAGAGAAATAACACTTAAGGTTGGTTAATATATTATAAGTTCTAATATATATTAATAAGGTTATTTAATTAGTATTGATCAAGAATTAATTTGGAATTAATTAAGTGATCAAAAGGAGACTAATTAAATATATGGGTTGATTGTGTAAATCATTCATTCTTATATATGTGGGCTTGTGATCCAAGATTCCTTATGTTGGACTAAGTCCATGGGGTGACCCATGGATACTCCATGGAGGTTAAAATCCATGGAGCATAAGGAATGGGTATATTTATGAGTTACATGGTGTAACCCTAATAGCCACCATATAAAAGAATCCCACGGCTCAAGAAATCATGCACTAATGTGTGAGTGTGAGGGCTAGACAATTTCAAGGAGTGTTCAAGTTTCTCTCAAGTTATTCCAAGTGTATTTGGTGTTGTGTGAACCATTTGAGGTGTCACACTTGGGGCACTAGGCACTCAAGCTTCATGAAGACATTCTACATCAAAGAGGTATGTATTCTATCTTGTTATATTTATTATTTTGTATGCTAGATTAGGATAATACCTTGGATGTTCATAATTGTATGTATAATAGAGAAAACATAGATCCAAGGTATTTAGGGTTGCATGTACACTTAGGAGTGTTAGAATGCTCATAACCCAACAGATGGATTGATGCAGAGCCAGAAGAGAATCATGAAATTCCTTTAGATGATGACTTTACAGAAAACTTCGCAGAGGATTCTGACTCCGAGCCAGAAGTCAATGATTTACCCCTAGTGGCTCCAATCTTAAATCATAACCCTCGTCCGGCTTTTCAAGGCCCGACGCCTTTGTGGGCTGAGAACTTGGGCAGATGGAGTCAAGAGCAGGGACAACCCTTACCCTACCACGGAGACCGAAGCTTTTACAATCTAAGCGAGGGAGGCTCAGCAGACAGAATCCTGTCTATTCTGGTTCGCAGGGTGCTCGAAATGACGAACAGTGAAGGGCATCCATCAACCGAGTTATGGAAGTTGATGCCGATGCGGGAGTCAATACAGTCCACATTCGCCATCTACAAGCTGCTCATGGAAGAACACCGGACCACAATGAGGTCCTGCAGAGAGAACTTACTGCAACCCAAGCTGAAGTTAGGGAACTTCGAGCACGTCAGGCAACGTTCGAAAGACGCATGTTGGAAATGGAGCGTCATCCGGCAGAATCAAAGGCTCATCCGAGCGGTTCTCGTCGCAAGTAGAGTCTACTCTAGTTTGTCTTTTGGATATAATTAGGGCTATGTATAGACTCTAGTATTAATTCCCCACTTATTTTAAGACCTTGGAATTTCAATCTGCTAGGTCTTTATGCTGTCAAAATTTTCTCTTTATGGTTTGATGTAAGACCTACTTCAAGGTCATTTTTCCCGAACTCGTTCTTTAATGCCAATGTTATTGATATACATCTAATCTTTTAGGAAATCTTTATCCAAATGCTTTCATCCTTCTATTGTTAGATCTCTATTTCAATCATACTCTCATCTGTTTGTTGGGCTATGGTGATTTAGTCCATGGACCACTCTCATTATACTCACAATTGAATGCTTACTATCATGTTCATCTTTGTAAACTCTTAGTTGAGCGATGCCTCCACGTAGAGTAACGAGAAGTAATCCTCTGATAACTCTAACTCAACCACCATTACCTCCTCCACAATATGATCCAGCAGCTATCCAAGCTGCAGTAGTTGCAGCTGTTACGACAGCCCTAGCTCAATTCAACACCACCGGTTCTAGCGGAGGTGGGATGACTGTAAACTCCACTCAAGGTGGTAGTTACGGGCACCCTAGGGAGTGTTCGTACAAAGACTTCACTAACTGCAAACCCAGAGCCTTCAACGGTAGCGGTGGGATCATTGCTGTCTCGCAATGGTTCGAAAAGACTGAGTCGATCTTTGAAATCTGCTCCTGTCCGGAAGGGAGCAAAGTAAAATTTGTTGCCTGCACCTTCGCAGACAGAGCCCTGACATGGTGGAATAGCCATGTCAAATCACTAACCCTGATAGTGGCTAATGATATGGTTTGGGAAGCTCTGAAGGAGCTTATGATTCAGGAGTACTGCCGAAGGGGCGAGGTTCTGAATCTTGAACAGGAACTCTGGAGCCTAACTATGAAGGGCTCCGACATAGTTGCCTACATCGCTAAGTTCAGTGATCTGGTGGCTCTATGTTGGGGAATGGTCCCTACTGAGGGAAAGAAAGTCGATAGGTATATTTGGGGGCTGGTGCCTCCATTTCAGGTGAATGTCTTAGCTTCAAACCCCACTACCTTCGACAGTGCCAAGCGATTGGCACAGCGGCTCATCGATCACGGAGTCCGCTCCCCGATAACAACAAACCTTGCCATCCCAGAACCATCCAAAGCCGCTGACAACAAGCGGAAGTTTTGGGACAACAAGAAGAAGAACAACACGGCGCAGAACTCTGCCAAGAAGCAACAAGTCATGGTTTTTCATGCCGCGATAGTACATGTTGCCACGGCGCCGATGAAGCAGTATGCTGGAAGCTTGCCCAAGTGCAACAAGTGCGGCTTTCACTATAGTGGAACATGTCGGGAAATGCAGTGCTCTAACTGCAACAGGAAGGGGCACACTGTCCGTTTCTGCAAGTCTCCGGCTAGGCCAATTACCCAGGTCCCCGGCGTTGGTGTGGGCCAGGCTTGCTACGGATGTGGCGAGGTGGGTCACTACAAGAGGAACTGCCCGAAGGCAAGGAACGCTGGCAGAGTGGGAAGGGTTTTGGCTATAGGCCACGAGGAAGTGGTAGCAGACCCTACAGTGGTCACTGGTACGTTTCTCCTCGATAACTCCTATGCATGGATACTGTTTGATAGTGGAGCGGAGAGGAGTTTTGTGAACCAGAAATTTGCACACTTACTTAAACAACAATCATGCGCACTGAAAGAACCGTTCACTGTAGAAATGGCTAACGGAAAAACTGAGAGCACTAGCTGTATATACATCGGTTGTACCCTAACACTAGATACCCATTCTTTTCCAATCGACCTCATGCATGTCTCAATTAAAAGTTTCAACGTCATTATCGGCATGGATTGGTTGAGTCTTCATCGTGCTGACATCATGTGTTATGAAAAGGCCGTTCGTCTTAATCTACCGTCTAACGAAACTCTAGTTATCTACGAAGACAAACCAGGCACGAACCTTCGTATCATCTCGAGCATACAAGCCCAGAAGTACTTACGAAAGGAATGTCACGCATTCCTTGCTCATGTAGTCGATATGAGCCAAGAGACAAAAGACATAAAGAACATCCCAGAAGTACGCGACTTTCCCGACATCTTTCCAGAAGAACTACCAGGATTTCCTCCACAACGTCAAGTCGAGTTCATAATTGACTTAGTTCCAGGGGCTATCCCAGTAGCCAAATCGCCCTATAGTCTAGCACCAACTAAGATGCAGGAGCTATCCGGTCAACCGAACGAACTGCTCAGCAAGGGATTTATTAGACCAAGCTTCTCACCCTGCGGAGCACCGGTCTTGTTCGTGAAGAAGAAAGACGGATCGTTCCGTATGTGCATCAACTACAGGGAACTAAATAACCTTACCGTCAAAAATCGTTATCCTCTACCTCGCATAGACGACTTGTTCGACCAACTGCAAGGGGCAAACAACTTTTCCAAGATCGACCTGAGATCCGGGTATCACCAGTTATGAGTGTTAGAGGAAGATGTTCCCAAGACAACCTTCCGAACTCGCTATGTTCACTACGAGTTTGTAGTGATGCCTTTCGGATTAACCAATGCACCCGCAGTGTTCATGGACTTAATGAACCGGGTGTGCCGTCCTTACTTAGATCAGTTCATTATTATATTCATCGACGACATACTTATCTACTCTCGTAGTAAGGAGGAACATAGTCGACATTTACGTCAAATCTTAGAAACCCTACGAGCAGAGAAGCTTTATGCGAAGTTCTCTAAATGCGAATTTTGGATTCGAAGAGTCGAATTCTTGGGTCACGTGGTTGGCGAAGCAGGAATTCATGTGGACCCTTCCAAAATTAAGGCCATTGAGAACTGGTCAGCACCGAAGACGCCTACAGAAATTCGTCAATTTCTAGGCCTCGCTGGCTACTATCGCAGGTTTATTCAGAACTTCTCTAGGATCGCAAAAACGCTTACTACATTGACCAGAAAGGTGTGACCTTTGACTAGTGGCCTAACATGAAAGCAGAGATTGCTACCTTCGTGAGTAAGTGTCTTACTTGCGCCAAGGTTAAGGTCGAATATGAGAAACCCTCAGGTATACTACAACAACCGGAGATACCTGAGTGCAAGTGGGAGCGGATCACAATGGATTTCATAACTAAGTTGCCCAAGACAACGGGTGGTCTCGATACCATATGGGTGGTCGTAGACAACTTAACCAAGTTCGCACACTTCCTGCCTATCAAAGAAACTGACAAGATGGAGAAACTAACAAGAACCTACATTAGGGATATTGTACGACTGCATGGTGCTCCCATATCCATTATCTCTGATAGAGATAGTAGATTCATTTCAAGATTCTGGCAGTCGCTACAAAGTTCCCTAGGAACTAGGCTGGACATGAGTACAGCCTACCATCCGCAAACCGACGGACAAAGTGAGAGGACTATACAAACTCTGGAAGATATGTTGCGAGCCTGTGTGATAGACTATGGGAAGGAATGGGATACTCATTTACCCCTTGTCGAGTTCTCCTACAATAACAATTATCATACAAGCATAAAGGCAACTCCATTTGAAGCCCTCTATGGCCGGAAGTGCAGATCCCCTCTGTGCTGGGCTGAGGTGGGTGATACCCAGTTAGCTAAAGGACGAGTTCCTGATAGCACTCTCACAAGTCTAGAAATCATTCGGGAAACAACGGAGAAGATTGTTTAGATTCGTGAACGATTGAAAGCCTCTAGAGACCGACAGAAAAGCTACGCAGACAAGAGAAGGAAACCTCTGGAATTCCAGGTGGGTGACCGTGTTCTATTGAAGGTCTCACCCTGGAAGGGCTTGATACGCTTCGGAAAGCATGGAAAGCTAAATCCAAGATACGTAGGGCCTTTTGAGATTATCGCTAGAATCGACCTTGTAGCTTACAAACTCAAACTACCTCACGAACTTAGTAACGTACACCCTACTTTCCACCAGTCGAACCTGAAAAAGTGTCTATCCGATGAGACTCTTGTTATCCCACTCGATGAAATCGAGATCAACGAGAGCCTTAACTTCGTGGAAGAACCAGTAGAGCTCATGGACCGTGAGGTCAAGCAAACGAAGCAAAGTCGTATCCCGATAGTGAAGGTTCGCTGGAATGCCAAGCAGGGACCTGAATTCACTTGGGAGCGGGAGGATCAAATGAAACTGAAATATCCTCATCTTTTCCCTTAGCTATCTGTATTTGCTTAAACTCTGATTTCGTGATGAAATTCCCTTTAACAGGGGGATGATGTGACAACCCGAAATTTCTATCTTGTAAAGCCAATCAATTCAATCAAAAGTCAGACTAGTTTCTGTTAACATTTAGCTTTGTTAAGGGTCTATTTGAGAACTCTAAGCCTATTGCACTCAAGGATTGGGTGTTAGGAAGTATTTACTTGAGTTCATTCAGTTGCAATCGAGCCGAAACCACCTTCACAAGGAGTTCACAGCCGCAAACTAGGGTTTACGGCCGTAAACCCATGTTGGCCGTGAACCCCTCTTCATTAGTATGAAGACCCTTCATTATTATTCATTTCTCACATCTTCAAGTCAAGAACTCTCATTTCTCTCTCAAGTATCATCAAGTATATCCTCCTTGATCTTCAAAAGTGTAAGTGATTCTTCCATTCTTTCTTGATATCCTTCTTATTCAAGTGGAACCCTATGATTTCATCCACGAGTTCATCTCTTTTGGGTTTAGATCTTCAAATCATCATCTTTTCACCAAGAACACCAAGAACACACACTTGTTCTTGGGGCCGTAAACACCTTCAAGACTTCCAAAACGTAAGTATCCTTTCCATATACTTGTTATCCATTAGAAGCCCTTGAATTCTCATGAAACAAACACCCTTTAAGCATGAATCAAGATCCAAAATGCAAGATCTTCAAGTTTTTACGGCCGTAAACACTTATTGTGGCCGTGAACCCTTCTTAAAGATCTTGTTATGGCTGTGAACCCTCATTCCTTGGCCATAAACCCTTCATAGAATCAAGCCTAGGGCCGTAAACACTTCATGTGTGGCCGTAAACTCTTCTAGGGCCGTAAACACTTATAGTGTGGCCGTGAACACCATTTTATACAATCATATGTGATTGTAACACTTAATTTCAAGTGTTTCCTAGTCCCTAAGGTTGTTCCCTTACATGATCAGTTGTTATATACACTAATTATATACATATATGTGTCATTATATATACTTATTGTGGCCGTGAACCCTTCTTAAAGATCTTGTTATGGCCGTGAACCCTCATTCTTTGGCCATAAACCGTTCATAGGATCAAGCCTAGGGCCGTCAATACTTCATCTGCGGCCGTAAACTCTTCTAGGACCGTAAACACTTATAGTGTGGCTGTGAACACCATTTTATACAATTATATGTGATTGTAACACTTCATTTCAAGTGTCTCCTAGTCCCTAAGGTTGTTCCCTTACATGATTAGTTGTTATATACACTAATCATATACATATATGTGTCATTATATTCTAAATAGGATCCGTTTCTGCTCGAGACTTCACTTGGCATACTTAGCATCCTACATCGATCTTTCATTCGAATCACTCACTACAGGTGAGTTCATACCCCTAAACTTATCTTTTAATGATTTTAAATGCTTTTATGGGGGGAACACAAGTAGAAAACAATATAATTATAGTATCAATCACATGTGATTTATAACTATCAAACACAAGGATTTCTTAGACTTCAAAACTGTGTTATCAATCAAACTGTTTCAAATCATTTTATAAATTGACATCATGTCATCAATAACCATTCAAATGGTTAAAACTCTTTTTATATGATAAACTCTTTATCGTTTTACAAAACTATTTTAATCGTTTATATTGTCAAAATCATGTCTATATAGATATAGTTATATAAATAAGGTTGAAAGGGCTTAGGGCTGATAACTCGCTTTATTTCCTGTTCCTTGTTTGGTTGTGGACTTAGGGTATCGGTTGTTTTTCCGAGTGTCGTTTAAATCTTAGTTATATATTATGTGTATGTATGTAGATATAAAAGTTCTTTCAATCAGTTCAATACCTTTGGGTAGCAAAGGTGTACAAACATGATCAGTCATTCAACTACAGAGCTTACTAGTAAACTATAATAGGTATAGTTTAGTGGATTACTGCTTACTATTTCTAGAACAATGAAACTTACAAGAGTCGGTTCATAGATGAGTCAGAAAGAACATACCATAACTAGAACTAGAACTAGAAGGAACATACTATAACAAGAACGGAAAGAACATACTATACACTAGAACAGAAGGAACATACTACACTAATACAAGAACAAGATAACATTAATGTGAGCCACTACTTCATGGCCCGACAATATACTGTTGTGTCACATTTTGGAACCAGAGTCTCCTGGAGGGAGAGCGTGAGTTTGTGTATAGATCTATACATGATTGACCATCCTACACCTTGCTGCTAGCTACAGTGGGACCTGCAGGTCTACGGGTGACGAATGTCATACCATTTCGACGTCTTTGATCGTCGTGTTTTACTAGTCAATCAAGTATGGTTATAATCTCATCACATTTTACCTTAATTAAACAATTGGTTTAAGGTAGTTAGTACATCAGTAGTTATTTTATACAATACTACTGTACATCTTCATTTCCCATTACATTCATATAGTGATCTTCTCACATAAACGGTAATGTAAACCATTTTCTTGTAATGATAGTCATACTTGGGAAAAACACTCACTTTTACAAAAGAATAAACATACCAAACAGTCGGGTCTTGGTAGAATACTACTTTCTAATTTAGTAGAAAATATAGGATTTTCTAGGAAGTATACAAACATTTACATAAAACACTTACAAACTTTACATCAAACATTTTCATCAACTTATACAAACATATGACACTAAAATACTTATGAACTCACCAGCTTAAATGCTGATCTACTCTTTCAAAATAACTTGTATTCTCAGGTCACCAGTAGACAGGTACCGATGATCAGGTTTTGAGAAGATGGAGCATATTCAAGACTCGTCTTTTATTTTGATTCATATTTTGGTGTCTTTCAAACTTTACACAGAACACACTTGTATTAAATTATATTATTAATGCAATGGATGATGCTGTTGCTTGTTTTACTATTGTGCATTGTTATGATACTGTACATGACGTCCTCCGCCCCCAAACGTTTCTGCCGTTCTGGCTTGGGGGTGTGACAGATAAGTCTAATAACTATCATTGCAAGTATGACTCCAAAATCCCGACTAGCAATCGAGGGGGCCACAGATATCGCTTTCATCCCTCCAAGGGTAATTGGAATGGATAAACTTTGAATCGTATGTTTGCCCTATCTACTCATCAAATCACACACAATGATATGTTTTATAACACCGAGTTACCGATGCATTTACAAATCATCAATGTGCAACCGACTTGTAAGCTGCAACTCATACATCTCCGTTTGAAGAATATAAGATATTATCGTCTCATGATCACTCGTGATAAAATCCATGAAGTGATTCAAATGAGCATGGGTTGAATCCAATACTCGAATCTTATTCCAAGAGCGCTCATGAACACTGCAGCCACCTTGTCCTAGACAAACTACAGACCCATTCATAAGTGTCTTGCCTCAATACCTACTTCCAAAGTATGATCGACTGTGGATGGTTTGATAAACCTAGTTATTCAGGAAGTCAAAACATGCAAAGTGAAACACAAGAATAATACTAATCCTATATGGCCCAAAAACTTTTAAGTCATATGGATTACTCATTATTCATTGTATAAGTTTCAAATAATCAACTTAATACTTGAATTAAAACAATAGCTATGCCATGCTCCAACCATGCACACTATGTTTTTCTATGGTCCTTACTTTGTGAAATAGATCAATTGAACACGTCTTCAATGAAACTTATTTCAGAATTCCAAATGTTTATCACCAGTGTAAGAATTTCAAATTCTTGTCACTGCCAGAATGTGTTAGATTCTAAACTATCATACAATGATTCCATGGGAACGAAGTCTCAAATTCGAAGTACATTCCTTTGAACATCCTTCTTGCATTCAGTTTTCTAATCTTACACAGATTTAAAGAATAACTTCCACTTATGGAAACATTTCCATGTTCCCATTTTGACCATCACTTATGAACAAGAGTTACCTCTTCTCAGAGTATGTCAATATGGTCCTTTCCAAAATTTAAAATATACTTCCAACTGTCCATGAGCAACCAATCTTTGGTAAACCTCAGATTGTCCTCGACAACTGCTTAACCATTTTAGTCATATCCGGTTCTAGACCTTTTTCCCTCTTAATGCCCTAGGCATTTGGAAAATTAGAACAGATGAATATTATAGCAAATGTAATCGGTCCTATACCGAGCATATAGGACACGATTCATGATGTCTTACGTAAATACATGATACTTGACCAATCTTTTTCTATAATATTTCTATTTGCCATGTTCTCATCATTCGAATTATGAAAAAGGATGTCGTAATCATAGTCGAATTTTGAGAACGCAATTAACACATCCATATATAGGATTTCCTTATTTTGAACCATTCCAACATAACATTCATATATATATATATATATATATATATATATATATATATTTGACTAAATCTGATTAAAATCTCAATCTAAGCTTTTAGATTTGAAATGAAGTATGAATTCCTCTCCCTTAATTATAGTAAAACAACTTTTCAAACCCTGCAACTTGCAAATTGAAACTTTTGTTTTCTACAATTAACATTGCTAACTTGCAACATTCATCATAATTGATTATGCTCCCACTAGAATAATAATCATTACTTTTACTAGCATAACATTTATGCTCCCACTAGCTTTGGCATGTACCCAGAAATCAGCTGGATTTCTAGAAATCAATACTTATTTACTTTCATTAGCAAAGTTCAGATTTCTGATACGAGATGCTTTAATAAGACTATATCTAGGCTTCTCAAACTCATACACCTTTCCTTAGATAGCTCACATGTGTGTCTAAACAATTTAAGAACTTACAACAATAAGTCTCAAATGTTTAGACTTTTTGCCATTCCTCACAATTCGAATTAAGAAAAGGTATGTCGTAATCATAATCAAATTTGAGAATGCAAATATCACAACAGCTATCTCCTTAAAATCTATTTAGTGAAAGCGTTTCCTCACCATCATTTTCATGAATCGAAGAGAAACCTTATGACACTTAGATTTTATGGTGTATGTGTTCCTATCCAAGTGAATTTTTCAAACCATAATCAAAAGACAAGGTTAGTGACAAATCCAAACTCATATGGATTGAACTTGTTCAATCTTAATTTCTTGCCACCTGGCAGCACAAGGGCCTACCATTGCTTCCTAGGTTGTTGGGCAAACAACTGAGAATTCATAGAACTCACATGCATAGTCAACTTTAACTGGAATGGGCACAGAAACAAGAATATGTCAACACGATAGGTTACAAACCTCAAGTCGTGTGCTAGTGATAAGCAATATGTTTTCTTCTCGATTAGTTCTTGAAACTTGTCAAGATCTTTATGACTCCCACTGACCTATTGACATATAAGATTCTGTATCAAGAGCCATTCCTTGACAAAACAAATATTCAAGAGTTAGTGCGGATTCTTATCAAGATAAACACTTCACACAATTGGTCTTAGTTGTTCTTTGTCCTTACGAAGACATCACAACTTACCAATTTCAAATGTACAAGAGTAGAAAACATTTTACTATTCATTTGATAAGTGTTATAAACCTTTCTTAAGATTATGTCACTCAAGGCTCAATGTTGGAGTATGACTCTAAGACTTGTTTTGGAACGAAGTATGACTCATCTTCTTGATTTAACCATTTCAACAATTCACGATTCCTCTTCTTAGCCATAAAAATGCACTAAGATATCCTTAAAGGATCAATTGTGACATGGTTTTCATAATCATTAAGATGATCATAAAACACGATACTCAAGTACTCCCATCTTTTCAGATTGGAGAAACTTTTATCTTTCTGCCCAATTTGATCTTCTCATTCGTTCTGCCATACATTGAAACTTTTCCAATGTTTCTGAATTATACTTAAACTTGTAAGCATAACCATATTTACTAAACTTTAGTAAATCATGACGAATAGTCTTATCGATCTTTGTGGTGAACTTGACCAGTGCACAACCAAGTGTACCCCATCCCCTAGTCCTTCACTTGACTCACATATACATGTGAACAAGGAATTAGTCTTAATTTCCCAAAGATGAAGGTTCTCATTCATCACACAATACAAATTGCATGATTCCAAGTTTCTATCCAACTGAAACTTGGGTGCTGAGAATGTGTCATAATTTGGTAAATTATGACACTACCACAAACGAAAGAATCAAATCCATTTTCCTAATATTGCTATCAATGGAATCATATAAACAACAAATTTTCAAAAAAACAATTGTAAGGAAATTTTAAAAATAAGATATATTTCAAAATTTTCTTTATTTATAAAAATTGCGGAAAACTTATCCTTACAATGCAAATACAAGTGAAAATATGTTGTTATCTATTCCTAAGCAATCTATCATAACTCTTAAGTAGCAGCTCACAAATCTGATCATCGAACCATGCGATCGAAATCCATCTCTTCGCGATCAGACTCAACATACTCTTCCTTAGACTCAACATCTCTTCATTTCTTTGATTCTTCAAAACATCAAAATTTAGTTACATTACATCATGTATTAAGAATCTCCAAATAGGAACTTAATTTAGTTAGACAATGGATTTTACCTGAAGTAGAGTCAAAAGTTTTGACTTTACCATCCTTGCGATCTTTCAGGTAAATATGGGAGCTTCCCAACCAATGCCCCTTCTCTTGGCAAAAGAAACATATGGACTCTATGGGAATGGCACACGGGACTATCTCAGACTTAGCCTTTCTCTTTACCATTTGGTCAAATGACTTGACCATGGCCAATCCATTTCCATTGGGAAGAGAAAGCTTTTATGGACTTCCAATGTTACCATTTTCAATGTCCATGGAAGTTTGGAGAGTAGATATTCCAATAAAATTTGCTTTACCAGTGTACCAATTTATTGCTGATTCAGCAGCAACAAGTAAATAGGTAAGATCGATAAGGGTCATGTCGTGGTTTGTCACATAGTAGTCCTTAAAGAACCCGCTATATGACTTAGAAAGTGATTGAACAACCCATTCAACAGCCAACTTCCTTGAGATTCGACACACAACTCTCCCAGCTTGTCAATATGTAGCTTCATCTCTAAGACGTGAGCACGTACGGACTTTCCTTCCTGCCAATAGGGCTTTGAGTGACCTAGAACTTGTGGGTTAGGGAGAATAATTGGAGCAGGTGGAGGATGTGAAGTTCAACTACAACACGAAGAAGGGATTAATCTTTCACCTTGATCGCCTTGTGGAAAATCATCTTTATAAAGAAGGCTTTATTCAAAAGATTTGGGAAGACCATAGTTGTGTGAACTAGTCCTTAATATAACACCCAACATGAAATATTAAGGATAGGACCCAACACAATATTTTACAATTCGGAAGACGGATGCCGTAATCCAAACAGCAAAATATTTGAAGGTAGGTAAATGATGCCACACCCCAAAACCGGAACGGCGGAATCGTTCGGGGGTGGAGGATGTCATGTATAGCATCACAACAATGAATAGTAGTAAACAAGCAACAACATCATCCATTGCATTAATAATATAATTTAATACAAGTGTGTTTTGTGAAGTGTAATAGACACTAAAAGGTAAATCAAAATAAAAGATGAGTCTTGAACGAGCTCCATCTTCTCAAACCTGGCACCGGTACCTGTCGACTGGTGACCTGAGAATACAAGTTATTTTGAAAGAGTTGATCAGCTTTAAAGCTGGTGAGATCATAAGTATCTTAGTGTCTGTGTTTGTATGAAAGTGTTTGTAAGTATGTGATGTATAAGTTTGTAAATGTTTGTAAATGTTGGAACTCTCCTAGAAAACCCTATGTTTTCTACTAAAAGTAGCCTTCTACCAAGGCATCAAATGTTTGTAAGTATGTCTCTTGTAAGAGTATGTATTTTCCCAAATCTGACTATCATTAACCAAAAATATAGTTTTTACATTACTGTTCATTGTGTGAAGATCACAAGGTGAATGCAATGGAGAAATAAAATTGTACTGTAGTGTTGTATTAAGTAACTACTGTTGTACTAACTACCTTAAACCAATTGTTATTTAAAGTACTATGTGATCTGCCTGTACCATACTACCGACTAGAAACACGACGATGTAAGACGTCGGAAGAAATGACGTTTGGCACCCGTAGACTTGCAAGTCCCACTGTAGCGAGCAACAAGGTGTAGGATAGTCAATCCAGTATAGATCTATACACAAACTCAACGCTCTCCACTTAAGGAGATTGTGGATACAAAACGAGCCATGACAGGTGATGCCATGCCCAGTTAGGTGGCTCACATAACTGTAGTAGTGTTCTTGTATATATATTGTGTGTACTAGTTGTATTGTATGTTCTCTCTCTGTCTAGTATGTATGTATGTTCTCTCTGTTTCTCATAATAGTATGTTCTCTTGTATAATGTATAGTATGTACTAGCTGTATTGTATGTTCTCTCTATGTCTAGTATGTATGTATGTTCTCTCTGTTTCTCATAATAGTATGTGTTGAATCATGTATGAACTGACTCATTGTATGTTTCATTGTTCTAGTAATAGTATTAGTAACTTCCTAAACTATGCCTATTATAGTTTACTAGCAATGTTGTTTGTATGAATGGACATGTTCGTATACCTTTGCTACCTAAAGGTATTGGATAGAAAGAAGGAACTTTTATATCTATATACATTTATATAATATATAACTAGGATTCAAACGACCTTCGGACAAACAACCGATACCCTAAGTCCACAACCAAACAAGGAACAGGAGGTAAGGTGAGCTATCAGTCCGAAGTCCTTTCAATCCTACTTATATAACTATATCTATACAGATACACATTTAATAGAATATAAGTTTAAAAGAGTTTAGTAAATGTATTTGACAAGTAAAAGAGTTTGTAAAACAGTTTGAAGTAGTTTGTTTGATAACACAGTTTGAAAAGTAATAAATCCACTTGTTTGGTAGTTATTAATCACATGTGATTGATATAATAACTATAATAGTTCAACTTGTATCACCCCCATAAAAGCATTTCAAATCATTTAAAAGGTTGATTAAGGGGTATGAACTCACCTGTAGTGAGTGGTTTGGATGAACCGATGGTATAGGATGCTAAGTGTCAAGTGAAGACTTGAACACACACACGGATCCTAATTAACATATAATAACACATATATGTATCCAATTAGTCATTTAACAACTAATTAATCAATTTAAGACACCCAAGAACATGGAAAACACTTTGATTCAAGTGCTATAAGTACCAAGGATTGCATCTAAGGGTTGTAGGGCCTTCCTTTTGAGTTTAAGGTCCACGGGTAAACTCTTCATGAGTTTACGGTTTAGGGTTTACGGTCCTAATGGGTTTACGGCCGTAAACCCATGGTAACTTCTACCATTTGGTGTTTTAAGGTCTAACAAGTCAAGGTTAATCATCTTATTGTTGGATTAGATGTCTAAGCCCATAACTATTATTGGTATGTACTTGACCCGAGAGTAGCATGGTCCATTTGGGTTACATATCATCAGGACAATTTGTTAGGATGGACTTTTGAGAGAAGGTTATTTATGGTTTATTAATATATTATAAATTATAATATATTAATATGAAATCATATGTTTTAATTAGTATCGATCAAGAATTAATTTGGAATTAATTTAGTGATCAAAAGATACTAATTAAATCTATGGGGACTAATTATGATAATTAGTTATATTTATATGTGTTGGGCTTATGATCCATGTTGGACCAAGTTTATGTATGGATACATAAAGAGTTGGGCCACATGAACCATGGATCATAAAACCCATGGGTATGGATTATGGGTTATACCCATGACCCTTGGAATCCTACATATAAATAGGTTACTCCATAGCCAAAATCACCACTTCTTTTCTTAGAGAAATATGGAGGTGTTTTGGTGCATGGAATTCTCTCTCAAGAGCCACCTTTGTCCTAGGTGTGTTGTAATTCCATTTTAGGCATTTCATACTATTGGTGCTAAGCTCTTAAGGCCAAATACATCAAGACTTCAAGCCACATAAAAGGTATGTTTCCCTAACTAGTATATTATATGGTTTATGTCAAATGCATACTAGTTATAGGTTTAATGCCTTGGAAACCATTTGCATGTATAAAAGAGAAAACATAGATCCAAGGTATTTAGGGTTGTATGTGCACCATAGGATGTTGTAGTATACTAAAACCCAACAGTGGTATCAGAGTCATGGGTTGTTTTCTATTATATTTGATGCAAATGTATTTTTTTTCTCAAGTTGAAGGAAAAAAAAAAGAAAAAAAAACATGAAGTTTGTCAAATTTTATGATAATTACTTGATTTTATGAAAAACTAAGTATTTATAAAATTTGAGTCACTTTACTACAAGAGTTGCATTAGGTCAATTTATTAAAAGATAGAATGATATGATTATTTTATTTGTTTTAAAAGTTTGATCTAAATGGTTTTAAGGAGTTACAAATTTTGTCATAAAATTTTGGAACTCAAAAGTTTTTTTTTAAAGTTATGATCTTAAGAGTTTTGAAACTTCCATAAGTTATGGATGTGAAATGTCTCATTTATTAACTCTTTAGGTTATGAATTCCAAGAGTCTTCAAAGGATAATTGTCAAAGTTTCAAGATTTTTATTAGTTTATATGATTATCTAATTTCTTGAAAATTGTTGATGTGAATTATCTTTACTTATGAGTTTAATCTAGATCATAGAAAAAATATTTGATTATTGTGTTAATTGGAATATTTGATCTTAATGTTTTTTATGAACTCCATAACTTGTCCTCAAGTTATGGAAAGTGAATAGTTTTCTTTTTAAAGTGTCATTGAGTCTCATAGGTTATGAAAATAGAAGAGTCACTATTTTTAATGTCATCATTAAATGATTTAATGTCTTCCATAACTTGTCCTCAAGTTATGGAACTTGAATTTTTTTTTTTCATTAAACCTTAATTAAACTCATAAGTTATGAAAAATCCAAGAGTTTTGAAAGGTTTCAAAACTTGTCCTCAAGTTTTGGAATTTGTAAAGTTACCCCCCATGTATACTTTAATTCCAAACTAGACCTTAGAATTTTAAAAGTTTAAAATTCTCAACCCTTTTACTATTATTATAATTTTAATTATATAGATATGTATAAGATAAAGTCGTCTTACCATTAGTAGGCCTCATTCACGAAGCCGGTCTATAAGGGGGGTATAAGGTTACTGCCTATAAAATGGCAGTTTAATGGGTGTCCACTCTCACTCACCGCTTCCTTGACCGGTGGAGGGTCGTTAGCCGAACAGGTAGGACAAGGACTACAATTCTCCCTTCATTATAAGTATACTGATAAATACTAAGTAACTAAACACTTATAAATTCCCAATCTTAGTTACTTAGGAAAATGTGAATAAGGTGCTAATCCATGAAATTACACTTCGCACTTTGTTTAAGCTGTTAGTGGAGCGTGTGTGGTTAACCGGCACACTAACCTGGACTTAACAAGGTAGGCAAAGGGTAACTTAATGTTTATCATAGTATCGTTGGAGCGTGTGTGGTTAACCGGCACATCGATTGAGGGGTAAATATTAAGGGTACCAAGTATATTTGCATGGTTACTTCACACCTTGTTTTGTGATCCTCGGCATCCCAGTCACAAAACCTGAAGGGCACACTCGAGATTGAAACATGCCATTGAAAAGTTCAATGAATCTCAAAAGAATCTAGGAGTTTCAAAACCAATTAAAACCTAATAATAAATTTCGTTTATCTTGGTGGAAATTGGTGAATCGCCATTCACCTACCTTCAAATATTTTATAGCTTGGATTACGGCATCCCTCTTCCAAGTTATAAAATAGTTTGTTGGGTCCTAGCCTTAATATATCATATTGGGTGTTATATTAAGGACTTAAATCAACTTTACGTGAATTTCTCCCATTGTTGATGTCTGGTTTAGACAACAATGATCTTCCCAAACCAAGCTTTCCTAATGAATATGACTTCCCGAGTTTGGCTCATGGAAGTCATACTTCTCTTCCTCCACCTCCTCCAATTATTCTCCTTAACCCACAAGTTCAAGGTCACTCAAGCCCTAATGGCAAGCAAGGTCTATGTGTGATCACATCTTAGAGATGAAGTCACATATTGACAAGCCGGGAGAGTTGGGTGTCAAAGTCTTGAGAAAGTTGGATGTTCAATCACTTTCTAAGTCACATAGTGAGTTCCTTTGGGACTACTATGAAACAGACTATGACATAAACCTTTATGATCATATCTATTTGCTTGGTGCTGCTGAATCAGCAATGATTTGGAACGATAGTAAAGCAAATTTGATTAGAAGATCAACTTCCAAAAAACTTTATGGACAGTGACAATGGTGACACTAGAAATCCAGAAAAAGCATTCTCTTCCCAATGGAAAGGGATTGGCCATAGTCAACCCGGTTGACCAAATGGTAAAGAGAAAGGCTAAGTCTGAGATAGTCCCATTACCAAAGGGTCCATATGTTTATTTTGCCAAAGGAAGGGGCGTTGATTGCAAAACTACCAAATTTACCTAAGGATGTTAAAGTCAATAAGTTTGACTCTACATCAGGTAGAGCCCATTATCTAAATCTATTAAGTTCTATTCTGAGATCCTCATTACATGATGTGACTGGGTCACATGTTGATGTTTTAAGAATCAAAGAATAGAGAGAAATATTAAAGGAAGTATATGTTGATTCTGATCGCGAAGGTGGATTTCGATCGCATCAGAATTTTGAGCAGTTGCTTAAGAAGTTATGATATATTGCTAAGGAATAGATAACAACAATTTTCCATGTGGATTGTAAGGATAAGTTTTTCCGCAAAGTTTTAAAATAAAAGAAGATTGTTTAATTTTATTTATTTGAAGTATCCTTACAATGGCATTTGTGGAAAATTGTTGCTTATATGATTCCACTGACAGCAATATTGGAAAATGGATTTGATTCTTTCATTTGTGGTAGTGTCTAAATTTACCAAATCAGGAAAGTTCCTCATCGCCCAAGTTTCAATTGGACCGAAACTTGGAATCATGCAAGTTGAATAGTATGATGAATGAGAACTTTCAAGCATTGGAAAATCAAGACTAATTACTTGTTCACATGGATGTGTGAGTCAAGTGAAAGACTAAAGGGATCGAGTACACATTCTTGTGCACTGGTCATGTCCACCACAAAGCTCGTTAAGACTATTTGATTTACTAAAGTTTAGTAAATATGGTTATACCTACAAGTTTAAGTATAATTCTGAAACATTGGAAAAGTCTCAATATATGGCAGAACGAATGGGAAGAATCAAATTAGGCAGAAAGATAAAAGTTTCTCAAATCTGAAAAGATGGGAGAGTACTTTAGTATCATGTTTGTGATCATCTTAATAATTTAGAAATCATATCACAATTATTCCTCTAAAGGTCATCTTAGTGCATTCTTATGACTAAGAAGAGGAGTAATGAATTGTTGAAATGGTTAGATCAGGAAGATGAGTCATACTTCGTTCCAAAACAATTCTTAGAGTCATACTCCAAGATTGTAACTCGAGTGACATATCTTAAAGAAAGGTTTAAAACACTTGTCAAATGTAAGAGTAAAAGTGTCCTACTCTTGTACATTTGAAATTGGTAAGTTGTGATGTTTTGGATAAAACAAAGACCAACTAAGGCCAATTGTGTGAAGTGTTTGTCTTGATAAAGAATCCACACTATCTCTTGAATATTTGGCAAGATATTCTTATATGTCAAGAGGATAGTGGGAGTCTTAAAGATCCTAAAAAGAATTTCAAGAACTAATCAAGAATAAAACCTGAGGTTCTTCACTAGCACACGACTTGAGGTTTATAACCTATCGTGTTGACATATTCTGTGCCTATTCCAGTTAAAGTTGGCTTTGCATAGGAGTTCTGAAAGTTCTCAATTGGTTGCATAACAACTTGGAAGCAATGGCAGGCCCTGTACTGCCAGGTGGCAAGAAGTTAAGATTGCATAAGTTCAGTCCATATGAGTTTGGATTTGTCATTATCCTTTTCTTATGACTATGGTTTTGACGATTCACATGGATAAGAACACATACACCATAAAATCTAAGGGTCATAAGGTTTCTCTCCGATTCATGAAAATGATGGTGAGGAAACACTTCCACCAAGTAGATTTGAAGCAGATGGCAAAAGGTCCAAACAATTGAGACTATGATTACGACATCCCTTTTCATAGTTCTGAAAATGTTTAGACACACATGCATGCTATCTAAGGAAAGGTGTATGATTTTGATAAAGTTTTATCAAAGCATCTCGTATCAGAAATCTTAACTTTGGTAAGAAAGTCAATAAAGTATTGATTTCTAAAAGTCCAGCTGATTTCTGAGTACATGTCAAAGCTAGTGGGAGCATAAGTGTTATGCTAATAATCATCATGTTAGTGGGAGCATGATAATTATTGTTAGTGTTGCAATTTAGCAATGTTAATTATAAAAAACAAAAGTTTCAATTCGTGAGGCTGCAGGGATTGAAAAAGTTGTTTTGCTGTAATTAAGGGAGAGGATATACTTCATTTCAGTTCTAAAGGCTTAGATTGAGACCTTAATCATCTTTAGTCAAGAATATATATATGAATTTCATGTTGGATTGGTTCAACTTAAGGAAATTCTATATATTGCGTTCTCAAAATTCGATTATGATTACGGCATCCCTCTTCATAGTCAAATTTTGAAAACATGGCAAATAAAAATATTGTAGCAAAAGGCTGGTCTAGAATCATGTCTTTATGTGAGACATCATGAATCGTGTACCATTTGCTTTGGGTACAGGATCGATTGCATGTGCTATAATATTTGTCATTTCTAAATTTTTCCAAATGCCCAGAGGCATTAAGAAGGGAAAAGGTCTAGATTTGGATATGACTAAAATGATTAAGCAATTGTCGAGGACAATCTGAGGTTTACCAAAGATTGGTTGCTCAGGGACAGTTGGAAGTATAGTGCTAATTTTGGAAGGACCATATTGACATATTCTGAAAAGAGACATCTCTTATTCAGAAGTGATAGTCAAAATGAGAATATGGAGTTGTCTCCATAGGTGGAAGTTATCTGTGTAAGATTAGAAAACTTAATGCAAGAAGCATGTCCAAAGCAATGTACTTTGAATATGAGACTTAGTTTCCATGGAGTTGATCTCCATTGGAATACCTTATAATGACTGTTGACAAGTCTTTGTGACTTTGTACATATTCATTACAGGAGGGTCAGTGCATATAAGTTTAAAATCTAAACAGATTTCGATAAATGAAAGGAATTTGAAATTCTCACATTTTTCGATAAGGATTTGGGAGTGTGAAATTAGAATCATTGAAATTATGTTCAATTGGTTTATTTCACAAAGTAAGGATCATAGACAAACATAGAGTGCATACTTGGTGTATGGCAAAGCTATTGTTTAAGAAAAACATAGTGTACATGCTTGGAGCATGGGACAACTAGTGTTTTTAATTCAAGTATAAAGTTGATAAAACCGAAACAATGAATAATGAGTAATCAGTATGGTGATAAATAAAAGTGTTTATTTGTATTCATAGGGTTTGATACCATATTTGATTCATTTATTCTTGTGTTTCACTTTGCATGTTTTGACTTCCAGAATAACTAAGTCGCTCTTCCTGAATGATTAAGTTATTCAAACCATCCACAGTCGGTCATATGTTGGAAGTAGATATGAATCAAGACTATCATGGGTTGGTTTGTAGAGGTCCAAGTTGGTGGACAAAGTGGTGCTACAACACTTATGAGTGCTCATAAGTTCTGAGTATTGGATTCAACCCGCGCTCATTTGAATCACTTCATGGATTTTATCACGAGTGATCATGAGACGATAATATCTTATATTCTTCAAACCTAGAGATATGAGTTGTTACTATGAGTTGGTTATACATTGATTGCACGAAAACGCATTTGGTAACTCGATGTTATAAAACGTGCCTTTGTGTATGATTCAACAAGTAGTAGAACAAGCCATATGAGTCAAAGTTTATCCATTCCTTTTACCTTCGGGATAAAAGCGATATATGTGGGCCCCTCGATGATTTAGCGATGACACATGTGAGTGCTTGGCCAAGCCAGGACTGATTTGATTTGTTCAATCAGTCAGTCATCATAAATCGAAAATCGGGAAACAACAAATGGACAGAGAGAATGATTATAATCCATGTCTCAGTCCATATGATATCTAGAATGGAGGAATATATGATCCCTTATCTAATGGACGCGTCATTGATTGGTTCAGAGTTCGACAGCGGCTGTAAGAGCTACGATTGCTAGTCGAGTTATGAAGTCGTACTTGCAATAATAGTTTTAGACTTATCCAGGTGGGAGACTGTTGGATTAGATGTCTAAGCCCATAACTATTATTGGTATGTACTTGACCCGAGAGTAGCATGGTCCATTTGGGTTGCATATCATCAGGACAATTTGTTAGGATGGACTTTTGAGAGAAGGTTATTTATGGTTTATTAATATATTATAAGTTATAATATATTAATATGAAATCATATGTTTTAATTAGTATCGATCAAGAATTAATTTGGAATTAATTTAGTGATAAAAAGAGACTAATTAAATCTATGGGGACTAATTATGATAATTAGTTATATTTATATGTGTTGGGCTTATGATCCATGTTGGACCAAGTTTATGTATGGATACATAAAGAATTGGGCCACATGAACCATGGATCATAAAACCCATGGGTATGGATTATGGGTTATACCCATGACCCTTGGAATCCTACATATAAATAGGTTACTCCATAGCCAAAATCACCACTTCTTTTCTTAGAGAAATATGGAGGTGTTTTGGTGCATGGAATTCTCTCTCAAGAGCCACCTTTGTCCTAGTTGTGTTGTGATTCCATTTGAGGCATTTCATACTATTGGTGCTAAGCTCTTAAGGCCAAATACATCAAGACTTCAAGCCACATAAAAGGTATGTTTCCCTAACTAGTATATTATATGGTTTATGTCAAATGCATGCTAGTTATAGGTTTAATGCCTTGGAAACCATTTGCATGTATAAAAGAGAAAACATAGATCCAAGGTATTTCGGGTTGTATGTGCACCATAGGATGTTGTAGTATACTAAAACCCAACACTTATAGTCAAGTCCAAGCCTTAGGAAGTCATGGTCGCACAATGGCACCACTTTATAGAGTTTACGGCCCATGGACCATTTCTCCATGAGTTTACGGCCGAAAACTCTATGTGTTCTTGATCTTTTTGATGTTTAAGGTCCTAAACACTTCAAGGAAGTGATCTAGACTAGTATCCAAGGCTAAGGAAGGAACTAGGGTTCACTTTGCCCCATCTATTAGGGTTTACGGTTCAAGAACATGTCTTGACCGTAAACACCTTTGATCTTGTGCTTCTTTGTGTTTTCTAGTTGAATAAGAAGTGGAACTATCCTTATAACACACTATGGTAAGAATACCTACAATAAAGGAACTTGAAAGGGTGTTCACGGCCCAAGAACACTAGTGTGTGTTCTTGGTGAAATGAAGAATGCTTGAAGATCTAAATAAATGGAATGATTTCATGGGTGAAATCATGTAAGATCACTAGATGATGAAGGATATCAACTAATCAAGGCAAGAAACACTTACAAAGTTGAACACCAAGAAGGAAAATCGGATGATACTTGAGAGAGAATGAGTTCTTGGCTTGGAAATGGTAAAAAAATGAGAAAAATGACTAAGTGTCATATTTATACTCCTTAGAGTTTACGGCCGTAAACTCCATGTTTGGGCCGTAAACTCCAAACTCTTGGAGTTTTGAGACTTTATTGATGCACAATAAACCTTAGAGTATCCTCTCTCCAGTTATCTCTTGCAGTACTAGGCTTTAGAACACTCAAACTGACTCCAAAAAGCTTAAAAGTTAGCAGAAACAATTCTGACTTCTATTGAAGTGAATGGTTGTATAGAATAGAAATTTCGGGTTGTCACATCATCCCCCCGTTAGAAGGAATTTCGTCCCGAAATTAGAGTTTAAGCAAATAAGTATTTACAAATAACTAAGTAAAAAGATGAGGATATTTCAGTTTCATCTGATCCTCTCGCTCCCAAGTGAATTCAGGCCCTCGCTTGGCGTTCCAGCGAACATTCACTATCGGGATACAACTTTGTTTCGTTTGCTTGACCTCTCGGTCCATGATCTCTACAGGTTCTTCCACGAAGTTGAGGCTCTCGTTGATCTCGATTTCGTCGAGTGGGATTACAAGAGTCTCGTCGGACAGACACTTTTTCAAGTTCGAGACGTGGAAAGTAGAATGTACGTTACTGAGTTCGCGTGGTAAGTTGAGTTTGTAAGCTACAGGGCCGATTCTAGCGAGAGTCTCGAAAGGCCCTATGTATCTTGGATTTAGCTTTCCATGCTTTCCAAAGCGTATTAAGCCCTTACAGGGTGAGACCTTCAATAGAACACGGTCGCCCATCTGGAATTCCAACGGTTTCCTTCGTTTATCTGCGTAGCTTTTCTGTCGGTCTCTAGAGAATTTCAATCGTTCACGAATCTGAACAATCTTCTCTGTCGTTTCCCGAATGATCTACGGACCCATGAGAGTGCTTTCAGGAACTCGTCCTTTAGCTAACTGGGTATCACCCACCTCAGCCCATCATAGAGGGGATCTGCACTTTCGGCCATAGAGGGCCTCGAATGGAACAGCCTTTATGCTCGTGTGATAACTGTTGTTGTAGGAAAATTTGACAAGGGGTAAATGAGTATCCCATGCTTTCCTGAAGTCGATCACACAGGCTCGCAACATATCTTCCAAGGTTTGGATAGTCCTCTCACTTTGTCCGTCGGTCTGTGGATGGTAGGCTGTACTCATGTCCAGCCTAGTTCCCAAGGAACTTTGTAGCGACTGCCAGAACCTCGAAGTGAATCTACTATCTCTGTCTGAGATAATGGATATGGGAACACCGTGCAGTCGTACAATCTCCCGAATGTAGGTTCTTGTAAGCTTCTCCATCTTGTATGTTTCTTTGATAGGCAGGAAGTGTGCGGACTTGGTCAATCTGTCGACGATGACCCATATGGTATCAAGTCCACCCGTTGTCTTGGGCAACTTGGTTATGAAGTCCATAGTGATCCGCTCCCACTTCCATTCCGGTATCTCCAGCTGTTGTAGTAGACCTGAGGGTTTCTGGTATTCGACCTTGACCTTGGCGCAAGTAAGGCACTTACTCATAAAGGTAGCAATCTCTGATTTCATGTTAGGCCACCATTATAGCTTTTTAAGATCCTGATACATCTTATCTGAACCTGGGTGGACGGAATAACGAGTGTTGTGCGCCTCGGTCATGACTAAGTCTCTGAAACCACCGTGCTTCGGTGTCCAGATCTGATCCATGAAATAAAGAGCTCTGCCACCCTTAATTTCCAAGTTCTTATACATCCCTCTAAGGGATTCACTCGTCACATTTTCAGGTTTCAAAACGTCGAGCTAAGCCTCCTTAATTTTTGTGGACAAGTGTAAATGGATAGTCATAGTCAATGATTTGACTCTACGACCAGAGTATTCTTTCCGACTTAGGGCGTCAGCTACTACATTGGCCTTGCCGGGATGATAGCGAATTTCACATTCGTAATCACTGAGTAGCTCGACCCACCGTCGTTGTCTCATGTTGAGCTCCTTCTGGTCGAATATATGTTGTAGGCTTTTGTGGTATGTAAAGATAGTGCTTTTTGTACCATACAGGTAGTGTCTCCAGATCTTCAGAGCAAACACAACTGCTCCTAGCTCAAGTTCGTGAGTGGTGTAGTTGACCTCGTGTGTCTTCAGCTGTCTCGAGGCATAGGCGATGACCTTACCTCGCTGCATCAGAACACACCCGAGCCCTTGATTTGACGCATCGCAATAGACAACGAAGTCTTCTATCCCTTCGGGGAGGGATAGTATTGGTGCAGTGCACAAGGCTCGCTTGAGCGTTTGGAACGCTCTCTCCTGATTCTCTTCCCAGTCAAAGGTCACGCCCTTCTGGGTCAAAGTCGTGAGGGGTTTTGCAATTCGTGACAAGTTCTGAATGAACCTGCGATAGTAGCCAGCGAGGCCTAGAAATTGACGAATTTCGGTAGGCGTCTTCGGTGCTGACCAGCTCTCAATAGCCTTGATTTTGGAAGGGTCCACGTGTATTCCCTCTTCGCTAACCACATGCCCTAAGAATTCGACTCTTCGGATCCAAAATTTGCATTTCGAGAACTTCGCATAGAGCTTCTCTGAACGCAGTGTTTCTAAGACCTGTCGCATATGTCGACTATGCTCCTCCTTACTACGAGAATAGATAAGTATGTCATCGATGAAGACGATGACGAACTGATCCAAGTAAGGACGACACACCCTATTCATTAAATTCATGAATACTGCGGGTGCGTTTGTTAATCCGAACGGCATCACTACGAATTCGTAGTGCCCATAACGAGTTCGGAAGGCTGTCTTCGGGACATCCTCCCCTAGCACTCGTAGTTGGTGATATCCGGATCTTAGATCGATTTTTGAAAAGAAGCTCGCCCCTTGAAGCTGATCAAATAAATCGTCTATGCGAGGCAGAGGATAACGATTCTTGACGATCAGTTTGTTGAGCTCCCTGTAGTCGATGCACATACGAAACGATTCGTCCTTCTTCTTGACAAACAAGACTGGAGCTCCCAGGGTGAGAAGCTTGGTCTTATAAAGCCCTTGCTGAGCAGTTCGTTAAGTTGACCGGACAGTTCTTGCATCTCTGCAGGTGCTAGACGATAGGGCGATTTGGCTACTCGGGTAGCCCCTGGAACTTAGTCGATTCTGAACTCGACTTGACGTTGCGGAGGTAATCCTGGGAGTTCTTCCGGAAAGATGTCGGGAAAGTCGCGTACTACTGGAATGTTCTTAATGTCTTTCGTTTGTTGGCTCACATCTACCACATGAGCAAGGAATGCGCGACATTCCTTTCGCAAGAATTTCTGGGCTTGAATGCTCGAGATGATACGAAGGTTCGTGCCGGGTTTGTCGCCATAAACTACTAGAGTTTCGCCAGACGGCAAATTAAGGCGAACAGCCTTTTCATAACACATGATGTCGGCACGATGAAGACTCAACCAATCCATGCCGATAATGACGTCGAAACTTTTGATTGAGACCAGAATGAGGTCGATCGAAAATGAATGGCTATCTAGAGTTAGGATACACTCTATGAATATACTGCTAGTGCTCTCTGTTTTTCCATTAGCCATTTCTACAGTGAACGGTTCTTTAAGTGCTCGTGATTTTTGCTTAAGTAAATGAGCAAATTTTTGGTTCACGAAACTCCTCTCCGCTCCACTATCAAACAGTTGCATGCATAAGAGTTATCGAGGAGAAACGTACCAGTGACCACTGTGGGGTCGGCAACCGCCTCCTCGTGGCCTAAGGCCAGAACTCTTCCCACTTCATCGGCGTTCCCTGCCTTCGGGCAGTTCCTTTTGTAGTGGCCCACCTCGCCACAACCGTAGCAATCTTGGCCCACACCAGCGCCGGGGACTTGGGTGATTGGTTTTGCTGGAGCCTTGCAGAAGCGAGCAGTGTGCCCCTTCCTGCTGCAGTTAGAGCACTGCATTTCTCGGCAGGCTCCGATGTGGTGGAAGTTGCATTTGTTGCACTTGGGCAAACTTCCAGCGTACTGCTTTACCGGAGCAGCAACGGCAGGTGCTATCACAGCATGAATTGCCACGACTTGCTGCTTTTTGGCAGCCTTCTTCTTCTTGTTGTCATCCCAGAACTGCCGCTTGGAATCAGCGGTTTTGGCGGGTTCTGAGATGGCCAGGGTTATTGTTGTTGACGGGGTACGGACCCCATGGTCAATAAGACGTTGTTCCAACCGCTTGGCACTATCGAATGTAGTGGGGTTTGAAGCCAAAACATTCCCCTGGAATCGAGGCACCAGCCCCCATATGTATCTCTCTATCTTCTTTCCCTTTGTATGAACCATGTTGGGACAGAGGGCCACCAGCTCACAGAACCTGGCGGTGTAGGAGACTATGTCGGAGCCTTTCATGGTTAGGCTCCACAGTTCCTGCTCTAGCTTTTGGATTTCGCCCCTCGGGCAGTATTCTTTGATTATCAGCTCTTTCAGAGCTTCCCATCCCATAGCATTAGCCACTATTAGAGATAGTGACTTGACATGGCTATTCCACCATGTCAGGGCCTTTTCCTCGAAGGTGCAAGCAGCAAATTTGACTTTGCTTCCTTCCAGGCATGAGCAGATCTCGAAGATCGACTCTGTCTTTTCGAACCATTGCGAGAGGGCAATGACTCCGCCAGTCCCTTTAAAGGACAATGGCTTGCAGTTGGTGAAGTCCTTATATGAGCACTCTCTCAAGCGCACAGGAGCTTCACCATGGGTCGAATGAACAGGCGTTTCCGTACCACTAGCATTGGTGGAATGATATTGAGCTATGGCTGTAGCTACAGCCGCAGCTACAGCAGCATTCAGAGCTGCCGTATCGATTTGGGGAGGAGGTGGTGTTGCAGTTACCGGAGGATCGCGTCTCGTTGATCGGCGTGGAGGCATCTTTTAACTATAGGTTTAGAAAGATGAAGATATTGATAAAAATTAAATAGGGAGAATGTGATGAGAATGACTCATGGACTAACTCTCCATAGCCCAACAGCACAATTGAATAGCACGATTGAATGTAGATCTAGTACTCAAAGATGATAGCATTTGGATAATAATTTCCATGAGATTAGATATCTGTCAATAATACTGGTATTACAAATGTAACAAGTTCGGGAAAAATGACCTAAAAGTAGGTCTTACATCAAACCAAGATGGGAAAATTTCGACAGAATTACGACCTAATCGAGACCTAACAGGTCCAAGTTGTAACAAAGATAGGAAATTACACTAGAGTTTTTACATAGACTAAGTTATATCCAAAAGAGAAGTCGAGGAGACTCTATCGGTGACGAGAATTACTAGAGTGAGTTCTTGATGCTGACAGAAGGCGTTCTATGTCCCTCATACGCCTTTCAGATCTTGCTTGCTGAGCTCGAAGTTCCCTGACTTCGGCGTGGGATGCAACTAGCTGTTGCTGCAGAGTCCCATTGGTTATCCTAACCCTTTCCATAGCTACCTCGAGTTGGCGAATGCGGACCGTGTTAATGCCAGAGTTGGCGACTATCACTAACACTCGGTCGATAGTTGCTCGACCTTGCTCGGTGTTCCGAGAAATCCTACGGACCATGATGGGCAGGACACGATCAGCTGAACCTCCCTCGGTGAGGTTGTAAAAGCTTCTGTCCCCATTGTAGGGAATGGGTTGACCCTGTTCCTGACTCCATCTGTTCAAGTTTGTGGCCCACAGAGGTGAGAGTCCTTGAAATGTTGGACGAGGGTTTGGGTTTGGAGCTACTGGGGGTAGGTTGTTGACTTCCGGCTCTGAGTCAGAACCATCAGAAAAGCCTACAGCTTGGTGATCATCCAAAGGGATTGGGTGATCATCTTCTGGCTCTTCTCCCAGCCATCCTGCATTGCCGTTGATGGGATAGTACGGGTCTCCGGGGATATGGAATCCAGCCATGATATCTATGCGAGAAAAGGGATATAAGAGATAAGCACATAAGTAATTTATAGTAACACAAAATACTCCTATAGTATTTTAGGTTTATGTTCTCTTCTAAGGTTTTCGTTGTGGTATTGTTGGTAAGTTTTTAGACTTGTTACAACCTCACAACCACACTTAGGCACATGCTAGTCACTCCTCCGATAACATAGTTGATCAGGCTATATCTTCCCAAATTTGACTATATGTCTCTAAGTCTACTTGTGCTGCCCAACAATCGTAATACTTTTGTTCTGTCCTAGTGACACTGATTTTAGCATGAATGCAGGTATGTATACTTGGTTAAATATTTTATTATTTAAAAGTATAAACTCTTTATCAGAGTATTTTTAAATCCCGCTATGTTTATAGTTCGTATATCTTTTATGGGTTGATATACTCGATTCACTATAAATAATGCTCTGATACCAATCTGTCACACCCCAAAACCGGAACGGCGGAATCGTTCGGGGGTGGAGGACGTCATGTATAGCATCACAACAATGAATAGTAGTAAACAAGCAACAACATCATCCATTGCATTAATAATATAATTTAATACAAGTGTGTTCTGTGAAGTGTAATAGACACTAAAAGGTAAATCAAAATAAAAGATGAGTCTTGAACGAACTCCATCTTCTCAAACCTGGCACCGGTACCTGTCTACTGGTGACCTGAGAATACAAGTTATTTTGAAAGAGTTGATCAGCTTTAAAGCTGGTGAGATCATAAGTATTTTAGTGTCTGTGTTTGTATGAAAGTGTTTGTAAGCATGTGATGTATAAGTTTGTAAATGTTTGTAAATGTTTGAACTCTCCTATAAAACCCTATGTTTTCTACTAAAAGTAGCCTTCTACCAAGGCATCAAAAGTTTGTAAGATGTTTGTAAAATGTTTGTAAAATGTTTGTAAAGGTTTGAATCTCCTAGAAAACCCTATGTTTTCTACTAAAAGTAGCCTTCTACCAAGGCATCAAATGTTTGTAAGTATGTCTCTTGTAAGAGTATGTATTTTCCCAAATCTGACTATCATTAACCAAAAATATAGTTTTTACATTACTGTTCATTGTGTGAAGATCACAAGGTGAATACAATGGGGAAATAAAATAGTACTGTAGTGTTGTATTAAGTAACTACTGATGTACTAACTACCTTAAACCAATTGTTATTTAAAGTACTATGTGATCTGCCTGTACCATACTACCGACTAGAAACACGACGATGTAAGACGTCGGAAGAAATGACGTTTGGCACCCGTAGACTTGCAAGTCCCACTGTAGCGAGCAGCAAGGTGTAGGATAGTCAATCCAATATAGATCTATACACAAACTCAACGCTCTCCACTTAAGGAGATTATGGATACAAAACGAGCCATGACAGGTGATGCCATGCCCCGTTACGTGGCTCACATAACTGTAGTAGTGTTCTTGTATATGTATTGTGTGTACTAGCTGTATTGTATGTTCTCTCTCTGTCTAGTATGTATGTATGTTCTCTCTGTTTCTCATAATAGTATGTTCTCTTGTATAATGTATAGTATGTACTAGCTGTATTATATGTTCTCTCTCTGTCTAGTATGTATGTATGTTCTCTCTGTTTCTCATAATAGTATGTGTTGACTCATGTATGAGCTGACTCATTGTATGTTTCATTGTTCTAGTAATAGTATTAGTAACTTCCTAAACTATACCTATTATAGTTTACTAGCAATGTTGTTTGTATGAATGGACATGTTTGTATACCTTTGCTACCCAAAGGTATTGAATAGAAAGAAGGAACTTTTATATCTATATACATATATATATAACTAGGATTCAAACGACATTCGGACAAACAACCGATACTCTAAGTCCACAACCAAACAAGGAACAGGAGGTAATGTGAGCTATCAGTCCTAAGTCCTTTCAATCCTACTTATATAACTATATCTATACAGATATACATTTAACATAATATAAGTTTAAAAGAGTTTAATAAATGTATTTGACAAGTAAAAGAGTTTGTAAAACAGTTTGAAGTAGTTTGTTTGATAACATAGTTTGAAAAGTAATAAATCCACTTGTTTGGTAGTTATTAATCACATGTGATTGATATAATAACTATAATAGTTCAACCTGTATCCCCCCCTATAAAAGCATTTCAAATCATTTAAAAGGTTGATTAAGGGGTATGAACTCACCTGTAGTGAGTGGTTTGGATGAACCGATGGTATAGGATGCTAAGTGTCAAGTGAAGACTTGAACACACACACGGATCCTAATTAACATATAATAACACATATATGTATCCAATTAGTCATTTAACATATAATTAATCAAGTTAAGACACCCTAGAACATGGCAAACACTTTGATTCAACTGCTATAAGTACCAAGGATTGCATCTAAGGGTTGTAGCGCCTTGCTTTTGAGTTTAAGGTCCACGGGTAAACTCTTCATGAGTTTACGGTTTAGGGTTTACGGTGCTAATGGGTTTATGGTCGTAAACCCATGGTAACTTCTACCATTTGGTGTTTTAATGTCTAACAAGTCAAGGTTAAGCATCTTATAGTCAAGTCCAAGCCTTAGGAAGTCATGGTGGCACAATGGCACCCCTTTATAATGTTTACGGCCCATGGACCATTTCTCCATCCGTTTACGGCCGTAAACTCTATGTGTTCTTGATCTTTTTGATGTTTAACGTCCTAAACACTTCAAGGAAGTGATCTAGACTAGTATCCAAGGCTAAGGAAGGGACTAGGGTTCACTTTGCCCCATCTATTAGGGTTTACGGTTCAAGAACATGTCTTGACCGTAAACACCTTTGATCTTGTGCTTCTTTGTGTTTTCTAGTTGAATAAGAAGTGGAACTAGCCTTATAACACACTAGGGTAAGAATACTTACAATAAAGGAGCTTGAAAGGGTGTTCACGGCCCAAGAACACTAGTGTGTGTTCTTGGTGAAATGAAGAATGCTTGAAGATCTAAACAAATGGAATGATTTCATGGGTGAAATCATGTAAGATCACTAGATGATGAAGGATATCAACTAATAAAGGCAAGAAACACTTACAAAGTTGAAGATCAAGAAGGAAAATCGGATGATACTTGAGAGAGAATGCGTTCTTGGCTTGGAAATGGTAAAAAAATGAGAAAAATGACTAAGTGTCATATTTATACTCCTTAGAGTTTACGGCCGTAAACTCCATGTTTGAGCCGTAAACTCCAAACTCTTGGAGTTTTGAGACTTTATTGATGCACAATAAACCCTAGAGTATCCTCTCTCCAGTTATCTCTTGCAGTACTAGGCTTTAGAACACTCAAACTGACTCCAAAAAGCTTAAAAGTTAGCAGAAACAATTCTGACTTCTATTGAAGTGAATGGTTGTATAGAATAGAAATTTCGGGTTGTCACAAATGACGATTTACCAATTTCCACCACGAAAAACAAAATTGATTATAAAGTTTTAAATGGATTGAAAATCCTAGATGCTTTAAGATTCATTAAACAATTCAACGGCATGTTTAAATCTCGATTGTGCCCTTCAAGTTTATGACTGGGATGCCAAGGATCACAAACAAGGTGCGCATAACCATGCAAATTAGCTTGGTGTACCCAATGTTACAACCACCTAATCAATATGCCGGTTAACCACACACGCTCCATTGATCAATGATTAACATCAAGCTACCCTTTACCACGCACTGTCAGTCCCAGGTTAGTGTGCCAGTTAACCGCACACGCTCCACTAACGACTTAACAAGGTGCAAAGTGCAATTTCATGGGTTAGCACTAAATTCACATTATCCTAAGTAACTAAGATTGGGAATTTATAAGTGTTTAGTTACTTAGTATTTCATTATATTTTTAATGAGAATTTAAATGTCCTGTCAAACCCATTCGGCTAACGACCCTCCACCAGTCAAGGAAGCGGTGGGTGAGAGTGGACACCCATTAAACTGCCATTTTATAGGCAGTAACCTTATACCCCCCTTATAGTCCGACTTCGTGAATGAGGCCTACTAACGGTAAGACTGACTTTACTGTTATACATATATATAAATATTAAACCCATAATATTATAATAGTATAGGGGTTGAATTTTAAACTTTTAAAACTCTAGGGATTGGAACTAAAGTATTCAAAAAAATGAAACTTTACAAATTCCAAAACTTGAGGGAAAGTTTTGAAACTTGTCAAAACTTTTCAAATCCATATATTATGAGTTTAATATATACTTTAATGAAAAGACTCTTGAAAATCCATACTTTAATGAGTTTAATGAACTCTTTAAAAGAAAATTTTTTAACATTCCATAACTTAGGACAAGTTATGGAGTACATTAAAGGCCGTAAAGATTATCAAATAAACTAACAAGCATGTCAAATAATGTCCATGATCTAAATTAAACTCATATGAACAAGATAACTCATATCAAACAAATATCATGTAGTTAGCATAATCATATAAACTAATACAAAACAAGAAACCTTGACAATTATCTTATAAATTGGATAAGTATGATCATTACCACATCAAAAATAGGTTTATAAGTTCATAAATAGCTTAGGGTAATGATCCTAGTCCAAATCTAGCCAAAAACATCAAAAATATGCATTCTGGAGCACCAACTCGTCGAGTGCAAGAACAAACTCGGCGAGTTGGTCAGAATTGTACTGGGACTCGGCGAGTCCGCTGTCCAAAACAGCAAAAAATCGATTTTTCAAGCTTAGACAACAAGTAGCATCAAGTATAATTGAAAACAAACTTGGCTCTGATACCACTGATGGGTTTTGAGCATTCTAACACTCCTAAGGTATACATGCAACCCTAAATACCTTGGATCTATTTTTTCTCTATTATACATGCAAACTTTCTTTTTCCAACGTATACCCTAACTAGCATACAAAACTTTGATACTTGGGTAATAAAACAAGTTAGATAACATACCTTTTGTTGTAGCTCGCTATCCTTGATGTATTTGGCCTTTAAGAACTTAGCACCAATAGTGTGAATGCCTCAAATGGAATCACAACACATCTAGGACAAAGGATGACATTTTGAGAGAGTATTCCTTTCACACAAAATTGGTTCATAATTCTCTAAGAATAGATGAGTAGTGATTTTGGCTATGGAGTAACATATTTATATGTGGGATGCAAAGGTCATGGGTTAACCCTAACACATACCCATGGGTCTATGATGCATTGTTCATGTGGCCCAACTCTTTATGTATGTATACATAAACTTAGTCCAACATGGATCATAAGCCCAACATATAAATATAACAAATTTACACAATTAGTCCCCATTGATTTAATTAGTCTCTTTTGATCACTAAATTAGTTCCAAACTAATTCTTGATCAATACTAATTAAATAATATGATTTCATATTAATATATTAGAGCTTATAATATATTAATAAACCATAAATAACCTCTTCTCAAAAGTCCATCCTAACAAATTGTCCTGATGATATGCAACCCAAATGGACCATGCTACTCTCGGGTCAAATACATACCAATTATAGTTATGGGCTTAGACACCTAATCCAAAAATATCATGTCACTTGGTGGCATATCATGTCACTTGGTGGCATATCAAGTCACTTAGTGGCATCTCTTGTAACTTTGGCATATCTTGTCCTATGTTAGGAGATCCATTCCTTTTTTAATAGATCCATTCCTTTGTCACATGTTCAATGAATCTCAAGTGCTCCATTGAACTTAAATGCTCCATGCAAATGCTCCAAATGCTCATGTCACATTTAACAATCTCCACCTTGACCACTTCCTGAACCGCTAAAGAAGTACCAACATGGTTGGATTGATCACGATAGAATGACCGCAAGACTTTCTCTGTGTAGTGAGAAATGTAAAACCATCCTGCTCTTCTATCAATATGGATCTCCATCCTTGTTATCTTCTTTTCAGCTAATAAATCATTCATTAAAAGCTCATTCTCGATAAGATTTTTCAAGTTGTCTTTCCAGGCATCAAAATCACCAAACACTTCTTCCATGTGTTGTTTAGGGGATTCCTCATGTCTATGTTGTTCCATGCCACCCTATTGTTTCTCATTTATCACAAAACTGTGTGGGGTTTCTATTTCAAACTCCACCTTCTGGCTAGCACCCTGATCATTTATCACAGGTTACATCTACGCTCATGATAAAATGTAGGAGTTCTTCCTTCTTTTGCACACCCCAGTCAATAACCATTTACTCATGTTTCATTTCCTAGAAATATACACTTCATTGCCCTTAGCTCAATCTTACCATCATTCACATGAGAATACACGGAATATCCAAATATACTTAAGGCAGAATAGTTAGAGGGTTTCCCCGACCATACCTCTTGAGGAGTCTTCAAGTCTATTGCAGTTGATAGTGATTTGTTCACCAGATGGCAAGCAGTCTTAACTACTTCCGCCCATAATTGCTTGGATAAGTTAGCAAATATATGCATGCACCTAGCACAATGCATGAGTATTTGGTTCATTTGTTTTGCCGCTCCATTTTTTTGTGGTGTGCGTCTTATAGTTTGGAGCCTCACTATACCTTTCGGCCTTGCAGAATTTACCAAATGGAGCGTTGCATAACTCTAACACATTGTCAGTCCTTAGAGTCTTGACCTATTTTCCGATCCTTTTCTTAACGATGGTCTTCCACTCCTTGAACTTCCTAAACACCTCATCTTTGGTCTTCACAAAGTACAACCAAACCTTCCTCAAATTGTGACAACCCGAAGTTTCTATTTGTACAAACCATTCACTTCAATCAAAGTCAGACTTGTTTCTGCTAACTTTTAGCACTATTTAGAGTCTATTTGAGTGTTTTAATCCTAGTACATCCAAGGAATAAGTGATAGGAAGTGTCTGTTGAAGTTCAAACCAACAATCAAGCCATAAACCCCTTTCATGAGGAGTTTACGGCCAGGACACATGAGTTTACGGCCGTAAATTCATGGTGGCCGTAAACTCTTGGCTATATATATATATGATACTTGGCCATTTTTCAACACTTTTACCACTCTTAACTCAAGAACTCGGTTTTTACTCTCAACTATCATCAAGTTCTTCACTTAAATATTCAAAAATCATAAGTATCTACCTCCTTTACTTGTTAGTTAGTTAGGATGTTGGATTAAGACCTTGAATGCATCAAGAATTCAAGAACAAAAGGTGTTTACGGCCAACACAATCTCCATTGGCCGTAAACCCTAATTAGTGAGGCATTTGGACCATAACTTCTTCCTAAGGCTTAGACAAGAGACTAGAACACTTCCTTATGGATTGGAAGACCTTTAAATTACCATTTGGCACTTTTCAACATGAGTTTACGGCCGTAAACTCATGTGGCCGTAAACCCCTAAAATGGTGCCATCTTGACCCTAAACTCTTCTAGGAGCTAAGTTAATGAACTAGAACGCTTCTTGGAGGACCATTTGTCACACCCCCTAACCGTCTGAACGGATGGCAGAAACGTCCAGGGGCGGGTGACGTCATGCGTAGTATCACAACAATCGTATCATAGCAATCAGAGTAAACACAACCATTACATTATAATATGAATATTTACATCTGTTTGAAAACGTAGTTTGTACATGTCAGCATATAACAAAAGTAAAAGATAAAGACGAGACTCCAAGATGCTCCATCTTCTCCAAAAAGCTGGCAAGAGTACCTGTCTATAGTTGTCCTGAGAATACAAGCGGTTTTAAAATATCAGCATAAATCTGGTGAGTTCATAAGAGTTTAGTTCTGGTGAAAGAAATGTTTCTTTGATCCTTTGAAAAGCGTTTCCCAAGAAAATCCTATATTTTCTTATAAAAGATGTTTGATTATCCATTAGTTGTATGCTAAACAGCCTGTTTATGTAAGGTTGAGTTATCCCAGGAAAATCCTATATTTTCCTTAAAAGTTGATAGTTGGTTATCTGTTCTTGTCTGAGGTGTACAAGTATCTACCATACTTGTATCATTAGATGTAGTTTCCTTGAAAAAACATGTTTGCTCTCTGTGAGGTGTATTAGCCTTATTACATAAATAAAACTAGTAAATAAGTGGTGAACTAAATCCTAAGGGTATTATTAATATCCTCTAGTAATCAAATCGGATATTACTTTGAGGTTAGTTCACTTGTTTCATTATTACAAAAGTAAATTCTGTTATCTAGGTTGCGAGTGTCATAACCATACTTAGACTTGATATGGCACGTAACGGGGCCAGTATCGTTTTATGACTATGAACGAAACAAGGTTTGGAGATTAATTCCTAAACCTGAAAATGTTTCGATTGTCGGGTTAAAATGGATTTTCAAAAATAAAAACCGACAAAGATGGAAATATTGTTCGAAACAAATCCAGACTTGTTGTTAAAGGTTATTCACAACAAGAAGGAATCGACTATGAAGAAACTTTTGCCCCTGTCGCAAGACTCGAGGCGGTTCGTATATTTCTGGCTTATGCAACTCACAAAGATTTTGATGTTTATCAAATGGACGTGAAGTGTGCATTTCTAAATGGAGAGCTTGAAGAAACTGTTTATGTGGAACAGCCCCTAGGTTTTATTAACGAAGAATTTCCAAATCATGTTTATATTTTAGATAAGGCAGTTTATGGTTTGAAACAAGCACCACGAGCATGGTATGCAACTCTTACTTCATTTTTGAAACAACCTAAATTTAAACAAGGATCTGTTGATCCTACATTATTTCGAAAGAAAGTTGGGAATCATCTAATGCTTTTTCAAATTTATGTTGATGATATTATTTTTAGCTCAACTGACCCTGCTTTATCTAGAGAATTCGAAGATTTGATGAAAAGTAAGTTCGAAATGAGCATGATGGGAAAAATCAATAATTTTCTTGGTTTGAATATTCGTCAAAACAGAGAAGGGATTTTTATTAATCAGGAGAAATATACGAAGAATCTGCTTGAAAAGTTTGGATTGACGAATAGCACAAAGTTACGACTTCCAATGGCAACTGGCATAAAGTTGACACCTTCGTTAGATAAACCTGCAGTTGACCTAACTCTTTACAGGAGCATGATTGGTTCATTACTTTATCTTATAGCAAGTAGACCTGATGTCATGTTTTATGTATGTAATTGTGCTAGGTATCAGTCAAATCCACGAGAACCACATCTCACTGCTGTGAAGAATATATTTCGTTATCTTAAAGGAACAATTTCGTTAGGATTGTGGTATCCTTCGAACACTGGGTTCTTTGTACAAGCATATTCGGATGCAGACCTGGGTGGTTGTAATCTTGATCGAAAGAGCACAAGTGGTGGATGTCAATTTCTTAATGGCAAATTGGTGAGCTGACAGTCGGAAAAGCAAACATGTGTATCAATTTCAACAGCTAAAGCAGAATATGTGGCTGCTGCTGCTTGCACTTCACAAATAATATGTATCCAAATTCAATTGCGTGATTATGCAATAAATATGAAAAAGATTCCATTATATTGTGATTCTCAAAGTGCAATAAGAATTTGTCATAATCGTGTGCAGCATTCGAAGACTAAACATATAGCACTTCGTTATCATTTCATCAAGGATCATGTGGAGGATGGGAATATTGAAGTACATTTCGTGAAAACAACTGATCAGTTAGCTGATATTTTCACGAAACCTTTAGATGAAAAATCTCTTGTGAGAATTATAGAGGGACTTGGAATGATTGATGGAAATTTTGTTCCATTCGAAAAAGAAGAATGATGCATGATAAGGACTGATTCAGAGGCGCTGAATGAAAGACAAAGCAATATCCGTCAGTATTCAGAGGTTACTGTTCATAGTCAACACTTCGACCCCTTCGAATTCGTAAATTTGTCACTTATTTTAAGGGTTGATTCAGAGGTTACTGTTCATAGTCAACGCTTCGACCCCTTCGAATTCGTACATTTGTCACTTATAAGGGGATGATAAAATTTCGCATTTTTGCAACAAGTACTGTTTCATTTTCGAAAATTCAAAAATCCAAAAAGATTTTCGTTTGTTTTGTCATTTAATTTTCGAAAATTCAAAAATCCAAAAAGATTTTCGTTTGTTTTGTCATTTAATTTTCGAAAATTCAAAAATCCAAAAAGATTTTCGTTTGTTTTGTCATTTATTTTCGAAAATTCAAAAATACAAGAAGATTTTCGTTTGTTCTGTCTTTATTTTCGAAAACTCAAAACAACAAAAATATTTTGATTCTTATTTTTTTTAGTATTTTGTTGCAGATAATCTTGAACACACAGAGTGGCTTATGCTTGCAGTTCTAGGGTCAGGTATATTTTTCGTATGAATCGATAAATTTTTCATCATTTGAACTAGTTAAGTTGTCCCTAGAAGCATGCTGCTGCATGTTGTCCAAAGCCTCCAATGACTCAATGTGTGTGTACGAAAGCCTTAATGAAATATTTCATACGAAAATTTCTTCCCAATCAGGCTTATATTCACATTAGTCTCTGAGCTACCTGACTCTTCTCAAAATGAGTTAAGAGTTTACTGTTTGGTCCAAACATAACAGAGGTACTTTTCGTGTCTTACACCAATATTTTTCATCCATAAAGTTCTTACACGATCACACACGAAGACATATGTCCGAGAGGTCTTTGATCAAACCCATCGAGACTTAGACATATCAAAAATCTATGTTTATGATCTGACATCATGAGACCGTGATGAAAGTGAAACTCAATTTTCATTACCTTTTTAAGGAATTGACGAGGAACTAAGTTCCAGATTTTGACGAAACTTTTGTTTCTGTATCAAAATTCGAAACTCCAAATCATATTCATTTCGAATGAGTGGTCTTGATCAAACATTCGAAACCCACGATGTTTGTTACCCAACAAGATCCAACACACAAATTTTTTCTTGAATATGATTTCCGTGTGAGTTTCATTCGAATGTCCTTGTCATTTCAAAATTTATCAAAGCCAACTTGTCACTGACTATACTGGTCAAACAAGCAATTTATGTTACAATTTCTCACCTTATGTTTAGGATGACATATAACGAAAATTTTAAACTACCCATGCAGCATTATAAAATAAGCCCTTCGATACTTGTCAACAAGTATTCGATTGTAATTCACAGGAACCCACACAAGCTATTGGTCATTTCTCTTAATGATTAATGCAGTAATCTTTGCCCGGGATTTTATCTGCTTTTGTGTCAATGGTTTGACATCACAATATCCCATATTTTTCTTATTTTTGTTTCTAGTCTATATTCTTTGGAACACTGCACTCACGAAATCCTTGAGGCTCTGAGTAATACCAACTCAGGCTGATGATTTCAAACTTCTGGCGTATGACTTTGCTTTTCATCCTAAAAGTGAAAGAGGCTTGCTTCCATCTGAAGGGTTCTGACGGTTACAATACTCTTGGGGATAACAAGACAGGCTGTTTATAAATGACGTATGGTATTCTGTCCGATTTTCAAGGTGATGTGACAGCTACTTTTTGACGCATGGCTACTTTTCCGCAGTAATGGTCCGACTTTCAAGGTGCCACGTCGGATATCATTAAATACACATCCCGCTTCAAATTCAAACTTCAGGGTTACATATAAAAGGGGATTCAAGGGTTCATTGTCAGTTTACGCGATCAAAAAGCAAATTTCACAAATTCTTTGTTCATTATTATCTTCAAACCCTAACAATGGCGACTTCTACTCATGTTGATTCTCATACCACTGAAGATGCCTCTTCATTACCAATAATGAAGATTCAAGCAACAAACTATTACTTGGAGGGTGAAGTTTCTCAGTACCCGGAAGAATTGAAGATGCTAATAGTTGCCTTGAAGAACTATGTTTTGGCTAAGGCGATGTTCAATTCTTTCTCTGTTCCATTGTCCTGGCTTTCTCAAGCAGGATCAACTGCGACTTACAACAAAGCATCTGATACAATTACTTTTCATCTGGTGAACGATAAAAAGGTCAGGCTATCCAAGAAACTCTTCTGCCAAATTCTTGATATTCCGAATTCGCCTCCATATGTTTCATTTACTTTTCCACAAATCGTTCACATGTTTAATGAAATGGGATATCAGCCACCATTGTCCAAGATTAGTGATTTTAAGAAGTCTGGTCTTCCACGCCTATGGAATTTCTTATTTGGTATTTTTCTACGATGTTTGACTGGGAGATCTGCTGGTCTTGATAAAGGAAGAATGGAGGTTTATGCCATGGTTGCTGGCATTTATTATGATCTTCAAGTAGATTATTCTACACAGTTGTGGAAGGAATTTCAAAAAGTGTAGAACACACGAATGATATTCATGGTATTTCGTGTGCAAGATACTGGAGTTTGATTTTGCAATACTTTTACAATAAGGAAGGGATTTTGGTACCCAATGATGAAGACAAAGCAGTTTTTCAATCATACCACTATCCGAAGGATGTCACAGATAATGCTGAAGCTTTTCCATCAGTTGCTCGTATTCCAGATGATATGCTTAAAAGAGTTGATCCTTCGAACTCTGTCTTGGTGGCATATTTCAAGACTATTGGTTCTTCAATCGAAACTGGCATACTCTTGGATAGAGATGATATGAAATCCAAGAAGACGAAGAAGAATGAAACTGAGTCAAAATCTTCGAAATCTCCAAAGAAGAAACCTGAAACCGTTGAAGTATCTGTTGCTGAGACTCAAGTGATTGAGCCCATTCTTGAAGAATAACAAGAGAATGTAATCATTCCCTCGAAGACAGGAATGTTTCGAAGAATCAAAATTAAGTCCACTCACAAAAGCAAGTCTCCTACACACAAAGTGGTTCGAAAACCTCAAATCACTCATCAAGGTGTGTTAATTCGAGAAGTGCCAGCACCTATTTCTCCGGTGTCCAAGAAACGAAGGGCTGAGGATATGGCCAAACGTTTGTCAAAGAAGAAGAAGAAGAAGACTCGAAAACTCGTGATTTCTACTGAGTCAACAGAAGATGATGATGAAAGAATTCCAGAAACCCCAGAGTTCACTCATCTCACAGAAAGTTCCACTCCTGAGAAGACAGTCGTCATACCACCCGTAGATTCGATTGCCAAATCAGTTTCTGAGGCGGTTCGAACTTCAGGCATCCCTGCACACGTATCTGATACGGATGCAAATGTCGATATGGGTGAAGGAGGTTCGAAAAATGAAGCTCAAGGTCATGTTAGTTCTGCTCCTTTTGAAATTATTGTTTCTTTACCATTATCCACTACTCCTCTTACTTCAACCACAGATTCCCCAACATTCGAACACATTCTTGATCAACCCTTTACTTCTATTTTTTCTTCACAATCTACTGAGCCACCCAAACCAACTTCACATGTTCAAGAAACCGTTTTAATGGAGACAGAGACTGATAATGAGGGGTTTGGTGGTATGTTTGATGAATTGGAATTTCATGAAGAAAAAGAACAGTTCCCGATCATATGTTGATGACCATGAAGTAGTTCAAAATTCCGAATCAGAAAATGAATTCAATAATTCGATCTCAAGCAGATCTAGGGGGTGGTTCATCTGTTTCTAGTTTGGAGGTTGATTCACTGTTGAAAATGCTCGAAGCTAGAGTGGTTAGCAAAGTATCTGGAATGATTACTGACTCTGAGTCTCGAATTCTGGAGAAGGTTGATTATAATGATCAAAATAATGAACGTCGGATCAAATCTCAAAATTCAATGTTTACCAGTGATGTGAAAAATTTGAAGAATGTCGCAAAGGAAAGGCATGTTCTTTTTGTGCAAGAAGTGAAGAAGGTCAGGGAGGATGTAAATTTGCAGATTCACGAACTACGTGAAGATATGCAAAAAGAAATTGTCACTGTTCAACAAGATTATGCATCCTTAAATCAAAAGGTTGATATCATTTGTGATGCAGTCACACGATTTGTTAAATTGTATGAAAGTTTGAGTCCTCAAATAACTCAACTTTCAACATTCGAAAGTGCAAGCTTTGAGGAAGTGCTTAAGTTGCTTAACGAGTTAAAACAGATTTATAATAGGCTGGTTTCTTCTCCATTGATTACTCCTAAATTTTTAACCCAGAAGTTTATCCAATTCGAAGCCATTCTCAATAAGAAACTTGCTCCTCTCTTTCTCATCTCAAGCCTTCTTCCAACAACAAATGCCCCGCCTGTTTTCACAGGGGTGCAAGGGGGAGAAAGAAAAACTACTGAGTCGAAGGCTAGTGGCGAGGATGCGAAAGTTGTGGGAAAAGTTTTTTCTTCAAAAATCCCAACAACAAAACCAGTAATAGTTTCTGCTGAACTGGTTACTTCAACTGTTGTAACAACAATGCCAATTGCAAGACCAATTTTGAAAGGAATTGTTATTGGTAAATCTTCAGAAACTGGTGGGAGTGGTTCGAATCCAAAAGAGACAATTGTCAATCCAGCCTTGAAAGATAAAGGGAAATCAATTGTAGTGGAAAAGTCGAAAGAGGAAAAGAAGGCTGAAGCAGAAGCTGAACTTGAAAAACTGAGGATTATTCAAAGCATTATGACTCAGCGTGCTAGTGATCCGAAGGGAATGGATAAAGGTGATCCAGCTAAACACTATAATTACGAAACAATTGAGGCCAAGGTTGCTTTTAATCACATGTATACATTCGAGAAGAAACCAAAGCAGAGTTATTTGGTCACGAATACCGATGCAAGCCAGCTGGATTTTCCCATAAACGAAATGATGTTTATCATGCCTCAGTTCAAAGCAGAAGGGAATTTTAAAAATAAGGATGAAGGTACACACATGAAAATTCGTTTTCATGCTGTTCTTGGAAAAGCCCCTGAGGAAGTTTGGTCTTTAATAAAAATCAAGAAGGTCATAAGTATGAAAAAGGATGTGATTTTCAAAAACACAGTCCAGAATGTTAAGTATGTGGTTGCCAGGGCAAATGGAAATATTTGCGAATTCACTGTTGCTGATTTTCCATTGATGAACTTGTATGATCTTATACAAGTTGCATTACTTCTAAAAGACAAAACATTTTCATTCCTTCAAAACACTGAACCAGATGAATTCAAGGTTGGAGTTGCTCATATCAACATTTTTATCGAAAACTATTATGAGTGCTTGGCACTAACAGATGTGGAATTAGCTACTGCCAAAGGAATGGAAATAAAAGCACTGATGGCTCCTACGAAGACTCAGGCGGAATTGAAGAAATATGCTGATGGTGAAATTTGCCTGAAGCCTTTTGGAATGGTCTTCGCAGGAAAAGACAAAGCTGGAAAAGCTAAACGGTTCTTATTCCAAGCGAGTGAAGTAGAGAGATATTCAACATCTCAATATACGAACTTGATTGTTCGTATGAATCATTGCAAGAAGAACAATGAAGGAGACAAGAAAGAGCTGAAGAAGATTATCTCCTGGTACACAGAGATTCGAAGAGTGTTACTGTATTCCATCACACTTCTTACGAATTGAAGACTTCGACTATGATTACAAAGGGGGAGGTTGTAAGGGTCGAATTGTTGTAATTAGTCGAAATATATTTTGTACTCTTCGAATGTTTTGTAATGTATTTTACTAGGGCGCTTTTATTTGAAGCTTTAGAGTCAATGCCTTAGTATATTTTTTGTACGCTTTCGGTTCCCTATAAATAGGGGTTATTTACTAGAGTTAGATAAGAGTTTTTTACAGACCTGTCTATTTGCTCTGTAAACATTCGAAAGCGTAAATCAAGCTGAAACAAGATCACATTTACATCTGGTGTTCAATCTTGCATTCATACTTGAATTCATACTCTGATTAATTCAATACTCGATTCATTGGTTCATCAAGGAAACAATAGACTCCATCATCCCTGACTTTGAAATTTTTATCCATTCCTCTTAAGGCTTCACCTGCCATGTTTTCAGGTTTTAAGGCCTCAAGTTGAGCCTCTCTGATCTGTGTCGACAGATGTGAATGGATTGTCATGGTCAACGACTTTACTCGGCGTCTCGAGTATTCTTTTCTGCTAAGGGCGTCAGCTACTACGTTAGCTTTACCAGGGTGATAAAGTATCTCACAATCGTAGTCGTTCAGTAGCTCCACCCATCGTCGTTGTCTCATGTTCAGCTCTTTCTGATTGAAAATATGCTGGAGACTTTTATGGTCCGTGAATACTGTGCATTTCGTGCCATATAAGTAATGTCTCCAGATCTTCAGAGCAAATACTATTGCTCCTATTTCAAGGTCATGTGTTGTATAATTGACTTCATGTGTCTTTAGCTGTCTTGAGGCATAAGATATCTCCTTTCCTCTTTGCATAAGAACACATCCAAGCCCTTGATTAGAAGCATCGCAGTACACTATAAAGTCCTCTGTCCCTTCAGGAAGAGATAGGATTGGTGCACTACACAAGGCTTGCTTCAGCATTTGGAACGCTGTTTCTTGCTTCTCTCCCCAGCTAAATGTTACACCCTTTTGCGTCAGGGTGGTAAGAGGCTTAGCTATTCGAGAGAAATTCTGGATAAACCTGCGATAATAGCCAGCAAGACCTAAGAATTGATGGATTTTTGTAGGTGTTTTGGGTGCTGACCAGTTTTCAATTGTCTTAATTTTGGAAGGGTCGACGTGTATTCCTTTAGAACTGACCACGTGACCTAGGAATTCAACCTTCCTGATCCAAAATTCACACTTTGAAAACTTCGCATAGAGTTTCTCTGTTCTAAGAGTTTGCAAAACTTGACGAAGGTGTTGGCCATGATCCTCTTTGCTTCTTGAGTAGATAAGGATATCATCAACGAAGACTATGACGAATTTGTCCAATAAAGGACGACACACTCTGTTTATTAAATCCATGAACACTGCAGGTGCATTCATCAATCCGAATGGCATCACTATGAATTCATAATGACCATAACGAGTTCTGAACGCGTTTTTGGGAATGTCATTCTCCAAAATTCGTAACTGGTGATACCTGGATCTTAAATCTATTTTGGAGAAGTAGCTCGCGCCTTGAAGTTGGTCGAACAGATCGTCAATGCGAGGTAGAGGATATCGATTCTTAATGGTAAGTTTATTCAACTCGCGGTAGTCTATGCACATACCGAATGATCCGTCCTTCTTCTTTACGAACAAAACCGGTGCTCCCCAAGGTGAAAAGCTTGGTCGTATGAAACCTTTGCTAAGGAGTTCGTTAAGCTGGCTGGATAATTCTTACAATTCAGAAGGTGCAAGACGATAGGGAGATTTAGCTACAGGGGTAGCCCCTGGAATTAAGTCGATTCGGAATTAGACTTGTCGCTCAGGAGGCACTCCTAGAAGATCAACGGGAAATATCTCGGGAAAGTTGCAGACTACAGGATTGTTCGCTATGTCTTTCACTTCTTGCTTTTTGTCTACCATGTGAGCTAAGAAAACGAAGTACTCTTTGCGAAGGTACTTCTATGCCTTGATGCAAGAAATGATCTGGAGGTTCGTTCCGGGTTTGTCGCCGTAAATAACAAGGGTTTCGTTAGTTGGCAAGTTCAGACGAACGACTCTTTCATGGCAAAGGATGTCAGCATGGTTAGGACACAACCAATCCATACCTATTATGACGTTAAAACTTTTGATAGAGACCGGCATAAGGTCTATTGGGAACGAAAAGTTATTCAAGGTAAGAGTACATCCTATGAATATATCATTGGTGGATTCGGATTTCCCATTAGCCATTTCGACTATAAATGTTTCTTTTAATGGTTGGGAGTTTTGATTTAGCAAATGTTTGAAATTATGGCTCACAAAACTCTTCTCAACACCACAATCGAATAGAATGCATGCATAAGTGTTGTTGAGAAGAAACGTACCCGTGACTACAGCTGGGTTTGCCACTGCTTCTTCATGACCCAATGCTAAAATTCTCCCAAATCCACTGACATTTCCAGCTTTAGGGCAATCTTTGTTGAAATGCCCCACTTCACCACAATTATAACATGCTTGACCTACTCCAGCAACATGTACTTAGTTAAGTGGTTGGGGTGGTGCTCTACAGAATCGGGCAGTATGCCCTTTTCTGTTGCAGTTACGACACTGCATTTCTCTGCAATTTCCATTATAGTGAAAATTGCACTTGTTGCACTTGGGGAGATTACTAGCATAAGGCTTAGCCGGTACTGGGTTAACAGGAACATCAGCGGGTACAGTAGCAGCATTAACTGTAACTACCTGTTGTTTCGTTGAGGAATCCTGTGTAAACTTGCCCTTCCTCTTGTCCCGACGCTTCTTGTTGTTGTTGTTGTTGTTGTTGTCATTGTTGTTGTTGTTGTTTCCCTTCGGTTGTTCTGGTAAAGAAACCACTGAGTGTTGACGGGCTTCGTGGTCGATAAGAGATTGTGCCAGCTCTTTGGCACTGTCAAAAGTAACAGGCCTCGAAGCTAAAACACTTGACTGAATTTGGGGCGACAGTCCCCAAATATATCTTTCAATCTTCTTGCTCTCCAGAGCAACCATATCTGGGCAAAGAGTTGCCAGATCACAAAATCTACTAGTATAGGTTGATATATCAGAACAAACCATTGTGTGACCCCAGAGTTCCTCCTCAAGTTTCTGAACTTCTCCTCGCGGACAGTATTCCCGCATAAGCATGGCTTTGAAGTTCTCCCAGCTTATTGAATTAGCCACCACTAAAGTAAGTGACTTAACATGGCCATTCCACCATGTTAAAGCTCTTTCTGAAAAGGTACAAGCAGCGAACTTGACCTTGCTGCCTTCATGACAGAAGCAGATTTCAAAAATTGCTTCTGTCTTTTCTATCCATTGTCTTAGTGCCATAACTCCACCAGTTCCATTAAAGGTCCTGGGTTTGGCATTGGAAAAATCTTTGTAAGTGCACTCTCGCGAGTGCCCATGACCTTCACCATGGTTAGAAGGGTTTGCACCAGTTCTTGACCCACTAGCTCCAGAAGTATTAATTTGTGACATGGCAGTAGCTACAGCCGCCGTGACTGCCGCTTGGAATATAGCGGGGTCGATCTGTGGAGGTGGTGGCGGAGGTGGCACCGGTGCTTCTTCAAGAATGTTACGTCTTGGATTCTTACGAGGAGTCATCTTTTTCTGTATAAGTCAAAAGATACCATATGATAAGATATCAAGAGTGAATATAAATTTTGATATCTCTGAACTAAAACATATATAAATTTTAGACATGTCACAACACCACTATCACTCCCAAACACATGTTGGTCATATCTCAAATCAATATAGTTGATCAGGCTATATTAATCCCAGATATGGTTACATAACTATCCAGGTTTGACTATAATGTTCAACATCCAAATACTTTTAAGTTCTTATGATTGTGATACTGTACTTGTAGATAAGTGTTAGTATACTTCTTGCATAAATAATTACATTTTTAAAATTATACTTGTAGTCAGAGCTCTTAGCCCCAATTGTATTTATAGTTTGTATATCTTTTATGGATTGATATACTGAGTTCACTATAAACAATGCTCTGATACCAATCTGTCACACCCCCAAACCAGACGGCGGAAACGTTTGGGGGTGGAGGACTTCATTTGTAGTATCACAACACATGCATTATAGTAATCAAAGTACAAACAATCATTGTATTTAAAAAGTATAAATATTTACATCTGTTTCAACATTGTATACTGTAACTAAAAAGTTTGTACAAAAGAAGAAGACAAAACATAAACAACTCCATCTTCTCAAAAGCTCGGGGTGTACCTGTCTACTGGTTCCCTGAGAATACAAGTAATTTGAAAAGAGAGTATCAACATAAAGTTGAGTGAGTGCATAAGTATTTATGTTTGGAAAGAATGTTTTCTGTTTCTTGAATATGTAAATTGTTTCCAGAAAATCCTATATTTTCTGTTCTATGTGAAAAGTAGTTTTAGTTACATTAATTTGTTCTATTAGTAAAGCATTGTTCTGTATTTGTAATCCTTTTGTAAATGAGTATTTGAGAGTATGTCTGAATCCATCAACTGTTATTGTAAACTGTAATGTAATACTGTAAACTGTTTCTTGTAAACTAGTACTTTGGAATAGTACATAAGTTTAGTTAGTTATACACTAATGTATTGTTAATATCTTTTAATGAGTTATTATAACCATACTGACTAGATGGCCTGACCCAGCGTTATGAGTGCACTGAAAACATGTTGATAACAATTTGTCACTCACAGGCGTGTATGCCTGACTGTAGCTAGCAGTCCGAGTGCGGGGTTGTCAATCCCAATATAGATCTATACACACATTGTTTGGATCCCCGGCTGGAGATTCTGGTTATAATGTCAGGACTTTACTATATTGTTTAAAATAAATTAAACAACCTGTACTACTTGACTCATAAAAGCATATAAACGTTACATGTATATTAGTTATGAAAACCCATTGATTTTGAAGTAAACGATTGATAGTATGTTCCTGAATTAGTACTCTTAATATGTTCTGAATGAATATATATCCTTGAATAGTTTTGAATCAATCTTTGTTTTTGTAAAACAATGTAATCTAGTATACTTGAACCGTGAATTAATGTTCTTAGAATCATAAATTATACCTATTATAATTTATATGTACTTTCTGATTTGATAAGGAGTATTCATGAATGTAACTCTTTGCTCAACATGTTACAAAGGGTAATTGAAAATAAATGAATTAACTTTTATACTTGTATACATATACAAATATATATAAGTAAAATTTAAATGACACTCGGACAAACAACTGATACTTGTAATCCCACATCCAAACAAGGAAAAGGAACTAAAGTGGGTTATTAGTCCTAAATCTTTTAAATTCTATTTATATAAATATATGTATACTAGTATGATTTTTGGAGAAAAATATAAGTTTATAAAACATTTAAAAGAAGTTTGATATTTTTGAAATTCATTTTGGTGACTTGATGTCATTTTGAAACAATCTTTGAAATCCATTAGATTTAATGATAACTGAAATTCATTTTGATAAGATATTTGAAATCACTTGTTTATAACACAAAAATTTTGTGTTAGACATGTATTCCCCCCCCCCCCCCCTTAAAACAATAAAAACTATGAAAATGTGGGGGTATGAACTCACCTGTAGTGAGTAGATTGGATGAACGAGTGGTATAGGATGCTAAGTGTCAAGTGAAGACTTAGATTCAAGTGCTAGGAGTACAAAGGGTTGCATCTAAGGGGTGTAGGGCCTCACTTAGGAGTTTACGGCCCAATGGTAAGACCCATATGAGTTTACGGCCCATGGGTTTACGGCTCAACGAGTTTACGGCTGTAAACTCATGGTAATTTGTACCAAAGTGTGTGTTAAGGTCTAGGACATGGAAAACACTTAGATTCAAGTGCTAGGAGTACAAAGGGTTGCATCTAAGGGGTGTAGGGCCTCACTTAGGAGTTTACGGCCCAATGGTAAGACCCATATGAGTTTACCGCCCATGGGTTTACGGCTCAATGAGTTTACGGCTGTAAACTCATGGTAATTTGTACCAAAGTGTGTGTTAAGGTCTAATGGTGTGACAACCCGAAACTTTTTCCGTTATCCTTACCCAGTTTCCGTTAATAAAATTTGGGTTTTTATTTGATTCCGTCAAAATTCTTAGTTTGGGAAGGACTTTACGTTTTAAATAAATCATTTCAGATTTATATCCGTTCACGTTAGTATTATTTTTGGTCTAAAGGAATATTCTAAGCTCAGTTCAATCGAGTTTTGGATTCAAAAACGAGGTTTTCTAAGTCAAAGCATAGCATCCGGGCCAAACAACCCTTCGAGAGGAGTTTACGGCCGCTAACTCAGTTTACGACCGTAAACCCTATTTACGACCATAAACCCTGTTCACGGACGTAAATCCTCCACCCCACCCCTTGGCCGTAAACTCACCCCTATATAAGGGATGAGTGGCCTTCATTTCTCACTTTCCACATCTCAGGAGCTTTCTCTCTCTACTCTCTCTCTCTCTCTACAAACTTCGAATTTGCTCAAGAATCCTCAAGAATGTAAGTGATTCTTCACTTTGATTGTGTTTCTATCCTTATTCTAGTGATGAATCCATGTCTCATCTCCTAAATTTCATCATTTTCTAGATTTTCTCTCTCACCAAGAACACCAAGAACACACACTAGTTCTTGGTGGCTAAAAACCTCATTCCAAGCTTCTTAACAGTAAGTAACTACCATCTGTACTTGTTATCTACTAGAAACCATCGATTTTCGCCTAAAAATCGACCTGAAACGCATGAACTGAGTGTTTACGGCCGTACACCCTTCAATGGCCGTAAACTCCATTTTTGGTCGATTATTGAACTTTAAACTCTTCCTTGAGCTGGGCACGAGGCTTAGAACACTTCCAGAAGGCTAGAAAGGACCTTGAATCACCGAAAATCGCACCTTTCACCAAGTGTTTACGGCCGTAAACCCATGGGCCATAAACCCATGGACCGCAAATCCTTGGTCCGTAAACATATGGGCCGTAAACCCTTTTGGGCCGCAAACCCTTGACCGTACACTCCTTTTACGACCGCAAACTCCCCATTTTCAAATCACATGTGATTCTAACACTTAGTTTTAAGTGTTTCCTAGTCCCTAAGGTGGTTCTTTCCATAACAACTAGTATTATGCCCTCACCTAATCCATATATGTACTTTTACATGCTAAATAGGATCCGTTTGTGCCCGAGGCTTTATTTGACACTCAGCAATTCCTAGCAACTTACACTCGAATCCCACGTCAAACAGTGGGTTCCTACCCCTACACTTTTTCCGAGTTTTTCATGTTTTCAGGGGGGAATACAAGCAAAAGTACAAGGAAACTTGTGCTTAAAGTATATTATTTTGTTTAAAATAATTATATGTTCAGTATGCTTTTAACACAAAAAACAGTTTTACCAAACGATTAAGAAATCAACTCGTAGAAACAGTTTTCAAACTAAAGCAATGAACTTGTGAATCTTGTCATAAAAGGTGATATTTTATAAAGGATTCATACAAATCATAAACAGGATTTTCGGTATTATTACATGCAAATTGTTAGTCTAAAGTTGGAGACACGTCCTTGGTAACACTCCCACCGGATTCGAGAGTGTAGGACTAGTACTTGTAACCAGAATCTCTTGTAGGGAGAGTGTGACTATTGTGTATAGATCTATACGGGACTGACTATCCCGCACCTTGCTGCTAGCTACAGTAGGACCGCCAGGTCTACGGGTGACAAAGCACTCACATGTATCATCTTTAAATCATCGAGGGGCCCACAGATATAGCTTTTATCCCGAAGGTAAAAGGAATGGATAAACTTCGACTCATATGGCTTGTTCTACTACTTGTTGAATCATACACAAAGGCACGTTTTATAACATCAAGTTACCAATGCGTTTTCGTGCAATCAATGTATAACCAACTCATAGTAACAACTCATATCTCTAGGTTTGAAGAATATAAGATATTATCGTCTCATGATCACTCGTGATAAAATCCATGAAGTGATTCAAATGAGCGCGGGTTGAATCCAATACTCAGAACTTATGAGCACTCATGAGTGTTGTAGCACCACTTTGTCCACCAACTTGGACCTCTACAAACCAACCCATGACAGTCTTGATTCATATCTACTTCCAACATATGACCGACTGTGGATGGTTTGAATAACTTAATCATTCAGGAAGAGCGACTTAGTTATTCTGGAAGTCAAAACATGCAAAGTGAAACACAAGAATAAATGAATCAAATATGGTATCAAACCCTATGAATATAAATAAACACTTTTATTTATCACCATACTGATTACTCATTATTCATTGTTTCGGTTTTATCAACTTTATACTTGAATTTAAAACAATAGTTGTCCCATGCTCCAAGCATGTACACTATGTTTTCTAAACACTAGTCATGCCATACACTAAGTATGCATACTATATTTGTCTATGATCTTTACTTTGTAAAATAGATCAATTGAACATCACTCCAATGATCCTCTTTTCACAGTCCCAAATCCTTACTGCAAATGCAAGAATTCCAAATTCATGCCATTTACTGAAATCTGTTAGATTCTAAACTTATATGCATTGATCCTCTTAATGATTATTCACAAAGTCAGAAAGACTTGACAACAATCATTACAGAGCATTCCAAAGGAGATCAGCTCCTTGGAAACATCCTTCTTTCATTAAGTTTCCTAATCTTACACAGATTGAATAATTTCTAACTTTGAAACATTTCCATATTCCATTTTGACTATCACTTCTGAACAAGAGTTGCCTCCTTACAGATTATGTCAATATGGTCCTTCCAGAATTAACATTATACTTCCAACTGTCCTTGAGCAACCAATCTTTGGTAAACCTTAGATTGTCCTCGACACTTGCTTAATCATTTTAGTCATATCCAATTCTAGACCTTTTCCCTTCATAATGCCCCAGGCATTTGGAAAATTTTAAAAAGGATGAATATAGCACATGTAATCGATCCTATATCCGAAGCATATGGGACACGATTCATGATGTCTCACATAAAGACTAAACCAGTCTTTTGCTATAATATTTCCATTTCAATTTGCCAAGTTCTCAAAATTCAGATTATGAAAAGGGATGCCATAATCATAATCGAATTTTAGAACGCAAATAATGGACCCATATATATAATTTCCTTATGTTGAGCCATTCCAACATGAAATTCATATATATATCCTTGATTAAATACGATTAAAATCTCAATCTAAGCTTTTTAGAATTGAAATGAAGTATAATTTCCTCTCCCTTAATTATAGCAAAACAACTTTTTCAACCCCTGCAACCTCACGAATTGAAACTTTTGTTTTCTATAATTAACATTGCTAACTTGCAACCTTTGTCATAATTATCATGCTCCCACTAACATGATGATTATTAGCATAACACTTATGCTCCCACTAGCTTTGACATGTACTCAGAAATCAGCTGACTTTCTTACCAAAGTTCAGATTTCTGATACTAGATTGTTTTGATAAAACTTTATCAAAATCATACACCTCTCTTAGATAGCTCACATGTGTGTCTAAACAATTTTAGAACTATGAAAAAGGATTCCGTAATCATAGCCTCAATTGTTTAGACCTTTGCCACTTCTCACAAGTCCATGTTAGTGTGCCAGTAAACCACACACGCTCCACTAACGACTTTGAGAATGCAAATATCACAATTGCTATCTAGCTAAAATCTACTTAGTGAAAGTGTTTCCTCACCATCATTTTCATGAATCGGAGAGAAACCTTATGACACTTAGATTTAATAGTGTATGTGTTCTTATCCATGTGAATTTGTCAAAACCATAATCACAAGACAAGGTTAGTGACAAATCCAAACTCATATTGATTAAACTTGTGCAATCTTAAATTCTTGCCATTTGGCAGCTCAGGTGCCTGCCATTGCTTCCAAGTAGTTGTGCAACCAATTGAGAACTCTCAGAACTCCTATGCAAAGCCAACTTGAATAGGCACAAAAATTTCAACACGATAGGTTATAAACCTCAAGTCGTGTGCTAGTGAAGGACTTTAGGTTTTATTCTTGATTAAGTCTTGAAACTTTCAAGAGCTTTAAGACTCCCACTGTCCTCTTGACATATAAGACTCCCTTGTCAAATATTCAAGAGATAGTGCAGATTCTTTATCAAGACTAACACTTTACACAATTGGCCTAAGTTGGTCTCTGTTTTATCCAAAACATCACAACTTACCAATTTCAAATGTACAAGAGTAGATAACCTTTTACTCTTACATTTGACTAGTGTTAACAAACCCTCTTTAAGATATGTCACTCAAGTTACAATCTTGGAGTATGACTCTAAGAATTGTTTTGGAAAGAAGTATGACTCATCTTTTTGATTTAACCATTTCAACAATTCATGACTCCTCTTCTTGACTTTAGAGGACCAATTGTGATATGGTATCTTAATCATTAAGATGATCATAAACATGATACTAAAGTACTCTCCCATCTTTTCAGATTTGAGAAACTTTTATCTTTCTGCCATACTTTGATTCTTCTTATTCGTTCTGTCTCACATTGAAACTTCTCCAATGCTACAGACTTATACTTAAACTTATAAGTATAACCATATTTACTGAACTTAAGTAAATCATGACGAATAGTCTTCTTGATCTTTTGTGGTGGACTTGACCAGAGCACACGAATGTGTACTCGATCCCTTAGTCCTTTCCTTATTCACATAAGGAATTAGTCTTAATTTTCCAAGCTGAAAGTTCTCATTCATCATACTATACAACTTGCATGATTCCAAGTTTCGGTCCAATTGAACCTTGGGTGATGAGAATCTTTCCTTATTTGGTAATATTAGACACTACCACAACCGAAAGAATCAAATCCATTTTTCCAATATTGCTATCAATGGAATCTTATAAGCAACAACTTTTCACAAATACCATTGTAAGGATACTTAAAATAAATAAAATCAAAACCTTTTTCTTTTATTTTAAAACTTTGCAGAAAAACTTATCCTTACAATCCATATGAAAACCTTGTTGTTATCTATTCCTAAGCAATATAAATATCATAACTCTTAAGTAATAGCCCAAAATTCTGATCACCGAACCATGCGATTGAAATCCATCTTCGCGATCAGAATCAGCATGTACTTAATAGAGTTAGACAATGGACTTTACCTGAAGTAGAGCCAAACTTATTAACTTTAACATCCTTAGGTAAATTTGGCAGCTTCGTAACCAATGCCCCTTCCTTTGGCAATAGTTACCTATGGATCCTTGATAATGGGACTATCTCAGACTTCGCCTCTCTCTTTACCATTGGGTCAACAGAGTTGACTATGGCCGATCCCTTTCCATTGGGAAGAGAGAGCTTTACTAGATATCCAATGTCATCATTGTCAATGTCCATAGCGTTTTAGGAAGTTGATCTTAGCAAATAGATAAGATCATGAAGGGTCTTGTCTTAGTCTGTTTCATAGGATTCCCAAAAGAACTCACTATGTGACTTAGAAAGTAGTTGAGCCACCAACTTTCTCAAGACTTTGACACCCAACTCTCCCGGCTTGTCAATATGTGACTACATCTCCAAGATGTGATCACACCTAGACCTTGCTTTGCCAATAGGGCTTGAGTGACCTTAAACTTTTTAGGAACTTGTGGGTTAGGGAAAATAATTGGAGGAGGTGAAAGAAGTACGATATCCATGGGACATCATCTCCATTTAAGAAAGCTTGTTTCAAGAGATTTGGGAAGATCATAAATGTCTAGACCAGACGTCTTTTTGGGAGATATTCAAGATAGTTGATTTAAAGTCCTTAATATGACACCCAATATGAAATATTAAGGCTAGGACCCAACAAACTATTTTATAACTTAGAAGAGGGATGCCGTAATCCAAGTTATAAAATATTTGAAGGTAGGTGAATGACGATTCACCAATTTCCACCATGAAAAACGAAATAATTTATTAGGTTTTAATTGGATTTGAAAGTCCTAGATCTTTGAGATTCATTGAACTGTTCAAAGGCATGTTTCAATCTCGAGTGTGCCCTTCAGGTTTTGTGACTGGGATACCGAGGATCACAAAACAAGGTGTGAATAACCATGCAAATATACTTGGTACCCTTAATATTTACCCCTTAATCAGTGTGCCGGTTAACCACACACGATCCACCGATACTATGATAAATATTAAGTTACCCTTTGCCTACCTTGTTAAGTCCAGGTTAGTGTGCCGGTTAACCACACACGCTCCACTAACGACTTAAGCAAAGCGCAAAGTGTAATTTCATGGGTTTGCATCAAATTCACATTTTCCTAAGTAACTAAGATTGGGTATTAATAAGAGTTTAGTTACTTAGTATTTATCATTAATACTTTTAATGAAAGGAGAATTATAGTCCTTGTCCTACCCGTTCGGCTAACGACCCTCCACCAGTCAAGGAAGCGGTGGGTGAGAGTGGACACCCATTAAACTGCCATTTTATAGGCAGTAACCTTATACCCCCCTTATAGACCGGCTTCGTGAATGAGGCCTACTAACGGTAAGACTGACTTTACTCTTATACATATATATAAATATTATTAACTTATAATATTATAAAGTATAAGGGTTGAATTTTAACTTTTAAAATTCTAAGGGCTAACTTGGAATTAAAGTATTCATAAGTGAAAACTTTTCAAATTCCAAAACTTGAGGGCAAGTTTTGAAACTATTCAAAACTAATTAATTTCATAACTTATGAGTTTAAAGTAGTTTTAATTAAAAAAAAAAACTCTTCAAGTTCCATAACTTGAGGACAAGTTATGGAAGACTTTAAACTAATTAATAAAATAATAACTTTTTTTTTATTGTAACTTATGGAACTAATTAAGGTTACACTTTTTTTTTTTAATTTAATGAAGAGACTCTTGAACCTCCATAACTTGAGCACATGTTATGGAGTCATAAAACCATTTAATTAGAACTAGACTCTTCATTTTGTAACCTTTGCCAACTTTTATGAGTTTTATGATTCTTAAATGTGACTTTTCATATAACTTGAGGACAAGTTAAAAAAACACACTTTGGAATCAACTCTTAGATTAAAATGGATTGAAAATAACTATTTCACACAACTTTTCTATTAATCTAAGAACCTCATAAGAACAAGATAATTCAAATCATCAATCTTCAAGAAATTAGTATGAACATACAAACTAATACAAATCTTGAAATTATGACAATTATCTTAGAAATTGGATTAGCATGAACATTACCACATCAAAAACAAGTTTATAAGTCCAAAAACATCTTAGGGTAATGTTCCTAGTCCAATTCCAGCCAAAACAATCGAATATATGCATCCAACTCGATTTTTCAGCTACTTTTGCAAGTATAACAAGAAAACAAGCCTAGGCTCTGATACCACTGTTGGGTTATGAGCATTCTAACACTCCTGAGTGTACATGCAACCCTAAATACCTTGGATCTATGTTTTCTCTATTATACATACAATTATGAACATCCAAGGTATTATCCTAATCTAGCATACAAAATAACAAATATAACAAGATAGAATACATACCTCTTTGATGTAGAATGTCTTCATGAAGCTTGAGTGCCTAGTGCCCCAAGTGTGACACCTCAAATGGTTCACACAACACCAAATACACTTGGAATAACTTGAGAGAAACTTGAACACTCCTTGAAATCGTCTAACCCTCACACTCACACATTAGTGCACGATTTCTTGAGCCATGGGATTCTTTTATATGGTGGCTATTAGGGTTACACCATGTAACTCATAACTTTACCCATTCCTTATGCTCCATGGATTTTAACCTCCATGGAGTATCCATGGGTCACCCCATGGACTTAGTCCAACATAAGGAATCTTGGATCACAAGCCCACATATATAAGAATGAATGATTTACACAATCAACCCATATATTTAATTAGTCTCCTTTTGATCACTTAATTAATTCCAAATTAATTCTTGATCAATACTAATTAAATAACCTTATTAATATATTAGAACTTATAATATATTAGCCAACCTTAAGTGTTATTTCTCTCATTATAGTCTATCCAAATGCATGATGCCATGCAACCCAAATGGACCATGCCGGGTCGGGTCAAGTCTTACCAATTATAGTTATGGACTTAGACATTAATCCAACAGATTGGGGCTCAACCAATCCATGCCGATGATGACATCGAAGCTTTTATGGAAACTGACATAAGGTCGATGGGAAATGAATGATCGTTTAAGGTAAGGGTACAGCCTACGTATGTATCATTAGTGCTCTCTTTCTCACCGTTAGCCATCTCGACGGTAAATGTTTCGGTTAGTGGTTGAGGTTTATGTTTGAGGAGATGTTTGAATGCATGGCTAATAAAACTTCTCTCCGCACCAGAATCGAAAAGAATGCATGCATAAGAGTTGTCGAGGAGGAATGTACTCGAAACAACGGTGGGATCTGCAACTGCCTCTTCTTGGCCCATCGCTAGCACTCTCCCCGTGCTACCAGCTATTGTTTCCTTGGGGCAGTTTCTCTTGTAGTGCCCGACTTCCCCACAGCCATAACAGGCTTGACCAACACCTGCTCCAGACGCCTGACTTGTTGGTTGGACGGGTGTCTTGCAACCTCGAGCTGTATGCCCCTTTTTGCCACAGTTGGTGCATGACATTTCACTACATGGGTCGGGATTATGATGATAGCTACACTTGTCACACTGAGGAAAGGTATCAGCATATCTACTGGTAGGTGCTTGAGTGGCAGGAGCAGCGGCAGGAGTAGTAGCAGCGTGGACTGCCACCGTTTGCTGTTTCTTTGAGAGCTCCTACAAAGGCTGGCCCTTTCGCTGCTTCCAAAATTTTCTTTTCTCACCGCTCACCTTTGCTGGTTCGGGAGCGGTGGCCACTTTATCAATATCAACTCCATGATATATGAGGGTTTGTGCCAGGCACTTGGTGCTGTCAAAAGTGTTTGGTCTGGCAGCCAAGACATTCCCTTGCGTTGGGGGTGTCAAAACCCAAATGTATCTCTCTATCTTCTTGCTTTCCGGGGTGACCATTCCCGGGCAAAGAAGTGCTAGGTCTTCAAACCTAGAAGTGTAAGCAGCAATGTAGGAACCCTTCATCTTTAGGGTCCAGAGCTCGTGCTCCAGTTTCTGCATTTCGCCCCGTGGGCAGTACTCAGCCAACATGAGTTCCTTTAATCTTTCCCATCCCATAGCATTCGCCACTGGCAGGGTTAAGGATTTGACCCAACCATTCCACCAGGTCAGTGCTCTGTTGGCGAAAGTGCAAGTGGTGAATTTTACTTTGTTGGCTTCAGAACAGGAACAAATTTCGAAAATGGACTCGATCTTCTCGAACCATTGGCTCAGGGCAATAACCCCTCCTTTGCCGTCGAAAGATGTGGGTTTCGCGTTCATGAAGTCCTTATAAGAGCACTCCTTCTGGTGTCCATGGCCACCTTCATGATTTTGGAGATGAGTACCACCTCCCTGCCCGCCAGATCCGCCAGGATTAATTTGTGACATCGCGGCAGCCACAGCAGCAGTAACAGCTGCCTGGAACATAGCGGGATCGAACTGAGGGGGTGGTGGTGGTGGAGTGTCGTCATTTCTTCTGATGGGTATTCTTCGGGGAGGCATCTTGTTCTAGAAACAACCAGGAAGAAGAGGATGGTAAGTCCTCAAGATATACGAAACAAAATATATCCCATCCTGATAATAAAGTGTTCTACCAAGCGATAAGCAAAGAAAGGTTACTAATGCAAGTAAGTTATCGCTAAGAAATGAATAGGTAGCAACACTAGGAATGAATTTCTACAATGTATTCGGCTGTGGCTAAAATACTCCTACAGTATTTTAAGTTGTATGTTTTGTTCTTTTGATACCTTGTTGTATGGATACTTGGTAAGTTTTTAGGCCTGTTGCAACACCACAGTCACTCCCAAGCACATGTTGGTCATGTCTCGAATAAATATAGTTGATCAGGCTATATTGACCCTAGACATGATTACATAACTGCCGAGGTTTAACCGCAGTGTTCAACATCCAAATACTTTTGTTTTGTTCTACTCATTATATTGTTTCTGGTATGTAGGTATACTTGTATACTTTTTGCAAAAATACTTGTATTTTAAAAGTATACTTTTAGTTCAGAGCACTTCAGCCCCTTTTGTGTTTATAGTTGTATACCATGTAAGGTTCGGTATACTTAGTTCACTATAAACAATAGCTCTGATACCAATCTGTCACACCCCCGAACCGTCTGAACGGACGGCGGAAACGTCCGGGGGCGGGTGACGTCATGTGTAGTATCACAACAATCGTATCATAGCAATCAGAGTAAACACAACCATTATATTATAATATGAATATTTACATCTGTTTGAAAACGTAGTTTGTACATGTGAGCATATAACAAAAGTAAAAGATAAAGACGAGACTCCAAGATGCTCCGTCTTCTCCAAAAAACTGGCAAGAGTACCTGTCTATTGTTGTCGTGAGAATACAAGCAGTTTTAAAATATCAGCATAAAGCTGGTGAGTTCATAAGCGTTTAGTTCTGGTGAAAGAAATGTTTCTTTGATCCTTTGAAAAGCGTTTCCCAAGAAAATCCTATATTCTCTAATAAAAGATGTTTGATTATCCATTAGTTGTATGCTAAACAGCCTGTTTATGTAAGGTTGAGTTATCCTAGGAAAATCCTATATTTTCCTTAAAAGTTGATAGTTGGTTATCTGTTCTTGTCTGAGGTGTACAAGTATCTACCATACTTGTATCGTTAGATGTAGTTTCCTTGAAAAAACATGTTTGCTCTCTGTGAGGTGTATTAGCCTTATTACATAAATAAAACTAGTAAATAAGTGGTGAACTAAATCCTCAGGGTATTATTAATATCCTCTAGTAATCAAATCGGATATTACTTTGAGGTTAGTTCACTTGTTTCATTATTACAAAAGTAAATTCTGTTATCTAGGTTGCGAGTGTCATAACCATACTTAGACTTGATATGGCACGTAACGGGGCCAGTATCGTTTTATGACTTTGTCACCCGTAGACCTGGCGGTCCTACTGTAGCTAGCAGCAAGGTGCGGGATAGTCAGTCCCGTATAGATCTATACACAATAGTCACACTCTCCCTACAAGAGATTCTGGTTACAAGTACTAGTCCTACACTCTCGAATCCGGTGGGAGTGTTACCAAGGACGTGTCTCCAACTTTAGACTAACAATTTGCATGTAATAGTACCGAAAATCCTGTTTATGATTTGTATGAATCCTTTATAAAATATCACCTTTTATGACAAGATTCACAAGTTCATTGCTTTAGTTTGAAAACCGTTTCTACGAGTTGATTTCTTAATCGTTTGGTAAAACTGTTTTCTGTGTTAAAAGCATACTGAACATATAATTATTTTAAACAAAATAATATACTTTAAGCACAAGTTTCCTTGTACTTTTGCTTGTATTCCCCCTGAAAACATGAAAAACTCGGAAAAAGTGTAGGGGTAGGAACCCACTGTTTGACGTGGGATTCGAGTGTAAGTTGCTAGGAATTGCTGAGTGTCAAATAAAGCCTCGGGCACAAACGGATCCTATTTAGCATGTAAAAGTACATATATGGATTAGGTGAGGGCATAATACTAGTTGTTATGGAAAGAACCACCTTAGGGACTAGGAAACACTTAAAACTAAGTGTTAGAATCACATGTGATTTGAAAATGGGGAGTTTGCGGTCGTAAAAGGAGTGTACAGTCAAGGGTTTGCGGCCCAAAAGGGTTTACGGCCCATATGTTTACGGACCAAGGATTTGCGGTCCATGGGTTTATGGCCCATGGGTTTACGGCCGTAAACACTTGGTGAAAGGTGCGATTTTCGGTGATTCAAGGTCCTTTCTAGCCTTCTGGAAGTGTTCTAAGCCTCGTGCCCAGCTCAAGGAAGAGTTTAAAGTTCAATAATCGACCAAAAATGGAGTTTACGGCCATTGAAGGGTGTACGGCCGTAAACACTCAGTTCATGCGTTTCAGGTCGATTTTTAGGCGAAAATCGATGGTTTCTAGTAGATAACAAGTACAGATGGTAGTTACTTACTGTTAAGAAGCTTGGAATGAGGTTTTTAGCCACCAAGAACTAGTGTGTGTTCTTGGTGTTCTTGGTGAGAGAGAAAATCTAGAAAATGATGAAATTTAGGAGATGAGACATGGATTCATCACTAGAATAAGGATAGAAACACAATCAAAGTGAAGAATCACTTACATTCTTGAGGATTCTTGAGCAAATTCGAAGTTTGTAGAGAGAGAGAGAGAGTAGAGAGATAAAGCTCCTGAGATGTGGAAAGTGAGAAATGAAGGCCACTCATCCCTTATATAGGGGTGAGTTTACGGCCAAGGGGTGGGGTGGAGGATTTACGTCCGTGAACAGGGTTTACGGTCGTAAATAGGGTTTACGGTCGTAAACTGAGTTTGCGGCCGTAAACTCCTTTCGAAGGGTTGTTTGGCCCGGATGCTATGCTTTGACTTAGAAAACCTCGTTTTTGAATCCAAAACTCGATTGAACTGAGCTTAGAATATTCCTTTAGACCAAAAATAATACTAACGTGAACGGATATAAATCTGAAATGATTTATTTAAAACGTAAAGTCCTTCCCAAACTAAGAATTTTGACGGAATCAAATAAAAACCCAAATTTTATTAACGGAAACTGGGTAAGGATAACGGAAAAAGTTTCGGGTTGTCACACCATTAGACCTTAACACACACTTTGGTACAAATTACCATGAGTTTACAGCCGTAAACTCATTGAGCCGTAAACCCATGGGCGGTAAACTCATATGGGTCTTACCATTGGGCCGTAAACTCCTAAGTGAGGCCCTACACCCCTTAGATGCAACCCTTTGTACTCCTAGCACTTGAATCTAAGTGTTTTCCATGTCCTAGACCTTAACACACACTTTGGTACAAATTACCATGAGTTTACAGCCGTAAACTCGTTGAGCCGTAAACCCATGGGCCGTAAACTCATATGGGTCTTACCATTGGGCCGTAAACTCCTAAGTGAGGCCCTACACCCCTTAGATGCAACCCTTTGTACTCCTAGCACTTGAATCTAAGTCTTCACTTGACACTTAGCATCCTATACCACTCGTTCATCCAATCTACTCACTACAGGTGAGTTCATACCCCCACATTTTCATAGTTTTTATTGTTTTAAGGGGGGGGGGGGGGGAATACATGTCTAACACAAAATTTTTGTGTTATAAACAAGTGATTTCAAATATCTTATCAAAATGAATTTCAGTTATCATTAAATCTAATGGATTTCAAAGATTGTTTCAAAATGACATCAAGTCACCAAAATGAATTTCAAAAATATCAAACTTCTTTTAAATGTTTTATAAACTTATATTTTTCTCCAAAAATCATACTAGTATACATATATTTATATAAATAGAATTTAAAAGATTTAGGACTAATAACCCACTTTAGTTCCTTTTCCTTGTTTGGATGTGGGATTACAAGTATCAGTTGTTTGTCCGAGTGTCATTTAAATTTTACTTATATATATTTGTATATGTATACAAGTATAAAAGTTAATTCATTTATTTTCAATTACCCTTTGTAACATGTTGAGCAAAGAGTTACATTCATGAATACTCCTTATCAAATCAGAAAGTACATATAAATTATAATAGGTATAATTTATGATTCTAAGAACATTAATTCACGGTTCAAGTATACTAGATTACATTGTTTTACAAAAACAAAGATTGATTCAAAACTATTCAAGGATATATATTCATTCAGAACATATTAAGAGTACTAATTCAGGAACATACTATCAATCGTTTACTTCAAAATCAATGGGTTTTCATAACTAATATACATGTAACGTTTATATGCTTTTATGAGTCAAGTAGTACAGGTTGTTTAATTTATTTTAAACAATATAGTAAAGTCCTGACATTATAACCAGAATCTCCAGCCGGGGATCCAAACAATGTGTGTATAGATCTATATTGGGATTGACAACCCCGCACTCGGACTGCTAGCTACAGTCAGGCATACACGCCTGTGAGTGACAAATTGTTATCAACATGTTTTCAGTGCACTCATAACGCTGGGTCAGGCCATCTAGTCAGTATGGTTATAATAACTCATTAAAAGATATTAACAATACGTTAGTGTATAACTAACTAAACTTATGTACTATTCCAAAGTACTAGTTTACAAGAAACAGTTTACAGTATTACATTACAGTTTACAATAACAGTTGATGGATTCAGACATACTCTCAAATACTCATTTACAAAAGGATTACAAATACAGAACAATGCTTTACTAATAGAACAAATTAATGTAACTAAAACTACTTTTCACATAGAACAGAAAATATAGGATTTTCTGGAAACAATTTACATATTCAAGAAACAGAAAACATTCTTTCCAAACATAAATACTTATGCACTCACTCAACTTTATGTTGATACTCTCTTTTCAAATTACTTGTATTCTCAGGGAACCAGTAGACAGGTACACCCCGAGCTTTTGAGAAGATGGAGTTGTTTATGTTTTGTCTTCTTCTTTTGTACAAACTTTTTAGTTACAGTATACAATGTTGAAACAGATGTAAATATTTATACTTTTTAAATACAATGATTGTTTGTACTTTGATTACTATAATGCATGTGTTGTGATACTACAAATGAAGTCCTCCACCCCCAAACGTTTCCGCCGTCTGGTTTGGGGGTGTGACAGATTGGTATCAGAGCATTGTTTATAGTGAACTCAGTATATCAATCCATAAAAGATATACAAACTATAAATACAATTGGGGCTAAGAGCTCTGACTACAAGTATAATTTTAAAAATGTAATTATTTATGCAAGAAGTATACTAACACTTATCTACAAGTACAGTATCACAATCATAAGAACTTAAAAGTATTTGGATGTTGAACATTATAGTCAAACCTGGATAGTTATGTAACCATATCTGGGATTAATATAGCCTGATCAACTATATTGATTTGAGATATGACCAACATGTGTTTGGGAGTGATAGTGGTGTTGTGACATGTCTAAAATTTATATATGTTTTAGTTCAGAGATATCAAAATTTATATTCACTCTTGATATCTTATCATATGGTATCTTTTGACTTATACAGAAAAAGATGACTCCTCGTAAGAATCCAAGACGTAAAATTCTTGAAGAAGCACCGGTGCCACCTCCGCCACCACCTCCACAGATCGACCCCGCTATATTCCAAGCGGCAGTCACGGCGGCTGTAGCTGCTGCCATGTCACAAATTAATACTTCTGGAGCTAGTGGGTCAAGAACTGGTGCAAACCCTTCTAACCATGGTGAAGGTCATGGGCACTCGCGAGAGTGCACTTACAAAGATTTTTCCAATGCCAAACCCAGGACCTTTAATGGAACTGGTGGAGTTATGGCACTAAGACAATGGATAGAAAAGACAGAAGCAATTTTTGAAATCTGCTTCTGTCATGAAGGCAGCAAGGTCAAGTTCGCTGCTTGTACCTTTTCAGAAAGAGCTTTAACATGGTGGAATGGCCATGTTAAGTCACTTACTTTAGTGGTGGCTAATTCAATAAGCTGGGAGAACTTCAAAGCCATGCTTATGCGGGAATACTGTCCGCGAGGAGAAGTTCAGAAACTTGAGGAGGAACTCTGGGGTCACACAATGGTTTGTTCTGATATATCAACCTATACTAGTAGATTTTGTGATCTGGCAACTCTTTGCCCAGATATGGTTGCTCTGGAGAGCAAGAAGATTGAAAGATATATTTGGTGACTGTCGCCCCAAATTCAGTCAAGTGTTTTAGCTTCGAGGCCTGTTACTTTTGACAGTGCCAAAGAGCTGGCACTATCTCTTATCGACCACGGAGCCCGTCAACACTCAGTGGTTTCTTTACCAGAACAACCGAAGGGAAACAACAACAACAACAACAATGACAACAACAACAACAACAACAAGAAGCGTCGGGACAAGAGGAAGGGCAAGTTTACACAGGATTCCTCAACGAAACAACAGGTAGTTACAGTTAATGTTGCTACTGTACCCGCTGATGTTCCTGTTAACCCAGTACCAGCTAAGCCTTATGCTAGTAATCTCCCCAAGTGCAACAAGTGCAATTTTCACTATAATGGAAATTGCAGAGAAATGCAGTGTCGTAACTGCAACAGAAAAGGGCATACTGCCCGATTCTGTAGAGCACCACCCCAACCACTTAACTAAGTACATGTTGCTGGAGTAGGTCAAGCATGTTATAATTGTGGTGAAGTGGGGCATTTCAACAAAGATTGCCCTAAAGCTGGAAATGTCAGTGGATTTGGGAGAATTTTAGCATTGGGTCATGAAGAAGCAGTGGCAAACCCAGCTGTAGTCACGGGTACGTTTCTTCTCAACAACACTTATGCATGCATTCTATTCGATTGTGGTGCTGAGAAGAGTTTTGTGAGCCATAATTTCAAACATTTGCTAAATCAAAACTCCCAACCATTAAAAGAAACATTTATAGTCGAAATGGCTAATGGGAAATCCGAATCCACCAATGATATATTCATAGGATGTACTCTTACCTTGAATAACTTTTCGTTCCCAATAGACCTTATGCCGGTCTCTATCAAAAGTTTTAACGTCATAATAGGTATGGATTGGTTGTGTCCTAACCATGCTGACATCCTTTGCCATGAAAGAGTCGTTCGTCTGAACTTGCCAACTAACGAAACCCTTGTTATTTACGGCGACAAACCCGGAACGAACCTCCAGATCATTTCTTGCATCAAGGCATAGAAGTTCCTTCGCAAAGAGTACTTCGTTTTCTTAGCTCACATGGTAGACAAAAAGCAAGAAGTGAAAGACATAGCGAACAATCCTGTAGTCTGCAACTTTCCCGAGATATTTCCCGTTGATCTTCCAGGAGTGCCTCCTGAGCGACAAGTCTAATTCCGAATCGACTTAATTCCAGGGGCTACCCCTGTAGCTAAATCTCCCTATCGTCTTGCACCTTCTGAATTGTAAGAATTATCCAGCCAGCTTAACGAACTCCTTAGCAAAGGTTTCATACGACCAAGCTTTTCACCTTGGGGAGCACCGGTTTTGTTCGTAAAGAAGAAGGACGGATCATTCGGTATGTGCATAGACTACCGCGAGTTGAATAAACTTACCCTTAAGAATCGATATCCTCTACCTCGCATTGACGATCTGTTCGACCAACTTCAAGGCGCGAGCTACTTCTCCAAAATAGATTTAAGATTCGGGTATCACCAGTTACGAATTTTGGAGAATGACATTCCCAAAAACGCGTTCAGAACTCGTTATGGTCATTATGAATTCGTAGTGATGCCATTCGGATTGACGAATGCACCTGCAGTGTTCATGGATTTAATAAACAGAGTGTGTCGTCCTTTATTGGACAAATTCGTCATAGTCTTCGTTGATGATATCCTTATCTACTCAAGAAGCAAAGAGGATCATGGCCAACACCTTCGTCAAGTTTTGCAAACTCTTAGAACAGAGAAACTCTATGCGAAGTTTTCAAAGTGTGAATTTTGGATCAGGAAGGTTGAATTCCTAGGTCACGTGGTCAGTTCTAAAGGAATACACGTCGACCCTTCCAAAATTAAGACAATTGAAAACTGGTCAGCACCCAAAACACCTACAAAAATCCATCAATTCTTAGGTCTTGCTGGCTATTATCGCAGGTTTATCCAGAATTTCTCTCGAATAGCTAAGCCTCTTACCACCCTGACGCAAAAGGGTGTAACATTTAGCTGGGGAGAGAAGCAAGAAACAGCGTTCCAAATGCTGAAGCAAGCCTTGTGTAGTGCACCAATCCTATCTCTTCCTGAAGGGACAGAGGACTTTATAGTGTACTGCGATGCTTCTAATCAAGGGCTTGGATGTGTTCTTATGCAAAGAGGAAAGGAGATATCTTATGCCTCAAGACAGCTAAAGACACATGAAGTCAATTATACAACACATGACCTTGAAATAGGAGCAATAGTATTTGCTCTGAAGATCTGGAGACATTACTTATATGGCACGAAATGCACAGTATTCACAGACCATAAAAGTCTCCAGCATATTTTCAATCAGAAAGAGTTGAACATGAGACAACGACGATGGGTGGAGCTACTAAACGACTACGATTGTGAGATACTTTATCACCCTGGTAAAGCTAACGTAGTAGCTGACGCCCTTAGCAGAAAAGAATACTCGAGACGCCGAGTAAAGTCGTTGACCATGACAATCCATTCACATCTGTCGACACAGATCAGAGAGGCTCAACTTGAGGCCTTAAAACCTGAAAACATGGCAGGTGAAGCCTTAAGAGGAATGGATAAAAATTTCAAAGTCAGGGATGATGGAGTCTATTGTTTCCTTGATGAACCAATGAATCGAGTATTGAATTAATCAGAGTATGAATTCAAGTATGAATGCAAGATTGAACACCAGATGTAAATGTGATCTTGTTTCAGCTTGATTTACGCTTTCGAATGTTTACAGAGCAAATAGACAGGTCTGTAAAAAACTCTTATCTAACTCTAGTAAATAACCCCTATTTATAGGGAACCGAAAGCGTACAAAAAATATACTAAGGCATTGACTCTAAAGCTTCAAATAAAAGCGCCCTAGTAAAATACATTACAAAACATTCGAAGAGTACAAAATATATTTCGACTAATTACAACAATTCGACCCTTACAACCTCCCCCTTTGTAATCATAGTCGAAGTCTTCAATTCGTAAGAAGTGTGATGGAATACAGTAACACTCTTCGAATCTCCGTGTACCAGGAGATAATCTTCTTCAGCTCTTTCTTGTCTCCTTCATTGTTCTTCTTGCAATGATTCATACGAACAATCAAGTTCGTATATTGAGATGTTGAATATCTCTCTACTTCACTTGCTTGGAATAAGAACCGTTTAGCTTTTCCAGCTTTGTCTTTTCCTGCGAAGACCATTCCAAAAGGCTTCAGGCAAATTTCACCATCAGCATATTTCTTCAATTCCGCCTGAGTCTTCGTAGGAGCCATCAGTGCTTTTATTTCCATTCCTTTGGCAGTAGCTAATTCCACATCTGTTAGTGCCAAGCACTCATAATAGTTTTCGATAAAAATGTTGATATGAGCAACTCCAACCTTGAATTCATCTGGTTCAGTGTTTTGAAGGAATGAAAATGTTTTGTCTTTTAGAAGTAATGCAACTTGTATAAGATCATACAAGTTCATCAATGGAAAATCAGCAACAGTGAATTCGCAAATATTTCCATTTGCCCTGGCAACCACATACTTAACATTCTGGACTGTGTTTTTGAAAATCACATCCTTTTTCATACTTATGACCTTCTTGATTTTTATTAAAGACCAAACTTCCTCAGGGGCTTTTCCAAGAACAGCATGAAAACGAATTTTCATGTGTGTACCTTCATCCTTATTTTTAAAATTCCCTTCTGCTTTGAACTGAGGCATGATAAACATCATTTCGTTTATGGGAAAATCCAGCTGGCTTGCATCGGTATTCGTGACCAAATAACTCTGCTTTGGTTTCTTCTCGAATGTATACATGTGATTAAAAGCAACCTTGGCCTCAATTGTTTCGTAATTATAGTGTTTAGCTGGATCACCTTTATCCATTCCCTTCGGATCACTAGCACGCTGAGTCATAATGCTTTGAATAATCCTCAGTTTTTCAAGTTCAGCTTCTGCTTCAGCCTTCTTTTCCTCTTTCGACTTTTCCACTACAATTGATTTCCCTTTATCTTTCAAGGCTGGATTGACAATTGTCTCTTTTGGATTCGAACCACTCCCACCAGTTTCTGAAGATTTACCAATAACAATTCCTTTCAAAATTGGTCTTGCAATTGGCATTGTTGTTACAACAGTTGAAGTAACCAGTTCAGCAGAAACTATTACTGGTTTTGTTGTTGGGATTTTTGAAGAAAAAACTTTTCCCACAACTTTCGCATCCTCGCCACTAGCCTTCGACTCAGTAGTTTTTCTTTCTCCCCCTTGCACCCCTGTGAAAACAGGCGGGGCATTTGTTGTTGGAAGAAGGCTTGAGATGAGAAAGAGAGGAGCAAGTTTCTTATTGAGAATGGCTTCGAATTGGATAAACTTCTGGGATAAAAATTTAGGAGTAATCAATGGAGAAGAAACCAGCCTATTATAAATCTGTTTTAACTCGTTAAGCAACTTAAGCACTTCCTCAAAGCTTGCACTTTCGAATGTTGAAAGTTGAGTTATTTGAGGACTCAAACTTTCATACAATTTAACAAATCGTGTGACTGCATCACAAATGATATCAACCTTTTGATTTAAGGATGCATAATCTTGTTGAACAGTGACAATTTCTTTTTGCATATCTTCACGTAGTTCGTGAATCTGCAAATTTACATCCTCCCTGACCTTCTTCACTTCTTGCACAAAAAGAACATGCCTTTCCTTTGCGACATTCTTCAAATTTTTCACATCACTGGTAAACATTGAATTTTGAGATTTGATCCGACGTTCATTATTTTGATCATTATAATCAACCTTCTCCAGAATTCGAGACTCAGAGTCAGTAATCATTCCAGATACTTTGCTAACCACTCTAGCTTCGAGCATTTTCAACAGTGAATCAACCTCCAAACTAGAAACAGATGAACCACCCCCTAGATCTGCTTGAGATCGAATTATTGAATTCAATTTCTGATTCAGAATTTTGAACTACTTCATGGTCATCAACATATGATCGGGAAACTGTTCTTTTTCTTCATGAAATTCCAATTCATCAAACATACCACCAAACCCCTCATTATCAGTCTCTGTCTCCATTAAAACGGTTTCTTGAACATGTGAAGTTGGTTTGGGTGGCTCAGTAGATTGTGAAGAAAAAATAGAAGTAAAGGGTTGATCAAGAATGTGTTCGAATGTTGGGGAATCTGTGGTTGAAGTAAGAGGAGTAGTGGATAATGGTAAAGAAACAATAATTTCAAAAGGAGCAGAACTAACATGACCTTGAGCTTCATTTTTCGAACCTCCTTCACCCATATCGACATTTGCATCCGTATCAGATACGTGTGCAGGGATGCCTGAAGTTCGAACCGCCTCAGAAACTGATTTGGCAATCGAATCTACGGGTGGTATGACGACTGTCTTCTCAGGAGTGGAACTTTCTGTGAGATGAGTGAACTCTGGGGTTTCTGGAATTCTTTCATCATCATCTTATGTTGACTCAGTAGAAATCACGAGTTTTCGAGTCTTCTTCTTCTTCTTCTTTGACAAACGTTTGGCCATATCCTCAGCCCTTCGTTTCTTGGACACCGGAGAAATAGGTGCTGGCACTTCTCGAATTAACACACCTTGATGAGTGATTTGAGGTTTTCGAACCACTTTGTGTGTAGGAGACTTGCTTTTGTGAGTGGACTTCATTTTGATTCTTCGAAACATTCCTGTCTTCGAGGGAATGATTACATTCTCTTGTTATTCTTCAAGAATGGGCTCAATCACTTGAGTCTCAGCAACAGATACTTCAACGGTTTCAGGTTTCTTCTTTGGAGATTTCGAAGATTTTGACTCAGTTTAATTCTTCTTCGTCTTCTTGGATTTCATATCATCTCTATCCAAGAGTATGCCAGTTTCGATTGAAGAACCAATAGTCTTGAAATATGCCACCAAGACAGAGTTCGAAGGATCAACTCTTTTAAGCACATCATCTGGAATACGAGCAACTGATGGAAAAGCTTCAGCATTATCTGTGACATCCTTCGGATAGTGGTATGATTGAAAAACTGCTTTGTCTTCATCATTGGGTACCAAAATCCCTTCCTTATTGTAAAAGTATTGCAAAATCAAACTCCAGTATCTTGCACACGAAATACCATGAATATCATTCGTGTGTTCTACACTTTTTGAAATTCCTTCCACAACTGTGTAGAATAATCTACTTGAAGATCATAATAAATGCCAGCAACCATGGCATAAACCTCCATTCTTCCTTTATCAAGACCAGCAGATCTCCCAGTCAAACATCGTAGAAAAATACCAAATAAGAAATTCCATAGGCGTGGAAGACCAGACTTCTTAAAATCACTAATCTTGGACAATGGTGGCTGATATCCCATTTCATTAAACATGTGAACGATTTGTGGAAAAGTAAATGAAACATATGGAGGCGAATTCGGAATATCAAGAATTTGGCAGAAGAGTTTCTTGGATAGCCTGACCTTTTTATCGTTCACCAGATGAAAAGTAATTGTATCAGATGCTTTGTTGTAAGTCGCAGTTGATCCTGCTTGAGAAAGCCAGGACAATGGAACAGAGAAAGAATTGAACATCGCCTTAGCCAAAACATAGTTCTTCAAGGCAACTATTAGCATCTTCAATTCTTCCGGGTACTGAGAAACTTCACCCTCCAAGTAATAGTTTGTTGCTTGAATCTTCATTATTGGTAATGAAGAGGCATCTTCAGTGGTATGAGAATCAACATGAGTAGAAGTCGCCATTGTTAGGGTTTGAAGATAATAATGAACAAAGAATTTGTGAAATTTGCTTTTTGATCGCGTAAACTGACAATGAACCCTTGAATCCCCTTTTATATGTAACCCTGAAGTTTGAATTTGAAGCGGGATGTGTATTTAATGATATCCGACGTGGCACCTTGAAAGTCGGACCATTACTGCGGAAAAGTAGCCATGCGTCAAAAAGTAGCTGTCACATCACCTTGAAAATCGGACAGAATACCATACGTCATTTATAAACAGCCTGTCTTGTTATCCCCAAGAGTATTGTAACCGTCAGAACCCTTCAGATGGAAGCAAGCCTCTTTCACTTTTGGGATGAAAAGCAAAGTCATACGCCAGAAGTTTGAAATCATCAGCCTGAGTTGGTATTACTCAGAGCCTCAAGGATTTCGTGAGTGCAGTGTTCCAAAGAATATAGACTAGAAACAAAAATAAGAAAAATATGGGATATTGTGATGTCAAACCATTGACACAAAAGCAGATAAAATCCCGGGCAAAGATTACTGCATTAATCATTAAGAGAAATGACCAATAGCTTGTGTGGGTTCCTGTGAATTACAATCGAATACTTGTTGACAAGTATCGAAGGGCTTATTTTATAATGCTGCATGGGTAGTTTAAAATTTTCGTTATATGTCATCCTAAACATAAGGTGAGAAATTGTAACATAAATTGCTTGTTTGACCAGTATAGTCAGTGACAAGTTGGCTTTGATAAATTTTGAAATGACAAGGACATTCGAATGAAACTCACACGGAAATCATATTCAAGAAAAAATTTGTGTGTTGGATCTTGTTGGGTAACAAACATCGTGGGTTTCGAATGTTTGATCAAGACCACTCATTCGAAATGAATATGATTTGGAGTTTCGAATTTTGATACAGAAACAAAAGTTTCGTCAAAATCTGGAACTTAGTTCCTCGTCAATTCCTTAAAAAGGTAATGAAAATTGAGTTTCACTTTCATCACGGTCTCATGATGTCAGATCATAAACATAGATTTTTGATATGTCTAAGTCTCGATGGGTTTGATCAAAGACCTCTCGGACATATGTCTTCGTGTGTGATCGTGTAAGAACTTTATGGATGAAAAATATTGGTGTAAGACACGAAAAGTACCTCTGTTATGTTTGGACCAAACAGTAAACTCTTAACTCATTTTGAGAAGAGTCAGGTAGCTCAGAGACTAATGTGAATATAAGCCTGATTGGGAAGAAATTTTCGTATGAAATATTTCATTAAGGCTTTCGTACACACACATTGAGTCATTGGAGGCTTTGGACAACATGCAGCAGCATGCTTCTAGGGACAACTTAACTAGTTCAAATGATGAAAAATTTATCGATTCATACGAAAAATATACCTGACCCTAGAACTGCAAGCATAAGCCACTCTGTGTGTTCAAGATTATCTGCAACAAAATACTAAAAAAAATAAGAATCAAAATATTTTTGTTGTTTTGAGTTTTCGAAAATAAAGACAGAACAAACGAAAATCTTCTTGTATTTTTGAATTTTCGAAAATAAATGACAAAACAAACGAAAATCTTTTTGGATTTTTGAATTTTCGAAAATTAAATGACAAAACAAACGAAAATCTTTTTGGATTTTTGAATTTTCGAAAATTAAATGACAAAACAAATGAAAATCTTTTTGGATTTTTGAATTTTCGAAAATGAAACAGTACTTGTTGCAAAAATGCGAAATTTTATCATCCCCTTATAAGTGACAAATGTACGAATTCGAAGGGGTCGAAGCGTTGACTATGAACAGTAACCTCTGAATCAACCCTTAAAATAAGTGACAAATTTACGAATTCGAAGGGGTCGAAGTGTTGACTATGAACAGTAACCTCTGAATACTGACGGATATTGCTTTGTCTTTCATTCAGCGCCTCTGAATCAGTCCTTATCATGCATCATTCTTCTTTTTCGAATGGAACAAAATTTCCATCAATCATTCCAAGTCCCTCTATAATTCTCACAAGAGATTTTTCATCTAAAGGTTTCGTGAAAATATCAGCTAACTGATCAGTTGTTTTCACGAAATGTACTTCAATATTCTCATCCTCCACATGATCCTTGATGAAATGATAACGAAGTGCTATATGTTTAGTCTTCGAATGCTGCACACGATTATGACAAATTCTTATTGCACTTTGAGAATCACAATATAATGGAATCTTTTTCATATTTATTGCATAATCACGCAATTGAATTTGGATACATATTATTTGTGAAGTGCAAGCAGCAGCAGCCACATATTCTGCTTTAGCTGTTGAAATTGATACACATGTTTGCTTTTCCGACTGTCAGCTCACCAATTTGCCATTAAGAAATTGACATCCACCACTTGTGCTCTTTCGATCAAGATTACAACCACCCAGGTCTGCATCCGAATATGCTTGTATAAAGAACCCAGTGTTCGAAGGATACCACAATCCTAACGAAATTGTTCCTTTAAGATAACGAAATATATTCTTCACAGCAGTGAGATGTGGTTCTCGTGGATTTGACTGATACCTAGCACAATTACATACATAAAACATGACATCAGGTCTACTTGCTATAAGATAAAGTAATGAACCAATCATGCTCCTGTAAGAGTTAGGTCAACTGCAGGTTTATTTAACGAAGGTGTCAACTTTATGCCAGTTGCCATTGGAAGTCGTAACTTTGTGCTATTCGTCAATCCAAACTTTTCAAGCAGATTCTTCGTATATTTCTCCTGATTAATAAAAATCCCTTCTCTGTTTTGACGAATATTCAAACCAAGAAAATTATTGATTTTTCCCATCATGCTCATTTCGAACTTACTTTTCATCAAATCTTCGAATTCTCTAGATAAAGCAGGGTCAGTTGAGCTAAAAATAATATCATCAACATAAATTTAAAAAAGCATTAGATGATTCCCAACTTTCTTTCGAAATAATGTAGGATCAACAGATCCTTGTTTAAATTTAGGTTGTTTCAAAAATGAAGTAAGAGTTGCATACCATGCTCATGGTGCTTGTTTCAAACCATAAACTGCCTTATCTAAAATATAAACATGATTTGGAAATTCTTCGTTAATAAAACCTAGGGGCTGTTCCACATAAACAGTTTCTTCAAGCTCTCCATTTAGAAATGCACACTTCACGTCCATTTGATAAACATCAAAATCTTTGTGAGTTGCATAAGCCAGAAATATACGAACCGCCTCGAGTCTTGCGACAGGGGCAAAAGTTTCTTCATAGTCGATTCCTTCTTGTTGTGAATAACCTTTAACAACAAGTCTGGATTTGTTTCGAACAATATTTCCATCTTTGTCGGTTTTTATTTTTGAAAATCCATTTTAACCCGACAATCGAAACATTTTCAGGTTTAGGAATTAATCTCCAAACCTTGTTTCGTTCAAATTCAGACAATTCAGATTGCATTGCAACAACCCAATCTGAGTGTTACATTGCAATCTTAATTTTTTTTGGTTCAATTTTAGATATAAAAACATTGAACATACAAAATTCTTAATGAGTATTCATTACCTCATTCTTTGCGCGAATTTGAGCTCTTGTTAAAACTCCCTCTTGTGGATTCCCAATTACTTGATCCTTCGGATGATCTTTTGTCCACTTTTCCATTGGCGGATATGTTGGATCAAATTCCAAAGGTGCATCTTCGTATATATCTTCATTTTCTGATCCTGCAATCGAACAAACATCATCTAAATCATCATTATTCTCAATGTTTTCTAAATGCTCCCCCTCAACATTATGCTCCCCCTCAACATTAGCATTCACTCTTCCATTCTCCCCCTCGAAAGAATGCTCTTCCTCAACTAGAGTATTCGAATCCAATTGCTCCCCCTCCACTGGATTGTTTTGCATACTTTCACTTTTCTCTAGAGAAGTTGATGTTGAATCATCAGTAAGCTTTGTGAGTTCAGAGATATGATTATCATTTGCATGTATTTCAACATTAATAGCATGATCTGAAATTCCAAAAATTAAATCATAATCAACATCTAATGTTTGTGAGGATTCAGATTCATCTTGTGTTTTTGTCAGAATAGGATGATTTTCAAATTGTGATGTTGTTTGTTTAGTGTAGTAATCATCAAATGTAAGATTAAAAGTTTCTTCAACTCTTCGTGTTCTTTTGTTCAACACACGATATGCGACTGAATTATGCGAATATCCCAAGAAAATCCCTTCATCTGCTTTAGCTTGAAATTTCATAAGATTATCCTTGAGATTCATAATGAAGCATCTGCATCCGAAAACATGAAAAAATTTGACGTTAGGTTTTCGATTGTTGAGAATTTCATATGGAGTAATGTTAAAACGGCGATGAATGAAAGATCTGTTTTGAGTGAAACATGCGGTGGATACGGCTTCAGCCCAAAGGTATTGTGGAAGATTCACATATGCCAACATAGTCCTTGACGCTTCGCATAGAGACCTATTTCTTCGTTCAACAACACAATTTTGTTGTGGTGTGTATGGAGATGAAAAATTATGCGAAATTCCTTTGTCCACCAAAAATGAATCAAGAACATTGTTCTTAAATTCAGTTCCATGATCACTCTTAATTTTTCGAACAATCTTCTTCAATGTTGTTTCCATCTTTTTGATAAAGTCAATCATGATTTGTGCAACTTCGGATTTAAGCCTGAGAAAATAAACCCACGTAAATCTGGAAAAATCATCAACAATAACTAAAATGTACCGTTTCTTGTTGAGAGTTGAAACAGTCGAAGGACCACACAAATCAATATGTAAAAGCTCCAGAGGTGCGACAATTTTCGAATCTATTGTAATTGGATGACCTTGTTTATGTTGCTTGCCAACTTCACAAGCTGCACATAAAGAATCATTGTCAAATTTAAGTACAGGTAAACCTCTTACCAGATCTTGTACCACAAGCTTATTGATGTTTCGAAAATTGAGATGAGAAAGTCTTCGATGCCATAACCAACTTAAGTCTTTTGTTGCTTTCGAAAGAAGACATATAGAAGGTTTCCCTACTATCAGATTGATATCCAAAGTGAACATGTCACCTTTCCTTTTGGATTTTAGTAACACTTCTTTTGTGTTGACATTCGAAATAACACTTCCTTCTTCGTTAAAAAGAACTTGATTGCCAGTGCCCACAACAAGTTGAGAAACACTTATCAAGTTATGTTGAAGACCTTCAACATACGCCACACGATTCACTGTGAATTGTCCATTCGTGATCTTCCCATATCCTTTGACTTAACATTTTTGATTGTTCCCAAACTTCACTACTCCAGCATTTTTGAGACTTCGAAAATCACGTAAATTCTCCTTCTTCCCAGTCATGTGACGAGAGCAACCACTATCGATGTACCACTTTTATCATATTGCTCGTCACATAGTACCTACATTCAATGGAAAAATTTAGGTACCCAAGGCTTTTGGGGTCCTTGGAAATTAGATTTCAATTTCGAATGCAATGAAGAACTTTTAACCCAATCACAAACTTTTGTTGTGAGACTATCAATTAAGTTTACATCTTCATTTAAAGGAACCGAAACATAAGTTTTTGATTGTTTCGAATGTTCACTGACATTACCCTTCGAATTCTGAGTTTGTGAATGAACATTCTTTGCTTTTATTACTGGTTTCCAAGCTTTGATTGAAATGTTCGAATCCTTAGACGATGAACTTCCATTTGATGAATTATTCATATACTTTTCATATGCTTCGTGAATTTCCTCCTTTGAAAATGTATTTGACTGATACATCTTTCCTTTGCCTTCAAGCCAATGATCAATGTTCTTTCTTGATGTTATTCCTTTTTCTCGTGAAGTTTTCATAGTTTCTTTCTTCGTTTGATTTGGAAAATTTGGCTTTTTAGGAACAAAATCAACTTTTGGATTTGTTATAAAATATTTAGCATATGAATTATCAACTGTTGATTTAAAATGTTGACGTTGAAAGAATTTTTGATTTGGATTTGAGTTATTTGAAAATTTTCTTGGAATATTAGTTTCTGAAACTTTCGAAAACCTTGGTTGATTATTCACTTCAGACTTTGAATGATTTGATTGAGATGAATGTTGAGGTTTTGTTGAAAAAGATGAATTTTTAGCTTTGAAAACATTTTTGGTTGATTGTGATTCAGACACCTTTTGAGACTCAACATTTTGCCAAAATATTTTCTTTCTTGCTTGTCTTTTTAAAATGTTGTTTTCCTTCGAAAATTTGTCAATTTGATCTTTGAATTCCTTGGAGTTTAATTTGACAACTTTTTCACATTCCTTTTCAACTTGTTTTGAATTCTCTTTTTCAATTTTTGATTTTTCAACCCATTTTCTTTGTGGTTTTTGACGTTGGAAAACATACGAATTCTTTGTTAAGTTGTTTTCAACTGTGCTTTGATTTGCGAAAAAGCCTTCATCAGTTGTTTTTGAATTATCCTCTTCAACTAACTTCTTTAATTCTGGTTTGATTTTCTCAACATTTCCAGTAGTTACGAAAACTTGATTTGGAAAAATAACATCATGTGTTACATTAAATCCTTAATTTTTTCTTTCCTTTTAGATGTTGATGCAACATTAATAACAGACAACTGAGAACAATCAACATCTTCAAGTTCACTAATTTCACTAATATTGTCAGAATTATCTTCAATATCAGCAAAATTAGATTGAGAATCAGATGTTGAATTCTCAGTCTTTTTCAAAATTTGAATTTGTTCAGTTTTAGTCAAAGTATCATTCACGATGTTAACTAAATCATTTGCATCAAGACATTCATCAATTTTGACAATTCCATATTTATATCTATCATCGGGAACTTTGTCAAAATCAGCTATTATTTGCTCACAATCATACGAAATATTATCTACCTTAGCTCTTTCGAATGCTAGAAAATGTAGTAATTTTCTATGTTGCTCTTTACTTATGTCACTTGAATGATGTAAATCAGTTAATTTGCCATAAAGTCTTTTCGCATAATTACAGTAAATGTTTCTTTGTGCTAGCAAAAGTTTGACATCACTCGTTAAAGTATCTCTATCACACATAATGTTTGTAATTTGTAATTCTTAACATTCAATTTTGCTTATTTTCAAGTCTAATCTCTTTTTGGTCTCTAACAACTCCATGGACAATTTGTTGGCCTCATTACTAGCAGACACAACAATTGAATCAAAATAAGTAATCGTTTCATCAAAAGATATTAGTTCAGAATCATAAGCATGAGTAGGAATATTAAAAGATTCGAGAATTTTACGTACCTTTGTTGTCATTGGAGATTTGTCATCCGCTTTGGATACGAAGCATCGTCCCCTCACTTCGAATTCCTCATCATCTGAGTTCTCCTCCATTTTCGCATACAATGCTCCATGTGTCGGATTTCGCATTTCTTCATCATCTGATCCAGATGAACAGATTTGATAAGTTCCATCTTCATCCTCATGCTCACCCTTTGCAACCAATGACAAATTCTTTGCTTTAGCACGAACCACCTCAAGCTTCTCTGCATAGTATGCCTCATCTTTGACTTTATTCTTCCCCTCATCCTTCTTTCGAAGCATACAGTCATTTGCAAGATGATTCGCACCGTTGCAATAATGACAATCTATTCCAGCATCACCTTTCAGCTTCTTCTCACCCTTTCCTTTAGCTATCTTCGAATCTTGCTTCTCAACTTTCTTTTTCTCCTCAACAACATTTTTACTCACAGAACTTCCTTTCACCTCAGCAAGCTTAGTCTTCGAATTGAACAGCTTTTTGAAAAATTTCTTAACACGATTATTCGAGTAAAATGCTATTGCTTTATCATCCGAATTCATGATGAATCCTTCTTCTTCCTCATAATCACCATTTTCAGCTTCTTTCTCCGAAATCTTTGACACAAGAGCTAATGGACCTCCCAAATTCAGCTTCGATTCCTCAGCAATTTCATTTACCTCAATTTTGTGTGTTTTCAACTGATTGTACAAATCATTGAGAGTTGATGTATCAAAACTTTGTTGATTCTTCACCATCATACTCACACTTATCCACTCTTTTCGAAGCCCCATTACAAAGATGAGATTGAATTCCATTGAAGTCCTGGTAATTCCATAGTGATTGCAACGATAGATTAACTCGTTCAGACGATCATAGTAAACTTCAATTGTTTCTCCTTCTTTTTGTTTGAAATCTTTCAGTTCAACCAAACACTGTTTGACTTAATTGATTTTTGTTTTCTCACTTCCTTGAAACTTATCTTTCAGATTGTTCCATACCTCCTTTGCAGTTGTACAACTTCAAACGTAATTGTACACAACTGGAGGTAAAGCACCTCGCAGTTCCCTCATACACCTCTTCTCCAGTTTCTTCAGACGATCAGATTGATTATCAACTCCAGAATTTGTAGAAGATGATCCAATTGGTTGAACATTCACTGGAACATTGACATTTCCAGTGATACATGACCATAATTCTTCATCCAGATCATTCAGATAATCCTGCATACGATCAGCCCACTGATCATAGTATTCAGGGATTAGCATTGGAATTTTGGTTGATGAACCTAACAGATGAGAAAACGAGGTCATCGAATTTAGATTGAAACTCGCCATTGTTGTACGGAAGATGATTTTGAGAAGTTTGTAAAGATTTGAGAATTTGAAAACAAACTAGATGAATCAAATCGAATTGATGAGAATAACACTCGATTCAACAATTCAAATGCAAAATCGAATCACAGACTAAGATCTAGACAATTTTTCACTTTCAAAAAGTGCGGAAACTTTTGAATCAAAAAGTTGATTCAAAAACCTTTTGAACAGCGTGAAAATCAGATCAGAGATATGATTCCTGCTCTGATACCAATTGATGAACCAATGAATCGAGTATTGAATTAATCAGAGTATGAATTCAAGTATGAATGCAATATTGAACACCAGATGTAAATATGATCTTGTTTCAGCTTGATTTACGCTTTCGAATGTTTACAGAGAAAATAGACAGGTCTGTAAAAAACTCTTATCTAGCTCTAGTAAATAACCCCTATTTATAGGGAACCGAAAACGTACAAAAAATATACTAAGGAATTGACTCTAAAGCTTCGAATAAAAGCACCCTAGTAAAATACATTACAAAACATTCAAAGAGTACAAAATATATTTCGACTAATTACAACAATTCGACCCTTACATTCCTGAATCGGATCTGGACACCAAAGTTCGGTGGTTACAGAGACGTAGTCATGAATGAAGCACACAAAACCAGATACTCCATTCATCCGGGTTCATACAAGATGTACCTACACCTCAAGAAACTATACTGGTGGCCAAACATGAAGGCCGAAATTGCAACCTTTGTGGGCAAGTGTCTTACTTGTGCCAAGGTAAAGGTAGAATACCAGAAACGTTTAGGTTTATTGCAACAACCTGAAATACCTGAATGGAAGTGGGAGCGGATTACATTGGATTTCATAACCAAGTTACCCAAGACATCCGGTGGTTATGATACTATTTGGGTAATTGGATGACCTTGTTTATGTTGCTTGCCAACTTCACAAGCTGCACATAAAGAATCATTGTCAAATTTAAGTACAGGTAAACCTCTTACCAGATCTTGTACCACAAGCTTATTGATGTTTCGAAAATTGAGATGAGAAAGTCTTCGATGCCATAACCAACTTAAGTCTTTTGTTGCTTTCGAAAGAAGACATATAGAAGGTTTCCCTACTATCAGATTGATATCCAAAGTGAACATGTCACCTTTCCTTTTGGATTTTAGTAACACTTCTTTTGTGTTGACATTCGAAATAACACTTCCTTCTTCGTTAAAAAGAACTTGATTGCCAGTGCCCACAACAAGTTGAGAAACACTTATCAAGTTATGTTGAAGACCTTCAACATACGCCACACGATTCACTGTGAATTGTCCATTCGTGATCTTCCCATATCCTTTGACTTAACATTTTTGATTGTTCCCAAACTTCACTACTCCAGCATTTTTGAGACTTCGAAAATCACGTAAATTCTCCTTCTTCCCAGTCATGTGACGAGAGCAACCACTATCGATGTACCACTTTTATCATATTGCTCGTCACATAGTACCTACATTCAATGGAAAAATTTAGGTACCCAAGGCTTTTGGGGTCCTTGGAAATTAGATTTCAATTTCGAATGCAATGAAGAACTTTTAACCCAATCACAAACTTTTGTTGTGAGACTATCAATTAAGTTTACATCTTCATTTAAAGGAACCGAAACATAAGTTTTTGATTGTTTCGAATGTTCACTGACATTACCCTTCGAATTCTGAGTTTGTGAATGAACATTCTTTGCTTTTATTACTGGTTTCCAAGCTTTGATTGAAATGTTCGAATCCTTAGACGATGAACTTCCATTTGATGAATTATTCATATACTTTTCATATGCTTCGTGAATTTCCTCCTTTGAAAATGTATTTGACTGATACATCTTTCCTTTGCCTTCAAGCCAATGATCAATGTTCTTTCTTGATGTTATTCCTTTTTCTCGTGAAGTTTTCATAGTTTCTTTCTTCGTTTGATTTGGAAAATTTGGCTTTTTAGGAACAAAATCAACTTTTGGATTTGTTATAAAATATTTAGCATATGAATTATCAACTGTTGATTTAAAATGTTGACGTTGAAAGAATTTTTGATTTGGATTTGAGTTATTTGAAAATTTTCTTGGAATATTAGTTTCTGAAACTTTCGAAAACCTTGGTTGATTATTCACTTCAGACTTTGAATGATTTGATTGAGATGAATGTTGAGGTTTTGTTGAAAAAGATGAATTTTTAGCTTTGAAAACATTTTTGGTTGATTGTGATTCAGACACCTTTTGAGACTCAACATTTTGCCAAAATATTTTCTTTCTTGCTTGTCTTTTTAAAATGTTGTTTTCCTTCGAAAATTTGTCAATTTGATCTTTGAATTCCTTGGAGTTTAATTTGACAACTTTTTCACATTCCTTTTCAACTTGTTTTGAATTCTCTTTTTCAATTTTTGATTTTTCAACCCATTTTCTTTGTGGTTTTTGACGTTGGAAAACATACGAATTCTTTGTTAAGTTGTTTTCAACTGTGCTTTGATTTGCGAAAAAGCCTTCATCAGTTGTTTTTGAATTATCCTCTTCAACTAACTTCTTTAATTCTGGTTTGATTTTCTCAACATTTCCAGTAGTTACGAAAACTTGATTTGGAAAAATAACATCATGTGTTACATTAAATCCTTAATTTTTTCTTTCCTTTTAGATGTTGATGCAACATTAATAACAGACAACTGAGAACAATCAACATCTTCAAGTTCACTAATTTCACTAATATTGTCAGAATTATCTTCAATATCAGCAAAATTAGATTGAGAATCAGATGTTGAATTCTCAGTCTTTTTCAAAATTTGAATTTGTTCAGTTTTAGTCAAAGTATCATTCACGATGTTAACTAAATCATTTGCATCAAGACATTCATCAATTTTGACAATTCCATATTTATATCTATCATCGGGAACTTTGTCAAAATCAGCTATTATTTGCTCACAATCATACGAAATATTATCTACCTTAGCTCTTTCGAATGCTAGAAAATGTAGTAATTTTCTATGTTGCTCTTTACTTATGTCACTTGAATGATGTAAATCAGTTAATTTGCCATAAAGTCTTTTCGCATAATTACAGTAAATGTTTCTTTGTGCTAGCAAAAGTTTGACATCACTCGTTAAAGTATCTCTATCACACATAATGTTTGTAATTTGTAATTCTTAACATTCAATTTTGCTTATTTTCAAGTCTAATCTCTTTTTGGTCTCTAACAACTCCATGGACAATTTGTTGGCCTCATTACTAGCAGACACAACAATTGAATCAAAATAAGTAATCGTTTCATCAAAAGATATTAGTTCAGAATCATAAGCATGAGTAGGAATATTAAAAGATTCGAGAATTTTACGTACCTTTGTTGTCATTGGAGATTTGTCATCCGCTTTGGATACGAAGCATCGTCCCCTCACTTCGAATTCCTCATCATCTGAGTTCTCCTCCATTTTCGCATACAATGCTCCATGTGTCGGATTTCGCATTTCTTCATCATCTGATCCAGATGAACAGATTTGATAAGTTCCATCTTCATCCTCATGCTCACCCTTTGCAACCAATGACAAATTCTTTGCTTTAGCACGAACCACCTCAAGCTTCTCTGCATAGTATGCCTCATCTTTGACTTTATTCTTCCCCTCATCCTTCTTTCGAAGCATACAGTCATTTGCAAGATGATTCGCACCGTTGCAATAATGACAATCTATTCCAGCATCACCTTTCAGCTTCTTCTCACCCTTTCCTTTAGCTATCTTCGAATCTTGCTTCTCAACTTTCTTTTTCTCCTCAACAACATTTTTACTCACAGAACTTCCTTTCACCTCAGCAAGCTTAGTCTTCGAATTGAACAGCTTTTTGAAAAATTTCTTAACACGATTATTCGAGTAAAATGCTATTGCTTTATCATCCGAATTCATGATGAATCCTTCTTCTTCCTCATAATCACCATTTTCAGCTTCTTTCTCCGAAATCTTTGACACAAGAGCTAATGGACCTCCCAAATTCAGCTTCGATTCCTCAGCAATTTCATTTACCTCAATTTTGTGTGTTTTCAACTGATTGTACAAATCATTGAGAGTTGATGTATCAAAACTTTGTTGATTCTTCACCATCATACTCACACTTATCCACTCTTTTCGAAGCCCCATTACAAAGATGAGATTGAATTCCATTGAAGTCCTGGTAATTCCATAGTGATTGCAACGATAGATTAACTCGTTCAGACGATCATAGTAAACTTCAATTGTTTCTCCTTCTTTTTGTTTGAAATCTTTCAGTTCAACCAAACACTGTTTGACTTAATTGATTTTTGTTTTCTCACTTCCTTGAAACTTATCTTTCAGATTGTTCCATACCTCCTTTGCAGTTGTACAACTTCAAACGTAATTGTACACAACTGGAGGTAAAGCACCTCGCAGTTCCCTCATACACCTCTTCTCCAGTTTCTTCAGACGATCAGATTGATTATCAACTCCAGAATTTGTAGAAGATGATCCAATTGGTTGAACATTCACTGGAACATTGACATTTCCAGTGATACATGACCATAATTCTTCATCCAGATCATTCAGATAATCCTGCATACGATCAGCCCACTGATCATAGTATTCAGGGATTAGCATTGGAATTTTGGTTGATGAACCTAACAGATGAGAAAACGAGGTCATCGAATTTAGATTGAAACTCGCCATTGTTGTACGGAAGATGATTTTGAGAAGTTTGTAAAGATTTGAGAATTTGAAAACAAACTAGATGAATCAAATCGAATTGATGAGAATAACACTCGATTCAACAATTCAAATGCAAAATCGAATCACAGACTAAGATCTAGACAATTTTTCACTTTCAAAAAGTGCGGAAACTTTTGAATCAAAAAGTTGATTCAAAAACCTTTTGAACAGCGTGAAAATCAGATCAGAGATATGATTCCTGCTCTGATACCAATTGATGAACCAATGAATCGAGTATTGAATTAATCAGAGTATGAATTCAAGTATGAATGCAATATTGAACACCAGATGTAAATATGATCTTGTTTCAGCTTGATTTACGCTTTCGAATGTTTACAGAGAAAATAGACAGGTCTGTAAAAAACTCTTATCTAGCTCTAGTAAATAACCCCTATTTATAGGGAACCGAAAACGTACAAAAAATATACTAAGGAATTGACTCTAAAGCTTCGAATAAAAGCACCCTAGTAAAATACATTACAAAACATTCAAAGAGTACAAAATATATTTCGACTAATTACAACAATTCGACCCTTACATTCCTGAATCGGATCTGGACACCAAAGTTCGGTGGTTACAGAGACGTAGTCATGAATGAAGCACACAAAACCAGATACTCCATTCATCCGGGTTCATACAAGATGTACCTACACCTCAAGAAACTATACTGGTGGCCAAACATGAAGGCCGAAATTGCAACCTTTGTGGGCAAGTGTCTTACTTGTGCCAAGGTAAAGGTAGAATACCAGAAACGTTTAGGTTTATTGCAACAACCTGAAATACCTGAATGGAAGTGGGAGCGGATTACATTGGATTTCATAACCAAGTTACCCAAGACATCCGGTGGTTATGATACTATTTGGGTAATCGTCGATAGATTAACGAAATCCGCACACTTCTTACCAATCAAAGAGACAGACAAGATGAAGAATCTAACAAGAACTTACCTCAAAGAAATCGTTAGACTGCATGGTGTGCCAATATCTATTATTTCTGACTAAGATAGTAGATTCACTTCTCGTTTTTGGCAGTCTTTGCAAAAATCTTTGGGAACTAGGCTGGACATGAGTACAGCCTACCATCCACAAACTGACGGACAAAGTGAGAGAACAATTCAAACCTTAGAAGATATGTTGCGAGCTTACGTGATAGACATTGGTAATGCATGGGATGCTCATTTAACCCTTGTCGAATTTTCTTACAATAATAGTTGTCACACTAGCATAAAGGCTGCTCCTTTCGAAGCTCTCTATGGCCGCAAGTGCAGATCACCTCTGTGCTGGGCTGAAGTGGGTGACACGCAGCTAGCTAGAAGTCAAGTTCCTGACAGTACTCTCACTGGTCCGGAAATCATTCGCGAAACCACAGAGAAAATCGTGCAAATCCGGGATCGACTTAAAGCTTCCAGAGATAGACAGAAAAGCTATGCTGACAAAAGAAGAAAACCTTAGGAACTCCAGATTGGTGACCACGTCATGTTGAAGGTCTCACCCTGGAAGGGCATGATACGCTTTGGAAAGCGTGACAAGTTGAATCCAAGGTATATAGGACCATTTGAGATTCTTGCTAGAATCGGTCCCGTAGCTTACAAACTCTGATTACCTCAAGAACTAAGTAACATACATCTTGTTTTCCACGTCTCAAACTTGAAAAACTGTCTATCCGACGAGACTCTTGTTATCCCACTCGACGAGATCGAGATCGACAAGAGCCTCAACTTCGTGGAAGAACCAGTAGAGATCATGGACCGAGAGGTCAAACAAACGAAGCAAAGCCGTATTCCTATAGTGAAGGTTCGCTGGAATGCCAAACGTGGACCTGAATTCACTTGGGAGCGCGAAGATCAAATGAAACTGAAATATCATCATCTGTTCGTTTAGTTATTTGTAACTACTTAATTGCTTAAACTCTAATTTCGGGACGAAATTCTCTCTAATGGGGGGATAATGTGACAACCCGAAGTTTCTAATTTTTACAAACCATTCACTCCAATCAAAGTCAGACTTGTTTCTGCTAACTTTTAGCACTATTTACAGTCTATTTGAGTGTTTTAATCCTAGTACATCCAAGGAATAAGTGATAGGAAGTGTATGTTGAAGTTCAAACCAACAATCAAGCCATAAACCCCTTTCTTGAGGAGTTTACGGCCAGGACACATGATTTTACGGCCGTAAACTCATGGTGGCCGTGAACTCTTGGCTATATATATGATACTTGGCCATTTTTCAACACTTTTACCACTCTTAACTCAAGAACTCGGTTTTTACTCTCAACTATCATCAATTTCTTCACTTAAATCTTCAAAAATCGTAAGTATCTACCTACTATACTTGTTAGTTACTTAGGATGTTGGATTAAGACCTTGAATGCATCAAGAATTCAAGAACAAAAGGTGTTTACGGCCAAGACAATCTCCCTTGGCCGTAACCCTAATTAGTGGGGCATTTGGACCATAACTTCTTCCTAAGGCTTAGACAAGAGACTAGAACACTTCCTTATGGATTGGAAGACCTTTAAATTACCATTTGGCACTTTTCATCATGAGTTTACGGCCGTAAACTCATGTGGCCGTAAACTCATGGCCGTAAACCCCTAAAATGGTGCCATCTTAACCCTAAACTCTTCTAGGAGCTAAGTTAATGAACTAGAACGCTCCTTGGAGGACCATTAGACCTTAACACACACTTTGGTACAAATTACCATGAGTTTACGGCCGTAAACTCATTGGGCCGTAAACTCATGGGCCGTAAACTCATATGGGTCTTACCATTGGGCCGTAAACTCCTAAGTGAGGCCCTACATCCCTTAGATGCAACCCTTTGTACTCCTAGCACTTGAATCTAAGTGTTTTCCATGTCCTAGGGCGACTTTACTTGCATAATTAGTTGTTTAAATACTAATTGTAAACATATATGTATCATTATAGGATAAATAGGATCCGTGTGTGTGCTCAAGTCTTCACTTGAGACTTAGCATCCTATACCACTCGTTCATCCAATCTACTCACTACAGGTGAGTTCATACCCCCACATTTTCATAGTTTTTACTATTTTAAGGGGGGGGGGGGGAATACAAGTCTAACACAAAGTTTTGTGTTATAAACAAGTGATTTCAAATATCTTATCAAAATGGATTTCAGTTATCATTAAATCTAATGGATTTCAAAGATTGTTTCAAAATGACATCAAGTCACCAAAATGAATTTCAAAAATATCAAACTTCTTTTAAATGTTTTATAAACTTATATTTTTCTCCAAAAATCATACTAGTATACATATATTTATATAAATAGAATTTAAAAGATTTAGGACTAATAAACCACTTTAGTTCCTTTTCCTTGTTTAGATGTGGGATTACAAGTATCAGTTGTTTGTCCGAGTGTCATTTAAATTTTACTTATATATATTTGTATATGTATACAAGTATAAAAGTTAATTCATTTAGTTTCAATTACCCTTTGTAACATGTTGAGCAAAGAGTTACATTCATGAATACTCCTTATCAAATCAGAAAGTACATATAAATTATAATAGGTATAATTTATGATTCTAAGAACATTAATTCACGGTTCAAGTATACTAGATTACATTGTTTTACAAAAACAAAGATTGATTCAAAACTATTCAAGGATATATATTCTTTCAGAACATATTAAGAGTACTAATTCAAGAGCATACTATCAATCGTTTACTTCAAAATCAATGGGTTTTCATAACTAATATACATGTAACGTTTATATGCTTTTATGAGTCAAGTAGTACAGGTTGTTTAATTTATTTTAAACAATATAGTAAAGTCCTGACATTATAACCAGAATCTCCAGCCGGGGATCGAAACAATGTGTGTATAGATCTATATTGGGATTGACAACCCCGCACTCGGACTGCTAGCTACAGTCAGGCATACACGCCTGTGAGTGACAAATTGTTATCAACATGTTTTCAGTGCACTCATAACGCTGGGTCAGGCCATCTAGTCAGTATGGTTATAATAACTCATTAAAAGATATTAACAATACGTTAGTGTATAACTAACTAAACTTATGTACTATTCCAAAGTACTAGTTTACAAGAAACAGTTTACAGTATTACATTACAGTTTACAATAACAGTTAATGGATTCAGACATACTCTCAGATACTCATTTACAAAAGGATTACAAATACAGAACAATGCTTTACTAATAGAACAGTTTAATGTAACTAAAACTACTTTTCACATACAACAGAAAATATAGGATTTTCTGGAAACAATTTACATATTCAAGAAACAAAAAACATTCTTTCCAAACATAAATACTTATGCACTCACTCAACTTTATGTTGATACTCTCTTTTCAAATTACTTGTATTCTCAGGGAACCAGTAGACAGGTACACCCCGAGCTTTTGAGAAGATGGAGCTGTTTATGTTTTGTCTTCTTCTTTTGTACAAACTTTTTAGTTACAGTATACAATGTTGAAACAGATGTAAATATTTATACTTTTTAAATACAATGATTGTTTGTACTTTGATTACTATAATGCATGTGTTGTGATACTACAAATAAAGTCCTCCACCCCCGGACGTTTCCGTCGTCTGGTTTGGGGGTGTGACACGAATAATCATCAATGAAAGTCACAAACTCTGAGCATCCTCTTTGAGATTTCACTAGTGCACGACCCCATAGATCTGAGTGAACATATTCCAGGATTTCCTTGCTTGTGTGTTTACCGGTACTGGGCTTCACTTTGTTATGCTTTCCTTTGACGCAAGCTTCACAAAACTTTATCTTTCTAGTAGCCTCTCTACCAAGCAATCCTTTTTTACTTAGAACTAACATGCCCTTATCACTCATGTGCCCCAAACTACGATGCGACAACTCTATCTTGTCATCGCCTTCATTCAAGGATTGATAGATAGCCACCAATTCCATAACCGTACTGCCTTCAATGATATAAATCCCTCCATGATTCATCTTCCCGTTCATTATAACCAGACCATGTTTGGTGACTTTGAGCCAAGCAACTTCACCAGCGTACCTCATAACATTCTTAGCCAAAGTGCCAAGAGAAATTAGATTCTTTCGAAGTTCCTAAACATACCAACAATATAACTTCCTGACCATCCCATCGTGCATCTTGATCTGAACAGTGCCACTGCCCTTGATACTTCTCACCCAGTAATCACCCATCTTGAAAATTCCATTCCACTCTTTAAAGTAGTCGAACCAGTCACGCTTGTACGCCATGAGTTAGGATGCTCCAGAATCCAAGACCCATGCATCTACCGAACTAGATGTACTTACATTCACTACATCACCATCGTCCCCTTCATTAGAACTCTCCTGAACCACATCAGCAATGTTATTGCTTCTTGATTCACTCTTGAAATTTCCATTCTTCAGTTGTGGACAATTTCGCTTGAAGTGCCCCTTCTCATTGCAGTTATAACCTTTGAATGTAATATCCCTCTATTTCCCCTTTCCTCTCTCGTGTCCTTCCTCTCTCTGCGAACAAATGGGAACTGTACACCTCTTCCCCAACTGACACATTTCTTTTCTGTCCCTTGGACATTAAAGAATACGTCACATCATTCACAGTGATTGTTTTCCTACCATACAACATTGTATCAACGAAATTGTCATAAGAATTCGGCAGTGAACATAAAAGGAAAAGACTTGATCTTCATCTTCAATCTTTACATTAACCCCTTGTAATTCCAAGATAATACTATTGAATTTATCTAGATGATCCTTCACTTAGGTGCTTTCCAACATCCTAAGAGTATACAAACGTTGCTTCTGACACAGCCTATTCATCATCGAATTATTATGATACTTGTCACACAATTTCTCCCAAAGCCTAAATGCACTCATTTGACCCACGACCTCTCTCAGTACTTCATCTGTCAAACTTAACAGAATAGCGCTATGCGCTCTTGCCAGAATATCCATCTTCCTTTTAGCCGCCATGTCCTTTGGTAGTTTCGCTTCTCCTTCCAGTGTTGCTGCACATCTGTCACACCCCCAAACCGGAACGGCGGAAACGTTCGGGGGCGGATGACGTCATGTACAGTATCACAACCATTACATTGATAAATTATAGTTTTACATTTGTGTTCAAATCAATGTATACTTGACACCAAAATGTATACAAAAAGTTAAAAGAAATGAGTCTACGAAGCTCCGTCTTATCAAAACCGGTGGATACCTGTTTACTGATTTCCTGAGAATACAAGTAGTTTTGAAAAGAGTGTCAACAATTAAGTTGGTGAGTTCATAAGCATGTTTGTAATTGAAATCTATCATTTGTTCCTTAAAAATGTAAGTATGTTTTTCCCAGAAAATCCTATATTTTTCGTTGTAATGTTTTGTAGTATTAATTGTTGGATTAGTGTCTAAGCCCGCAACTATATTTGGTAAGTACTTGACCCGGTTGTGCATGGTCCTTTTGGGTTGCCTTCGACATAGCAACTTGACAAGGTGATTTATGAAGAGAGAGAAGATATTATGATTTATTAATATATTATGCGAATAATATATTAAAGGACTAATTATATTATTTAATTAATATTAGTCATAGATTAATTAGGAATTAATTTGGTGACTAAAAGAGATTAATTGAATAAAGGGGCTTAAACTGTCAAATGTGTGATAGTTGTATTTTGGGCTAGGAAACCCTCATGGATAAGGGGTGGAAAAAATTATGGTAAGGATCCCATCAAGATTTCGTCCAAGGCCTTACTCTAGAAGGTTCCATGGGCTGCTTGGTGATTAAGTTGTCCATTAGGGTTTTGGCTGAAACCCTAGAAGCTTCCAGTATAAATAGACCTCTTGGGTTATGGAAATTGGCTACACTTGTTTTCCTTGGAACCCTAGGGCCGATTTCTACCTCTCTCTCCTCTCTCCAAATCATCCTTTTGCTAGTTGGTGTTTGTAAGCCATTAGAGGAGTGACAATTGTGACTCTAAGCTCCAAGACAAGAAGAATCAAGCAAGCTACAAGAGGTAATCATCTAGATCTGAGTTTCTTATGTAAAATTCGAATTGTATACGCTAGATCTAGGGTTTGCAAGACTTGGATAAATTGCATGTTCAATTAGAGAAACCTAGATCCAAGCATCAGGGTTTGCATGTGCACATAGGAAAGTTCCTATGGCTCAAACCCATCAGTGGTATCAAAGCATTGATTGATTTCTATTGAATTGATGCCTTGTTTATTTGTTCAAGCCTTGAAAAATCGTTTTTTCTGCCCCCTGACTGACAGACTCGGCGAGTCCCATTGTGGACTCAACGAGTAGGATGAACTCGACGGGTCCATAAAGGGACTCGGCGAGTCGGAGCGTCTATCAGAGTGATTTTCGGGATTTCTTGCTGTTTTGCTTTAGGATTCTTACCTAAATCGTTTTGGTTTAATAAAATCCGAATTTTATCACCTGTTTGACAATATCCTTAACAAAACAAAAGGATAATTACCATTTGTTTAAATAATAAATTTCTTATTTGATAATAATTGATTATATGAATTAATTGTTGAATTATCTTGCAAGTAATATTGACTAGGTCAAATTTAGATAATCATTAAATTAATTGGTTAATTTATATTATATGCTATTTGATCCTTTATGTTTTGAAAAGTTGAAAACTTATCCTCAAGTTTTGAAATTTAAGTTTTGTGATTAAAAGTTTTAATTTGAACTATTTAAATTTCAAACCTTAGAATTTTACAAGTTTTAAAAATTCAATCTTATACTTATAATATTATAAGATTAATGTATATATATATAACTTAAATGCTAGTCTTACCGTTAGTAGGCCTCATTCACGAAGCCGATCTATAAGGGGGGGTTATGGCCTATAAAATGGTCGTTTAATGGGTGACCATTCTCACCCACCGCTTCCTTGATTGGTGGTGGGTCGTTAGCCGAACGGGTAGGATAGGGCAAACTTTCCTCATTTAAAAATATAATGAATCTATATAAAGTAACTAAATGTTTTTACAAAATTCCCAATCTTAGTTACTTTAGGCAAAAGTGAATTTGATGCAATTCCATGAAATTACACTTTGTACCCTTGCTAAGACATTAATGGAGCGTGTGTGGTTAAACGGCACATTAATTGGGTTCTAAGCAAAGGTCGCAAAGGGTGACTCATTCTTTGTCATAGTTCGGTGGAGCGTGTGTGGTTAACCGGCACATTGAATAGGTGACTGTAACAATGAGGGCACCATGTACATTTGCATGGTTATTCACACCCACTTTGTGATCCTCGGCATCCCAGTCACAAACTAGAGGGGCATATCGAGATGTAAACAAGCCATTGAAAAGTTCAACGAATCTAAAAGTATCTAGGAGTTTTTCAATACATTTAAAACCTAATCTCTTTTTCGTTTTTCATGGTGGAGAATTAGTGAATCGACATTCACTTGCCTTAAAATTATTTACTTGTTAGATTACGGCATCCCTTTTCTAATTTGTGAATAATGTTGTTGGTTCCTAGCCCTAATTTCTCATTTGGGTGATTAATTGGGGAAATTCGTTTCTAATCAACTTTGTTCTTTTTCCTTTTTAGATGTCGAACGCAAACAACAACACTTCTGGCTCAAACTCCTCTGGCTCGTTCAAACTCATGAACTTGTGTGGGAAAGTGATCTTTGATGGGACCAATTTCAATAATTGGATCCGCAACATTCTCATGGTCACTCGCTACGAGGACAAAGAATATGTCCTCGATGAGAAGCTAAAGGAGATTGACATCGACACTCCTACCGCTGAAGAGATCGCGACCTATGAGGCCAATGAGCGTGATGCCACGAAAGTCCATTGCATCATGCTAGCGACTATGACTGCAGAACTCCAGAAGTCCTATGAGGACAAGTACCCCTATGAGATGCATCAGGATCTGCTGGAACGCTACCACCAGAGCGCTAGGCAAGAAAGGTACGAGATCATCACTTCGATGATCACTACCAAAATGGGTAATGGAGAGTCCCTTACCGCCCATCTGCAAAAGATGCAGAGATATGTCGATCGCCTGCTAAAGCTAAATGTTAACTTTGATGAAGAGCTGGTAATTGAAATCATCCTTCACTCATTGCCTTCCTGCTATAGCCAGTTCCGCATGACCTATCACATGAATAAGGAAGAGGTCTCTTTGAGCAAGCTTCAGGGCTTGTTGAGGACTGCTGAGAGCAACCTCAAAGACAAATCTGTTGCATCAACTCCAAATCCCGCTGCTGCCCCTGTCTTGGCAATAGGACAAGGGAAGGGTAAGAAGAGGAAGGCTCCCTCAAGGGGCCACCACAAGGGAAAGTCCCAAGATGGCACTTCTTCTAGTGGAACCAAAGTTGGTTCTGCTAAACCCAACTCTAACCCTAAGGAGGTAGAGTGCCACTACTGCTACAAGATAGGGCACTGGAAGAGAAGCTGCCCAGAATATCTGCAGGCCATCAAGGATGGGAAGATCAAGCCATCTTTTGCAGGTATTTACACAATTAAATCTAATGGTTTATCACATGCTACTTCTGATGTGTTTTTGAGCATTCTAACACTTCCTAAGTGTACATGCAACCCTAATAACCTTGAATCTATGTTTTCTCTATATACATGCAAATTTCTTTTTCAAGGTTATTTCCTAACTAGCATGGCATGGGGATTACATAAAACATAAAAACTAGTAGAAATACATACCTTGTTGTTGCTTGGATTCCTTCAAGACTTTGTGAGCCTAGCACCCCAAATGTTGTGCCTCAAATGCTTCACACAACACCACAAGACTTGGAATAACTTGAGAGAATACTTCTAGCACTCAAAATCGGTTATGCCCTCTCTAGTAACACTAGGTCCACTAGGTCATCATTTTGCTAGCCATAGGGTTCCTTTTATAGTGTTGTCACAATTAGGGTTTACACATGAATGCCCTTAATTGTCATGACTCTTGATTTCCCATGACCCATGGGTTTGTAACTCCCATGGACTATCCATGGAGCTCCATATGGTTATAACCAAACCCATAAACCATGGATCATTAATCCACCATAAAAGAATTCATGATTGTCATAATCAACCCTATGTATTTAATTAGTCTCACTTTGATCACCAAATTAATACTAGATTAATATTTGATCAATACTAATTAAATAATACTATTATTAATATATTAGAACTTATAATATATTAATAATCATAAGTGCCTTATTCTCTCATTTAGTCTATCCAAGTATTGCAAAGCCATGCAACCCAAATGGACCATGCCGGGTCGGGTCAAGTACATACCAAATAAAGTTATGGACTTAGACACTATATCCAACAGTCTCCCACTTGGATAAGTCTAATGACTATATTTGCAAATATGACTTCAAAATCTGACTAGCAATCGTAGCTCTTTCAAAGTCTCTCGGAACTGAGATGATGATGATACGCCATTTAAGATAAGTGATCATATAATCCTCTGTTCTCATGATATCAGCCGGACAAACACATGGAACATGGTCTTACTTATTGTCCAGCATTTGTTTCTCGATCTCTGATTTGTTTCGACATAGAACTAAATTGAACACATCAATTAGGTTCTGACCGGGCCCGGTACATAGGTCAAAACCAAATCATCGAGGGGCCCAGATATCGCTTCTATTTCTAGAAGGAACAGATAAACTTCGACTGATATGCTTGTACTAACTACTTGTTGAATTATTCACAAAGGCACGTTTTATAACATCGAGTTACCAATGCGTTTTCGTACAATCAATGAATAACCAACTCATAGTCAACAACTCATATCTCTAGGTTTGAAGATTTATATGATATTACCGTCTCACGATCACTCGAGATAAATTCCATGAAGTGATGCAAGTGAGTGTGGGTTGGATCCGATACTCAGCCCTTATGAGTACTCATGAATGTTGTAGCAACCATTGCATTGTCCAAAGCACTTTCAGACAAATCATACAAGCCAAATTCATGACAGTCTTAAATCAATACTTACTTCCAAAGTTTGAGTGACTGTGGATGGTTTGAATAATAACATAATTATTCTGGAAGTAAAAACATGCAAAATTGAAACATAGTAAACAATCAACACAAGATAGTAACACCTTACTCATAAATAAATAACAACTTTTATTTATCATCAAATGTCAATTACATTTTACAAGTTTCAGGAATCTAATTATTGAAACTAGTATCATCCTTCAGCCCAATGCGCCTCGCATGCTGTAAATGCTTAACCCTGCTCAGTCCCTTCGTGAGGGGATCTGCCGGGTTCTCATCTGATGATACCCTCTTAGCCACGAGGAGTCCTTCTTCTATTCGATGTCTGATGAAATGGTATTTTCTGTCAATATGCCTAGATCTCCCGTGATCTCTCGGTTCCTTAGCCAAAGCAACCGGACTTTCGCTGTCACAGAAAATTTCCATTGGCTCTTTTATAGCTGGTACAACTCCAAGGTCTCCGATGAAGTTCTTTAGCCATATCGCCTCCTTAGCTGCTTCACTTGCTGCTATGTACTCTGATTCACAAGTAGAATCAGCTACTGTCTCCTGCTTGGAACTTTTCCAAGTAATTGCCCCTCCATTTAGGATAAAGACCCAGCCTGACTGAGAGCGGAAATTATCCCTATCAGTCTGGAAGCTAGCATCGCTATATCCTTCCACTCTCAAGTCATCACTGCCTCCGAGGGTAAGGACCCAATCCTTAGTCCTCCGCAGATACTTGAGAATGTTCTTTACCGCTGTCCAGTGTGCCCTGCCAGGGTTCCCTTGATATCTACTGACCATGCTCAAAGCAAAGGCCACATCAGGGCGAGTACAAGTCATAGCATACATGATCGAGCCCACAGCGGAAGCATATGGTATATGACTCATCTCAGCTATCTCAGCCTCTGTACTAGGACTCTGAGTCTTACTTAGCTTGGCATTACTCTGGATTGGTAATTCTCCTTTCTTGGAATCTTGCATACTGAACCTCTTCAGCACCTTATCCAAGTAAGTACTTTGACTAAGTCCAATTAGTCTCTTACTCTTATCTCTAAATATCCTTATCCCTAGGATATAGGCAGCTTCTCCAAGGTCCTTCATAGCGAAACACTTCCCAAGCCAGGACTTAACCTCCTGCAAGGTTGGGACGTCGTTTCCTATGAGAAGTATGTCATCCACATACAACACCAAGAAGCTAACTATGCTCCCACTAGCCCTGACATACACACAAGACTCATCCTCACTCCTAGAAAAGCCAAACTCTTTGACTTTCTCATCAAAGCAAAGATTCCATCTGCGAGATGCTTGTTTCAATCCATAAATGGATTTATCAAGCTTACACACTCTATTAGGGTATCTTGTATCGACAAAACCTTCTGGTTGAGCCATGTAAACATCCTCAGCCAACTTTCCATTAAGGAAAGCGGTTTTGACATCCATTTGCCATATTTCATAATCATGAAATGCGGCTATAGCTAGCAATACTCTAATAGACTTAATCTTAGCTACTGGTGAGAAGGTCTCATCATAGTCAACTCCCAGAGTTTGAGTAAAGCCCTTCGTAACCAGTCGCGCTTTGTAAGTATGTACCTTCCCATCCATGTCGGTCTTCTTCTTGAAGATCCATTTGCACCCAACTGTCTTACGACCTGGTACATTGTCAACCAAGTTCCAAACTTGATTGTCATACATGGACTGAATCTCGCTGTCCATAGCCTCCTTCCATTTAGCAGACTCAGGGCTTGCCATGGCTTCCCTGTAATTATTAGGTTCATCCAAATCTATTAGTGTACTATCACTAATAAATGTATCACCTTCAGTGGTGATGTGATAACCATAATAAAAATCAGGTGTGTTCCTCACCCTAGTGGAACGTCTTGGAGGTACAGACTCATCTATCGGATCAACAGGAGTTTCCTCCTCAGGTTGGTCGATAGCATTTAAGGTTCCTTCACCACTTGACTCTTGAAGCTCTTCAAGGTCAATTTGCCTCCCACTGTCCCCTTGGCTTATAAATTCTATCTCACGAAAGACTCCTCTTCTTGCTACAAAGACCACATTATCACTGGGTCTGTAGAAGAGGTAACCAAAGGATCTTTGTGGGTAGCCGATGAAAACACACCTCTCACTTCGAGGTTCAAGCTTATCATGAGTCTCACGCCTCACGAAAGCTTCACAACCCCAAATTTTGATGTGGTCCAAATTGGGAACTTTCCCAGTCCACATCTCGTGAGGTGTTTTGGCAACCTTTTTAGTAGGGACTAGATTAAGGATATGGGCGGCAGTCTCTAAGGCATACCCCCAGAAAGAGATTGGTAACGAAGCTCGACTCATCATGGAACGAACCATATCCAACAAGGTTCGATTGCGCCTCTCAGCTACACCATTCAACTGGGGTGTTCTGGGAGGTGTCAATTGTGAGACAATCCCACATTCCTTAAGATAGTCAAGGAACTCAATGCTAAGATACTCTCCTCCCCGATCGGATCGGAGCATCTTGATGTTCCTGCCCAATTGATTCTCCACTTCCTGCTTAAAATTTTTGAACTTTTCAAAGGTTTCTGACTTATGCTTGATTAAGTAAATATATCCATATCTACTGTAATCATCAGTAAAAGTCACATAATAGCGATTAGCATCCCTTGTAGCAACTCTGAAGGGCCCACACACATCCGTGTGTACAAGGTCCAACAAACCTTCACCCCTATCACAAGTACCTGTGAAGGGTGACTTTGTCATTTTTCCAAGTAAACAAGACTCGCAACTATCATCTGACTTGAGGTCAAATGATTCCAAGACTCCAGCCTTTTGGAGTTGGCCTATGCGCTTCTTGTTAACATGTCCAAGACGACAATGCCACAAGGATGCTTTATCCAAGCTATCTGAAGAATCAATACACAACACATTATTTCCTAGATTGTCTACAACATTCACGGCTTCATATACACCATCACAAGGTAATGCTTTAAAGTAAAATACATCATTGTAATAAACATTAATAGCACCATTTTTATTATCAAATGAAAATGAAAAACCTTGTTTGTATAAGCCATGAAAAGAAATAATATTTCTCGCCATTTCGGGCGAGTAACAACACTTATTCAAATCTAACATTAACCCATTATTAAGCAATAAAGAATAAACTCCTATCTTGGTAACAGGTGATGCTTTCCTGTTGCGCATGACTAAGTTTATCTTCCCGTGCTCCACTTGCTCACTTCTTCTTAGTGCCTGCAAATCAGTACAGATGTGAATACCACAACCTGTATCAAGCACCCAAGAATTAGCATTGGATGAGTTATTAGACAATATTGTGTAAATACCTGCATGGGTGGGTTTAACCTTCCCATCCTTTACATCTTGCAGATATTTAGGGCAGCTTCGCTTGAAGTGTCCCTTATCCTGGCAATAGAAGCACTGTGCTTCCTTTGGGTTTGAAGAAGGAGTAATGGGACCTTTCATTGTCCCACTTGAAGAGGAACCATCAAGAGTCTTACCCTTGGTACCCTTCGAAGGGCTTTTCCTCTTCTTACCCTTTCCCTGCCCAATAGCCAGAACAGGGGCTGTTGAAGGAGTAGAAGTAGCAACCGCTTTACCCTTAAGGCCATTTTCAGCTGTCCTTAAGAGTCCTTGAGGTTTGCTAAGTGTGACTTCCTCCTTGTTCATATGATAAGTCATACGAAACTGATCATAACTTGGAGGTAAGGAATGGAGAATGATGTCAATCGCCATTTCCTCAGGAAAGTCAACATTTAGCTTCAGCAACCGGTCAACGAACCTTTGCATCTTCTGCAAGTGACCGGTGATGGGTTCACCATCCTTCATCCTTGCGGTTATCATGGAGGAGATGATTTCATACCTCTCCTGACGCGCGCTCTGATGGTACCTTTCCATCAGATCCAGGTGCATCTCATAGGTGCATCTCATAGGGGTAGAAATCTTCATAGGATTTTTGAAGTTCAGGAGTCATGGTGGCCATCATGATGCATGCTACTTTAGTAGCATCCTTTTCATGTGCAACAAACTCCGTAAACTCTTCAGGAGTAGCAGTGGCTTCACTCACAACCTTAAGCTCCCTATCGAGGACATATTCTTTGTCCTCATAGCGGGTAATCATTCTGATGTTTCTGACCCACTCATTGAAATTGGATCCATCAAAGATGACCTTACCACACAAGTTCATAAGGGAAAAGGAGCCTGTTGGGTTTGAGCCAGAAGCATTGTTGGAAGACATCTGAAAGGAAAGAAAGACAAGTTTCATTAGATTAGGAATCCTTAATAATTCACCCAAATGAAATATTAAGGCTAGGATCCAACAAACTATTTATAGTTGGAAGAGGGATGTCGTAATCCATACTATAAAATATTTGAAGGTAGGTAAATGACGATTTACCAATTTCCACCATAAGAACGAAATATTTTATTATTAGGTTTTATTGGTTTTGAAACTCCTAGATCTTTTGAGATACATTGAACTTTTCAATGGCATGTTTGAATCTCGATTGTGCCCTCTCAAGTTTGTGACTGGGATGCCGAGGATCACAAACAAGGTGTGAATAACCATACAAATTGACTTGGTACCCTCAACAATATTACCTAATCGATGTGTCGGTTAACCACACACGCTCCACCGATCTATAATAAGGTCAAGTTACCCTTTGCCACTCTTACTAGTCCATGTTAGTGTGCCGGTTAACCACACACGCTCCACTAACGACTTGGTAAGGTACAAAGTGTAATTTTATGGGCTAGCACCAATTTCACATTTTTCTAAAGTAACTAAGATTGGGAATTTATAATGTATAGTTACTTTATAATTCATTATACTTTTAACAAGTATTTAAAGTCGTATCCTACCCGTTCGGCTAACGACCCTCCACCGATCAAGGAAGCGGTGGGTGAGAGTGGACACCCATTAAGTCACCATTTTATAGGCAACAACCTTATACCCCCCCTTATAGACCGGCTTCGTGAATGAGGCCTACTAACGGTAAGAATGACATATTCTTATACATATCTATATAATAAAATTATAATACTAGTATAAGTGTTGATTTTTAAACTTTTTAAAAATCTAAGGTTTAATTTGGAATTAAAGTATTAAAGTATAAGACTTTTCAAATTCCAAAACTTGAGGGCAAGATTCGAAACTATTCCAAGTCTCTTCAATTTGTAACTTATGAGTTTTAATGGTTCATAAAAATGAAGACTCTTCATTTTATGAAACCTCTTTAGTTCTTTAATCATAATTAAAAGAAGTGACTTTTGGTTATCCATAACTTGAGGACAAGTTATGGACACCATCATAGCCATTAAGATCATGAATTAAACACACATGGTGGTTACACATAATTCCTATGATCTTCTAAAACTCATAAGAACACAAATTCATGTCAAGCAATTTCAAAAAATCATATAACTATATACAATACTTGAAAATTGATAAAAGCCATGTAAAATGGGTTAACATAATCATTATCATTTTGAAAAACAGATTTTACAAGTCCAAAACAGATTGGGATAATGATCTTAATCCATTTCCAGCAACAAAACTCGAAAAAACTGCCTAGCACGCTCCTACTCGCCGAGTGCATTATTCTACTCGGCGAGTAGAATGAATTTGTTCATGGACTCGGCGAGTCCTCCCCATGGACTCGGCGAGTCCAGTCGTCAGAATGCAGAATTTTCGATTTTTAAGCAGTTTTGCATCAAGTATACAGAAAACAATCCTAGGCTCTGATACCACTGATGGGTTTTTGAGCATTCTAACACTTCCTAAGTGTACATGCAACCCTAATAACCTTGAATCTATGTTTTCTCTATATACATGCAAATTTCTTTTTCAAGGTTATTTCCTAACTAGCATGGCATGGGGATTACATAAAACATAAAAACTAGTAGAAATACATACCTTGTTGTTGCTTGGATTCCTTCAAGACTTTGTGAGCCTAGCACCCCAAATGTTGTGCCTCAAATGCTTCACACAACACCACAAGACTTGGAATAACTTGAGAGAATACTTCTAGCACTCAAAATCGGTTATGCCCTCTCTAGTAACACTAGGTCCACTAGGTCATCATTTTGCTAGCCATAGGGTTCCTTTTATAGTGTTGTCACAATTAGGGTTTACACATGAATGCCCTTAATTGTCATGACTCTTGATTTCCCATGACCCATGGGTTTGTAACTCCCATGGACTATCCATGGAGCTCCATATGGTTATAACCAAACCCATAAACCATGGATCATTAATCCACCATAAAAGAATTGATGATTGTCATAATCAACCCTATGTATTTAATTAGTCTATCTTTGATCATCAAATTAATACTAGATTAATACTTGATCAATACTAATTAAATAATACTATTATTAATATATTAGAACTTATAATATATTAATAATCATAAGTGCCTTATTCTCTCATTTAGTCTATCCAAGTATTGCAATGCCATGCAACCCAAATGGACCATGCCGGGTCGGGTCAAGTACATACCAAATAAAGTTATGGACTTAGACACTATATCCAACAACTTCTTGGGTTCTTGATACAGGATGTGGTTTTCACATATGTTCTGATTTGCAGGGACTAAGAAGAAATAGGGATGTGGAGCATGGAAGGATGAATCTGATCATGGGAAACAGAAGAACGTCGCCTGTCACCAAGATTGGAGTATATTCCTTAGTGCTTAGTAATGGATTAGATTTAGATTTAAACAATTGTTGCTATTCGCCAGATATGGCTAGAATCATCATTTCATTTCATGGTTTATATAGACAAGGTTTTAGATATTCATTTGATAATGAAAAAAGGTTCTATTTATGCTTATCTTAATAATGTTCTATATTTTGAAGCATTGCCTTGTAATGGAATATATGAAACTGTGTTGGTTGTAGATAACTTAGGAAATGATGTGTTGTGTGTGGATTCTTCCAATAGTGTGGATAAAGCATGCTTGTGGCATTGTCGTCTTGGACATGTCAACAAGAAACGCATAGCCCAACTCCAAAAGGAAGGAGTGTTGGAGTCATTCGACCTTAGGGACGATCACGTGTGCGAGTCTTGTTTACTTGGAAAGATGACCAAGTCGCCCTTCACTGGCACTTGTGCGAGGGGTGAGGGTTTATTGGATCTCAGACATACAGATGTATGTGGACCCTTTAGATCCACCACAAGGTATGCGAATCGCTTCTATGTGACTTTCACAGACGATTATAGCAGATATGGGTATATCTACTTAATCAAGCACAAGTCAGAAACCTTTGAAAAGTTCAAAGAGTTCAAGCAAGAAGTGGAGAATCAGTTGGGCAGGAAAATCAAGATGCTTCGATCTGATCGAGGTGGAGAATACCTAAGTCTTGAATTCCACGACTACCTCAAGGAAGGTGGAATAGTTTCGCAATTGACGCCACCTAGGACACCGCAGTTGAATGGTGTAGCTGAGAGGCGTAATCGAACCTTGCTAGACATGGTTCGTTCCATGATGAGTCGTGCTTCGCTACCTATCTCATTCTGGGGGTATGCCTTAGAGACTGCCGCCCATATCCTTAACTTAGTCCCTACGAAGAAGGTTGCCAAAACACCTCACGATATGTGGACAGGGAAAGCTCCCTCGTTAGCACATGTCAAGGTTTGGGGTTGCGAGGTTTTCGTAAGACGAGAGACTCACGACAAGCTCGAATCTCGTAGTGAGAGATGTATTTTCATCGGCTACCCGCAGAAATCCTTTGGATATCTCTTCTACAGACCGAGTGACAATGTTTTCTTCGTTGCGAGGAGAGGGGTTTTCCGAAAGCGAGAACTCATAAGCCAAGGAGACAGTGGGAGGCAAATCGATCTTGAAGAGCTTCAAGAATCGAGTGATGAAGGAACCTCTAACACTGGCGCTCAACCCGAGGAGGAAACTCTGGTTGAACCAATTGACGAGTCCTTACCTCTTAGACGTTCCGAAAGGGTTAGTGTTCCACCCCATTTTTATGGTTTTCATATTACTACAGAAGGAGATAAAGTCATTAGTGATAGTACACTAGTGAATCTGGACGAGCCTAACAGTTATAAGGAAGCCATGGCAGGCCCGGAGTCTACGAAATGGAAAGAGGCTATGGACAGCGAGATTCAGTCCATGCATGACAACCAAGTTTGGAATTTGGTTGACAATGTACCAGGTCGTAAGACGGTCGGGTGCAAGTGGATCTTCAAGAAGAATACTGACGTGGATGGAAATGTGCACACTTATAAGGCGCGATTTATTGCGAAGGGTTTCACTCAAACTCCTGGAGTTGACTACGATAAAACCTTCTCACCAGTTGCGAAGATAAAGTCTATCAGGGTGATGTTGGCCATTGCTACATTTCATGACTATGAAATATGGCAAATGGATGTCAAAACCTCTTTCCTTAATGGGAAGTTGGTTGAGGATGTTTACATGGCTCAGCCAGAGGGTTTTGTCAATGCGAAGCATACCAATAGAGTGTCTAAGCTTGAGAAGTCCATTTATGGACTTAAGCAAGCGTCCCGCAGATGGAATCTTTGTTTTGACGATAAGGTTAAAGAGTTTGATTTTCTACGAAGCGAAGATGAATCATGTGTATATGTCAAAGCCAGTGGGAGTTTAGTAAGCTTTCTCGTTTTGTATGTCGACGACATACTACTCATAGGAAACGACATCCCGACACTGCAGGAGGTTAAGTCCTGGCTCGGGAAGTGCTTCACTATGAAGGACCTCAGAGAGGCTTCCTATATTTTGGGAATAAGGATAGTGAGAAACAGAAGTAAGAGACTAATAGGACTTAGTCAGAATACTTACTTGGACAAGGTACTAAAACGTTTAAGTATGGTGAATTCAAAGAAAGGGGAGTTACCAATCCAAAGTAATGCCAAGTTGAGTAAGACTCAAAGTCCGAATACTGAAGTCGAGATAGCAGAGATGAGCCGAGTACCTTACGCTTCCGCATTTGGCTTAATCATGTATGTTATGACTTGTACTCGCCCTGATGTGGCCTTCGCTTTGAGCATGGTCAGCAGATATCAAGGGAACCCTGGCAGAGCGCATTGGATCGCAGTCAAGAATATTCTTAAGTACCTTCGGAGGACCAAGGAATGGTTTCTAGACCTCGGTGGGAGTAATAACTTAAAGGTGCGAGGGTACAGTGACGCCAGTTTTCAGACCGACAGAGACAACTACCGTTCTCAGTCGGGCTGGGTCTTTACCCTTAATGGAGGAGCAGTGACTTGGAAAAGTTCCAAACAAGAAACCGTAGCTGATTCAACGTGCGAATCAGAGTACATTGCAGCGAGCGAAGCGTCAAAGGAGGCAATATGGTTGAAGAACTTCATTGGGGACCTTGGAGTTGTGCCAGTTATAAAGTAGCCCATAGAGATTTTCTGCGATAAGGAAGGAGCGGTTGCCTTGACCAAGGAACCGAGAGATCACGGTAGATCTCGACATATCGACAGAAAATATCACTTTATTCGACATCGGGTGGAAGAAGGACTCCTCGTAGTTAAGAGGGTATCGTCGGAGGATAACACAACAGATCCCCTTACGAAGGGACTGAGTAGGGCTAAGCACTTGCAGTACGATAGGAGCATCAGTCTGAAGGACGATATAAGTTTAGATTAGATAGTTTAGAAACATGTAATAGATAAATTGTAATTAACATTCGATGATTAAATAAAAGAATATTATTTATTAGTAATGTTACTGTCTTATGTTAATCATTTACCTATTGTTTCATTTTGCATGTTTTGACTTCCTGAATAATTGAATTATTTGTTAATAATCGAATTATTCGAACGATCCACAGTCGTTCATATGTTGGAAGTAGATATGAATGAAGACTGTTATGAATTGGTGTGTAGATTGTCTAAAATGTATTAGACATAGCAATAGTTTGCTGCAACGTTCATGAGTACTTATGAACTTGATTTGAGGATTGGAATAAACCCACGCTTACAGGAATCACTTCATGGAATTCATCACGAGTGATTGCAAGACGGTAATATCATATGGTCTTAAAACCTAGATATATGGTTTATTGTTTGCTAATTGGTTGTGCATTGATAATGCGTAAACGCATCAGTAACTTGATGTTATAAAACGCATTTTTGTGTATGATTTGATTATTGGATAGTAAATGCATATAAGTCGAAGTTTATCTGTTACTTTTATCCTAAGAGGGTAAAAGCAATATCAGGGCCCCTCGATGATTTGATTTGACTTATGTGTCGGGCCCGGTCATGACTAAATTGATGTGTTCAATTAAGTTCTATGTCAAATGAATCTGATATCGAGAAACTAACTAATGGACAATAAGTATGACTATGTCCCATGTGATTGTCCACATGATATCTAGAACAGAGGATAATACGATCCCTTAACTAAAGGACAGGTTACTGATAAGATCAGAGTTTGACAGCGTCTTTGAGAGCTATGATTGCTAATCGGATCGTGCTTGCATTTATAGTTACTAGACTTATCCAAGTGGGAGACTGTTGGATTAGTGTCTAAGCCTATAACTATATTTGGTAAGTACTTGACCTGGTTGTGCATGGTCCTTTTGGGTTGCCTTCACCATAGCAACTTGACAATGTGATTTATGAAGAGAGAGAAGATATTATGATTTATTAATATATTATGAGAATAATATATTAAAGGAATACTTATATTATTTAATAATATTAGTCATAGATTAATTAGGAATTAATTTGGTGACTAAAAGAGATTAATCGAATAAAGGGACTTAAACTGTCAAATGTGTGATAGTTGTATTTTGGGCTAGGAAACCCTCATGGATAAGGGGTGGACGAAATTATGGGAAGGATCCCATCAAGATTTCGTCCAAGGCCTTACTCCAGAAGGTTCCATGGGCTGCTTGGTGATTAAGTTATCCATTAGGGTTTTGGCTGAAACCCTAGAAGCTTACAGTATAAATAGACCCCTTGGGTTATGGAAATCGGCTACACTTGTTTTCCTTGGAACCCTAGGGCCGATTTCTACCTCTCTCTCCTCTCTCCAAATCATACTTTTGCTAGTTGGTGTTTGTAAGCCATTAGAGGAGTGACAATTGTGACTCTAAGCTCCAAGACAAGAAGAATCAAGCAAGCTACAAGAGGTAATCATCTAGATCTGAGTTTCTTATGTAAAATTCGAATGGTATACACTAGATCTAGGGTTTGCAAGACTTGGATAAATTGCATGTTCAATTAGAGAAACCTAGATCCAAGCATTAGGGTTTGCATGTGCACATAGGAAAGTTCTTATGGCTCAAACCCATCATTAATAACCTAAGACCAAAACGTGTAAATGTTATCTTACTCTGAAATGGTATAATGTAGTTTTTAATTCACATAAAACCATTAAAAGTATGTTTTCTCTGTACTGGAATAGTATTATGTATTTGTACTTGAATGAAAACTCTATAATTGTAAGTACCTCGATTCACCAGTTGTATTGTAAAATACTGTATTGTAGGTTCATTATTAATAAAACTGTAACATCCCCCTCTGGCACGTATCACAATATTGTCCGCTTTGGACTCCCGGAACGAAAACTTCCCAGGGGGTTACCCATCCCTGGATTGTTCTCGCCCGGGCACGCTTAACTGCAGAGTTCTTATGGGATCTGCTGCCCTCACGGCTTTAAAACGCATTGTGTCAAGGAAGGTGTCCACACCCCTTATAAGGAAATGTTTTGTTCTCCTTCCAAGCCGATGTAGGAACAGGTGCAACCCACCTTCACCCCCCATTATAGGGTTCGATGTCTCTGTCGAACACATCGACCTGTGCCCCAGCTCTGATACCATTTGTAACATCCCCTAGGAAGTTTTCGCACCGGGAGCCCAAAGTAGACAATATTGTGATACGTGCCAGATGGGGATGTTACAAAAGGTGGGTTGCACCTGTTCCTACATCGGCTTGGAAGGAGAACGAAACATTTCCTTATAAGGGGTGTGGACACCTTCCTTGACACAACGTGTTTTAAAGCCGTGAGGGAAGCATATCCCATAAGAACTTTTCAGTTAAGCGTGCCCCGGGCGAGAGCAATCCAGTGATGAGTGACCCCCTGGGAAGTTTTCGTGCCGAGAGCCCAAAGCGGACAATATTGTGATACGTGTCAGAGGGGGATGTTACAAAAACTATGTGAAGTTGTTTAATTATTCATACACTAATCGTATTGTTCAATACCAAATTGTGAGTTATCATAACCATGCTTGATGACCTAAGATGGCCAGAACAGGACGTTCTTCAGGCGTCACAATCGGTACGACATTTGTCACCCCAGGCCTGCTGGCCTACCTCTAGCTAACAGTTAAGGTGCGGGATTGTCAGCCCCGTATAGATCTATACACAAGTGTCACGCTCTCCCTCCAGGAGACTCTGGTTATAATTTCAGGACTTGGTTGGTACTTAGATAAGTATGTGAAGTGTGTCTCACAAATGCTATATTGACGGTTATGTGTAGAATAATGAAAAGTCCTTTTTAATGATAAATAAGTCTACGTATGTTCCATAAAATATATCTATTATTGTTTTCTGTAATGTATTCTGAACTTGGTAATATAGTACATATGATCCATAAACTATACCTATTATAGTTTATATGTTTGTTTTCCGTATTCTATCTCAAATGTGTTAAATGATATGTAAGTTCCATAAACTATACCTATTATAGTTCATATGTATGTGTTCTACTGAAACGAAAACCTTTGTTTTGTTAATGATTTGGCAAGTTTAAATCGTAAAAATCTGTGATAAAGTTGTTCCGTAAAATTTAGCATTTATGTCCAAATGGTACTAAAATAGATTGTAAAAATAATATTTTTTCTTAACAAGTTTAAATGGTTTTATACTTATATAAATATAATATTTATATAATTATGATTAAAAAGGCGGTCGAATAAATAATTCTACCCTAAGCCCACAACCAAACAAGGAACAGGAAATAGAGCAAAATCATCAATTCTAATCCTGTTGAATCTTAATTATATAATTTATATATATATATATATATATATATATATATATATATATATATATATATTTGTTTTTAAAAACGACAGCGATTGAGAATATTTGAAATCATTTAGATATTAACACAAAATTTCTTGTGTTAAACTTGTATTCCCCCCCTAAAACAGTGAAAAATCTTGAAAACGTAGGGGTATGAAGTCACCTTGTATGTGTGTTCTTGGTTGGGTACGGTGTGGTTGCGATAATCTTTGGATTAGAATACGTATAATTTCTGAATTCCTAATAATATATAAACACATAATATTGTGTTCATATTAGTAAATGAGTATTAAAGTATTGTATATAAGTTACTAGATTAATGAAGGATGCTTACTGCGAATCCTTAAGAAAACTTTGAAGAATTGCATTCTGGGATGAGTTTGAAGATGTTCTTTAAATTGAAAGGAAAATGAGGCTTTGATATTTGAGAGAATATGATATGAAAAGTGTTGATTGTATGTGTTAAATGAATCCCATGTGTATCTTAAGTATGAAGGAAAAAGGTAGGCGGTTGAGGTGATGTTTACGATGGTAACTGAATTATATCACATTGGGAAGTTGAATTAAGATAACATATCAAGATATTTAAGGAGGTTTACTGTCTATTTGAAGGTTTTTGCGGCCAAAAGGAAGTGTTTGCTGCCAACCATGGCCGAAATCATCAAAAATCACTCACAATTGATGATTTCGGTCTTAGTGGGCCTTAAGGAAGGGATTTTTGTCCCAAGGTTGTGGAGTTTTCGGTCCTTATTGGGCCTCCACTTTGTGATTTCGGTCCGAAGTGAGTTTAGGGGGTTGTTTTCGGTCCTATGTGACCGCAAACTCAAGGGTAGATTGCCAAAAGTTGAATTCACTAAAACAATGTAACTCCTTTGACTATTGTTGACCCTTTTTACTCCTTAATATCTTGTTAACTTGTATTAGCTTATTATAACTTAAACTAACATGGGTTTAACATATACTTATATACAACCCATACAAGCATGGTGTTAATTCTCTTGTACTACTGTTATGGTCTTAATTCTCTTGTACATGGTTGTAGTTTAGACTTTTATTTGAATAAGTTTGACTTACATTGACCTGAAATAACGGGTTGTTACATTATCCCCCCGTTAGAGGTAATTTCGTCCCAAAATTGTTTTTCAAGTGGAACTCATGAACTAGGGAAAAGATGTGGGTACTTTTGTTTCATCTGATCTTCCCGTTCCCAAGTGAATTCAGGTCCCCGCTTGGCATTACAGTGAACCTTCACTATTGGTATACAGCTTTGTTTTGTTCTCTTGATTTCCCTGTCCATGACCTCCACTCGTTCTTCTACGAAGTGTAGACTCTCGTTTAACTCGATTTTGTCGAGTGGGATTACAAGAGTCTCGTCAGACAGACACTTCTTTAGATTAGATACGTGAACAGTGGGATGTATGTTACTGAGTTCATGCGGTAAATTTAGTTTATATGCAACCGGACCGATTCTAGCAAGAATCTCGAATGGTCCGATGTATCTTGGATTTAATTTTCCACGTTTGCCAAAACATATCATTCCTTTGCAGGGTGAGACCTTTAACAGGACGCGGTCACCAACCTGAAATTCCAAGGGTTTTCGTCGTTTTTCCGCATAACTCTTTTGTCTGTCTCTAGAAGCTTTCAGTCATTCCTGGATTTGGACGATTTTCTCTATTGTTTCTCGAATGATCTCGGGGTCGGTTAAAGTACTGTCGGGTACTTGATTCTTGGCAAGTTGCGTGTCACCCACTTCAGCCCAGCATAGAGGAGACCTGCACTTACGGCCATAGAGGGCTTCAAAGGGAGCAACTTTGATGCTAGTGTGATCGCTATTATTGTACGAGAACTCGATGAGTGGTAAATGGGTATCCCAAGCTTTACCACAATCTATCACACAAACCCTCAACATGTCTTCCAGCGTTTGTATGGTTCTCTCGCTTTTCCCATCAGTCTGAGGATGGTACGTTGTACTCATGTCAAGATTTGTTCCCATGGACCTTTGCAGTGATTGCCAACACCGCGAGGTAAATCTACTATCTCGCTCAGAGATAATGGATATTGGCACACCATGCAATCGTACTATCTCTTTAATGTACGTCCTTGTTAACTTCTCCATTTTGTCAGTTTCTTTTATTGGCAGGAAGTGTGCGGATTTGGTTAATCTGTCTACGATCACCCAAATGGTGTGACCACCCGTTGTCCTGGGTAACTTGGTTATGAAATCCATAGTTATCCGATCCCACTTCCATTCGGGTATTTCTGGTTGTTGTAGTAAACCCGAAGGTTTTTGATATTCTACCTTGACTTTGGCGCAAGTTAGACAATTGCCTACATAGGTAGCAATTTCAACTTTCATGTTCGGCCACCAATAGAGTTTCTTGAGGTCCAGATACATCTTGTCTGAACCTGGATGAACGTAGTATCGAGCTTTATGGGCTTCATTCATGACAACATCTCTGTAGCCACCAAACTTCAGTGTCCAGATCCAATTCATGAGAAAACGAACCCCGTCACCCTTGATTTCCAAGTTATTTTCCATTCCTCTTAAGGTTTCACCCGTCATATTCTCGGGTTTCAAGGCTTCCAACTAAGCCTCTTTAATTTGTGTGGATAGGTGTAAATGGATGGTCATAGTTAGAGACTTTACTCAGCGGCCCGATTATTCTTTTCAACTAAGGGCATCTGGTACTACATTAGCTTTGCCGGGATGATAGCAAATTTTGCATTCGTAATTATTGAGTAGTTCAACCCATCGTCGTTGTCTCATGTTGAGTTCTTTCTGATCGAATATGTGTTGGAGGCTTTTGTGATCTGTGAAGACTGTGCATTTTGTACCATAAAGGTAATGCCTCCAGATCTTCAAAGCAAAAACCACTGCTCCCAGTTATAGGTCGTGTTTGGTATAGTTGACCTCGTGGTTCTTAAGCTATTTCGAGGCATAGGATATGACCTTTCCTCACTGCATAAGAACGCAGCCTAGCCCTTGCTTGGACGCATCGAAGTAAACTACAAAATCTTTCATCCCTTCTAGGAGGAACAAGATCGGTGCGCTGCATAGTGTCTGGAAAGCAGTTTCTTGTTTCTCCTCCCAGCTGAAGGTTACACCCTTGTGAGACAGTGTGGTGAGGGGTTTTATGATTTTGGAGAAGTTTTGGATGAACCTTCTGTAATAGCCAGCGAGACCTAGAAATTGATGAATCTCTGTTGGGGTTGTCAGAGTCGCCCAGATTTCGATGGATTTGATTTTGGATGGATCCACATGAATCCCTTCCTCGCTGACCACATGACCTAGGAATTCCACCTTTCGAATCCAGAATTCGCACTTTGAGAACTTCGCATATAACTTCTCTGCCCTTAACGTTTCCAAGACATGTCGCAAGTGTTGGCTGTATTCTTCCTTACTTCGGGAATAGACTAGTATATCGTCGATGAAAACTATAATGAACTTGTCTAAGTAAGGTCGACACACACGGTTCATCGGGTCAATAAACACAGCGGGCGCATTCGTTAGACCGAAGGGCATCACTACGAATTCATAGTGACCGTAGCGAGTTCTAAAGGTGGTCTTTGGAATATCATCCTCCTGGACTCGTAGCTGATGGTATCATGATCTGAGATCAATCTTTGAGAAGAAACTTGCTCCTTGAAGTTGATCGAAAAGATCGTCGATTCGGGGTAAAGGGTATCGGTTTTTTATAGTGAGTTTATTTAATTCCCGGTAGTCTATGCACATGCGGATCGATCCATCATTCTTCTTCACGAACAAGACTAGTGCTCCCCAAGGTGAGAAGTTTGGTCTTATGAATCCTTTGCTTAGAAGTTCGTTTAGTTGGTTGGATAGTTTCTGCATCTCTGACGGTGCTAAACGGTACGGGGATTTAGCTACTGGGGTAGCCCCGGGAATCAAATCAATTTGGAATTCGACTTGGCGTTCAGGAGGAACTCCTGGGAGATCTTCGGGGAATACATCGGGGAAATCACAAACTTCAGGGATATCCTTGATGTTTTTTACTTCTTGTGTCTTATCTACCACGTGAGCTAAGAAGGCACAGTAATCTTTGCGAAGATACTTCTGGGCCTTGACGCAAGAAATGATTTGAAGGTTCGTACCAGGTTTGTCGCCATAGATAACGAGGGATTCGCTACTTGGCAGATCAAGACGAATAGCTTTTTCATAATATAGGATATCAGCACGGTGAAGACTTAACCAATCCATGCCAATAATAATGTCGAAGCTTTTAATTTAGACCGACATAAGGTTAATTCGGAAAGAATAGTTGTTTAGAGTGAGTGTACATCCTATGTATATGTCGTTTGTGCTTTCGATCTTTCTGTTTGCCATCTCTACGGTGAATGTATCTTTTAGTGATTGGGGATTTTGTTTAAGTAGGTGTTTAAATTTATGGCTCACGAAGCTTTTCTCCGCACCACTATCGAAAAGAATGCATGCGTAAGAATTGTTGAGAAGAAACGTACCGGTGACCACAATAGGATCTGCTATCGCTTCTTCGTGACCAATTGCCAATAACCTTCCCACACCACCAGAATTCCTTGTCTTTGGGCAGTCTCTTTTGAAGTGCCCGGTTTCACCACACCCGTAACAAGCTTGGCTTACTCCCACGCCGGGGACTTGGAAGATGGGTTGTGCTGGCGCTTTACAAAAACGGGCGGTGTGCCCTATTCTGTTGCAGTTTTTGTAGTGAATTTCCCTGCAAACTCCTGTGTGATGGAAGTTACACTTGTTACACTTTGGAAAGGTTCCATCATATCGACTCAGGGGTGCTGGAGTACTAGAAACAGTGGTAGTAATAAAAGCATGAACAACAGCGGGAACAGTAGCAGCGTGTACTGCCATAGTTTGTTGTTTCTTTGAAGGTTCTTGTGACGATTAACCCATTCGTTTGTTCCAGAACTTCTTTTTGCTGCTGCTTTCTTTGGGCTGCTCAGGATTGGTTGTCATGGAGCCTTGGCGAACTCCATGATCCACGAGTGTCTATTCCAAACGCTTGGCACTATCGAAAGTAAGTGGATTGGCAGCTATAATGTTTCCTTGAGTCGGGGGAGTTAACCCCCAGATATACCTTTCCACTTTTTTACTCTCCGGGGTGACCATCCCGGGACACAGAAGAGCCAGGTCACTAAATCTGGCAGTGTAAGCAGCAATGTCGTAGTTTTTCATCGTCAAACCCCATAGTTCTTTTTCTAGCTTTTGCACCTCTCCCCTTGGGCAGTACTCTGCTAGCATTAGGACTTTTAAATCTTCCCAGGTCATAGCATTGGCTACTGGGAGAGATAACGACTTGACATAGCCGTTCCACCAAGAGAGGGCTCTATCCAAGAAAGTGCATGCAACAAATTTCACTTTGCTAGCTTTGGGGCACGCACAAATTTCAAACACCGATTTTTTTTCTCGAACCAGCGTGTTAGAGCAATGACACCTCCGGTTCCATCAAAGGATTTGGGTTTAGCATTCATAAAGTCTTTGTATGTACACTCCCTTGGGTGTTCATGGCTTTCTCCGTGATTAGAAGGGTTGGCACCACTACCCTCCCCACTAGCACCACTTGCGTTAATTTGCATCATGGCGGCTTCCACGGCGGCTGATACTGCTGCTTGGAAAACAGCAGAGTCATATTGTGGAGGTGGTGGCAGTGGTGGATTTGGTGGATTGTTGTTGAAACGGCTATTTGATTTACATGGCGGAATTTTTTTCTATTAAGTTTAGAGAGGAAATGATGATAAGTCTTTTATAGTAGTTATGAGTCAGGTGATATTAAACAAGATATATCTTAGTTTTAAACGTATCATATCCTGACTTTCATAGTGGACTGCGATTTATAATAGTAGTTTACTAATATAAGTAAACAATCGCAAATTTCAATTTATGAAATTTATAGCAACACTTCTAAGGAATTTGTATAGTATGACTCATACTGGGTCCCCACATAATCACACATTGTATACAAATTATATATAATCAAAACTAAATAGACCTTCGAATAAGTGATCCTACTCTAAGTCCACAACCAAACAAGGCACAGGAAATAAAGCTAAATCACAAATTCTAAGTCTATAAAATCTTAATTATATATAACTCTTACATATACACTTAGTAATTATAGATCTACCAGTAAGAGTCCTTTGTTTTCACATGATTGATTTTGGTAAGAAATACCTTCTTGAATATTGTTGTTCCAGTGTTATAGTGCCATAAAATACTTGTATAGTATTTTAACTTTATGTTTGGTTCTAGAGTTCTTCATGTATATAGATTTGGTAAGTTTTAGACTTGTTGCAATACCACTATCACTCCCAAACATATGTTGGTCGTATCTCAAATAAATATAGTTGATCATACTATATTTATTCCAGATATGATTACATAATTGTCTAGGTTTAACTGTAGTGTCCAACATTTAAATACTTTTCTATGGTTCTTACCGTGATACTGTTTCTGGTATGTATGCATGTTTGTATACTTCTTATAAAATACCTAGGATTTAAAAGTATACTTTTAGTCATAGCGCTTCAACCCCATTGTATTTATAGTTGTATATCTTTTGTGGTTTGATAAACTTAGTTCACTATAAACAATGCTCTGATACCAATCTGTGACACCCTCAAACCGAAACGGTGGACACGTTCGGGGGCGGATGACGTCATGTACAGTATTACAACCATTGCATAATAGTAATCAAAGTACAACAACCATTACATTGATAAATTATATTTTTACATTAGTGTTCAAATCAATGTATAGTTGACACCAAAATGTATAGCAAAAGTTAAAAAACATGAGTCTATGAAGCTCCGTCTTCTCAAAACCTGTGGATACCTATTTACTAGATTTCCTAAGAATACAAGTAGTTTTGAAAAGAGTGTCAACAATCAGGTTGGTAAGTTCATAAGCATGTTTGTAATTGAAATCTGTCATTTGTTCCTTATAAATGTAAGTATGTTTTTCCCAGAAAATCCTATATTTTCTGTTGTAATGTGTTGTAGTCTTAATAACCTAAGACCAAAACGTGTAAATGTTATCGTACTCTGAAATGGTATAATGTAGTTTTTAATTCACATAAAACCATAAAAACTATGTTTTCTCTGTACTGGAATAGTATTCTGTATTTGTACTTGATGAAAACTCTATAATTGTAAGTGCTTGGATTCACCAGTTGTATTGTAAAATACTGTATTGTAGTTTCATTATTAATAAAACTATATGAATTTGTTTACTTATTCATACACTAATCGTATTGTTCAATACCAAATTGTGAGGTATCATAACCATGCTTGATGACCTAAGATGTCCTGAACACGACGTTCATCAGGCATCGCAATCGGTACAACATTTGTCACCCCAGGCATGTCGGCCTAACTGTAGCTAACAGTTAAGGTGCGGGATTGTCAGTCCCGTATAGATCTATACACAAGTGTCACGCTCTCCCTCCAGGATACTCTGGTTATAATTTCAGGACTTGGTTGGTACTTAGATAAGTACGTGAAGTGTGTCTCACAAATGCTATATTGACGGTTACGTGTAGAATAATGAAAAGTCCTTTTTAATGATAAATAAATGTATGTATGTTCCATAAACTATATCTATTATAGTTTCTATCTTTGTTTTCTGTAATGTATTCTGAACTTGGTAATATAGTACATATAATCCATAAACTATACATATTATAGTTTATATGTTTGTTTTCAGTATTGTATCTCAACAGTGTTAAATGATATGTAAGTTCCATAAACTATGCCTATTATAGTTTATATGTATGTGTTCTACTGAAACGAAAACTTTTGTACTGTTAATGATTTGCAAGTTTAAATCGTAAAAATCCGTGATAAAGTTGTTCCGTGAAATTTAACATTTATGTCCAAATGGTACTAAAATAGATTGCAAAAATAATATTTTTGTTTAACAAGTTTAAATGGTTTTATACTTATATAAATATAATATTTATACAATTATGATTAAAAAGGCGGTCGAATAAATAATTCTACTCTAAGCCCACAACCTAACAAGGAACAGGAAATAGAGTAAAATCATCAATTCTAAGCTTGTTGAATCTTATATATATATATATATATATATATATATATATATATATATATATATATATATATATATATATATATATATATATATATGTATACACAACCTAACAAGGAACACGAAATAGAGCAAAATCATCAATTCTAAGCTTGTTGAATCTTATATATATATATATATATATATATATATATATATATATATATATATATATATATATATATATATATATATATATATATATATGTTTTTAAAAACTACAACGATTGACAATATTTGAAATCATTTAGATACTAACACAAAATTTCTTGTGTTACACTTGTATTCCCCCCCCCCCCTAAAAAGGTGAAAATCATGAAAATGTAGGGGTATGAACTCACCTTGTATGTGTGTTCTTGGTTGGGTACGTGTGGTTGCGATAATCTTTGGAGTAGAATACGTATAATTACCGAATTTCTAATAATATATAAACACATAATATTGTGTTCATATTAGTAAATGAGTATTAAAGTATTGTATATAAGTTACTAGATTAATGAAGGATGCTTACTTCGAATCCTTAAGAAAACTTTGAATAATTGCTTTCTAGGATGAATTTGAAGATGTTCTTTGAATTGAAAGGAAAATGAGGCTTTGATATTTGAGAGCATATGAGATGAAAAGTGTTGACTGTATTTGTTAAATGAATCCCATTTGTATCTTAAGTATGAAGGAAAAAGGTAGGCGGTTGAGGTGATGTTGACGGTGGTAACTGAATTATATCACATTGGGAAGTTGAATCAAGATAAGATATCAAGATATTTAAGGAGGTTTACTGTCTATTTGAAGGTGTTTGCGGCCAAAAGGAAGTGTTTGCTGCCAACCATGACCGAAGTCATCCGAAATAAGTCACAATTGATGATTTCGGTCCTAATGGGCCTTAAGGAAGGGATTTCGGTCCCAAGGTTGTGGAGTTTTCGGTCCTTATTGGGCCTCCACTTTGTGATTTTGGTCCTAAGTGAGTTTAGGGGGTTGTTTTCGGTCCTATGTGACCGCAAACCCAAGGGTAGATTGCCAAAAGTTGAATTCACTAAAAGAATGTAACTCCTTTGACTATTGTTGACCCTTTTTCCTCTTTAATGTCTTGTGAACTTGTATTAGCTTATTATAACTTAAACTAACATGGGTTTAACATATACTTATATAAAACCCATACAAGCATGGTTTACAATATATAAGTATGTATTCTTGGCATCTAATGTTCTTATTGTATTACTGTTATGGTGTTAATTCACTTGTACATGGTTGTAGTTTAGACTTTTATTTGAATAAGTTTGACTTACATTGACCTGAAATAACTGGTTGTTACAACATCCTTGTTAAACCAGGAGAGCCTTCGTCTTCACCTTCCACAAAGTGAAACCATTCTAACCATTGAACTTCTCCAAATCGAATATATAAGATACCATCTTCAATCAACAGAACACCAATCATAGATCTGATACCACTTGTTAGGGAAACAGATTATACTTTTTAGGACTCAAAGCAAATCTGACGCCACTTGCCAATATCTGATGACCATTGTTAGGATGTAATTTGGATAACACACGAAACTAAAAGCTTACAAAGACACAGTATTTACGTGGTTCGGTAAACGTGACCTACGTCCACGGGCAGGAGGGGGTATTCTCTTTATTCACTAAGTTCTCAAATAGAGATTACAAGTATAACCAGTGGAGATTCGTCCTACTCACTAAGGATACAGAATACACGACAAATGACTTAGCATGCATTCCTATTTATACTCGAGGGATGAGACCTAAAACCCTAATGGGCGAAGCCCATTGTCCCATAAACCCATGAAAGGTTTCAACTAATCACAATTTGCCATGAAGCATCTTCTGTGGAACATTCATCCATGTCATACAACCCATGAGCATCAGCAACACATATGATGGAGCATCATGAGCCATATTGGCGCATCATGATGCACAGGTGGCGCATCATGAACACTAGTGGCGCATCATGAACACTAGTGGCACATCATGGTGGCACACTGTATTCCTTGATCATCTTTAGCTTCGTGTCATCCTGGGACAATCATATAGGACTTCATAGCATACGATTCATCAAGCGATACCTTGGCATATCAAGGAACCAAGTGGTGCATCCTTGCATCAAGATGGCACATCAGGCATTTGGAATGCACATCTTGATCAAGGGATGGCGCATCCTCTTCTAGGTCAGCGCATCTTGAAGTTTGATAGAACTGATTATGAACACAAACAAGTAAGACATTCAAAGAATTAAATGAGCACAAGATGTAAATAATGTTTGTTTGGCTCGATTAGTCTGAATGAGTACACGAAAGAAAAGAGTACAAGTGAATTCTACAAGTGTTCGAATCTTACTCTACTCTATGCACCTATCCTATTTATAGGATACATCAGACTTACAAAAAGTTACAAGGACTAAACATTAACGTATCGAAATAACAATGCCTTGTAAAATAGATAGAGTCGAAGTCATGCTGATTTTGACACTTTACAGACTCTGACCAATTCGACTCCTCACTATATACATTCAACCCCTAAAATCTCCCCCTTAGTGAGAGTATTCAAAATTATGTAATCAACTTTAAGGTCTGTAGAAGTTCTCTTTGAATCTCCATATACCACAAAATGGTTTTTCGAATCTTAGTTTTGTCTTCATTGTCATTCTTCTTGCAATTGTTGATTTGAACAAGGAGAGTTGTATATTGAGGGTTTGTGTAACTCTCAGGATCACAAAACTTGAAACAATAACTTTTTCATTTGACCTTTCTTGTTCTTTCCACTAAACACAACACCCATTGGTTGGTGTATTATTTTTCCATCTTCAAACTCATAAATATTCAACTTTCCCCTCAACAAAGACTAAGGAACTTTTGATGGCTTCTTAACAGATGTGGCAAGTTAAATATATGTGATCGCCAAGTTATCACAGTAGTTGTCAATAAAGACTTTGATGTGAGCAAACCCAATAATAAAATTAACCTTGTTGGCCTCTCGTATCTCTGACACATCAACATTTCTAAAAAAATTGGGACTGTGACCAAATCATTCAAGTTCATCAATGGAAAGTTTGCTATTGTGAACTCAGAAACAACATTATTTGCTCTGACAACACCGTAACAAAAGTTTTGTAGCAGACCTTCGAATAAGTTGTCACGAACAGTGGTCATCACTTTGATTATCTTCACATAAGACCACACCTCTTCTTCATTCTTCCCCAAAATTGTGTCAAATTGAATCTTCAAACTTTTGAATTCATCCTTATCATTGAAGTTCTCTACGATCTTGAACTGAGAAGAAGTGAACAAAATATGATTGATTGAAAAGTCAAGCTGATTAAAATCAGAATTTTCTATGTCGTAGCTCTTCTTTGGCACTTTTTGAAAATCATCATTTGTGACAACCCGAATCTTTTCCCGTTACCGTTAGCCAATTTCCGTTAATAAAATTTGAATTTTATTGAGTTCCATCAAATTCCTTTGGTTTGGAAAATCATTTTTTTATAATTAAATTTTAGATATATGAGTCGGAACCAAAATCACGCGAAAAACCCAAGTTTTCTTTTAGTTTTCGGCCTGAGTGATGTTCACGGCCGTAAACTCGTTTACGGTCGTACACCTGTTTACGGCCAACGACAGGTGGCCCCACCACCGACCATGAAACCCCCTATAAATATGAGCATCTACCCTTCATTTGAACTTTTATGGCCGAAAACTCTCCCCTTTCTCTCTCTAACCTCTCAACCGTAAACACCAAAACACCCTCTTTTCTTCCGGAAATCATCAAGAATCACGTTTAGAGGTCGTTTTGAAGCATCTAAAATGCGTTTTTCATCGAATCCAACATCATTGTTCTTGAGTTTACGGCCATACACCCTTCAAATCTTCAAATATTCAAAGACCGTAAACCCGTTTACGGCCGTACACCATTGAAACCTTCAAATCTTCAAAGGCTGTAAACTCGTTTACGGCCGTAAACCCTTCAAAGATTCATAAATCCTTCAAGAACATTGTTCACGGCCGTAAACCCTTCAAGGGGCAGTTCACGGCCGGAAACCCTTCATGGCCGCAAACTCCTTCACACCGTGAATCTTGGCCGCAAATCCACTTTTCCACCTCTATCGAGTCTCGGTAACATTCCAAAACCAATAACAAGTGTTTTTCCAACACTATAAATATTTTTTTCGCCAATAAAATACAATTATGTATTTAATTGTTGATTAGGATCCCGTTGAGTACCGCGTGCATCCAACCAAGGGTTTCCACTCCCAGTCTCGCTATCCGACTAATCACACGACCAACAGTGAGTTCATACCCCTATGCTTTTACTATTTTTATGTTTTTAGGGGGGAATACAAACCAAACACAAATGATTTTGTGAATTTATACAAAATAATTTGAACAAGTTTAAAACTTATGCAATTGATACAACTAAAAGATTTCCATGTTTTATAAAATAATTAGATATTTTATCCCTTTTGTAACATGCTGAGCACAAGGGACGTTTTCAACGTACAGCCATAATTGCATAGTTTTCAGATTAATACACAAATCAAGTACGCAACATACATACAAACTATAATAGGTATAGTTTGGGATTTTCAATACACAGTTTATGAATTCAGAGTTATACATTGCAAAACATATAAACTATGACAGATTTAGTTTATGATATACATTACTACATATGGACATCAAGAGTACAACATTAAATAATAATTTTAGTATAATTATTACTCTATAAAGTACACACACACAGATTCAAATACAAAAGAACCATACAGAGATACACGTAAACTAGTTAATACAGGATTATGAGACAACACTTCAATTGTACCTTTCGAGGTACAGTTTAAATCCTATCATAGTATAACCAGAGTCTCCTGGAAGGAGAGCGTGAGATTTGTGAATAGATCTATTCGGGATTGACTATCCCACACCTGAACTGCTAGCTACAGTTAGGCAGGCATACCTGGGGTGACAAATGTCATAACGTCCGACGCCTGAAGAACGTCGTAGAGGTCACTAGGTCATATCAAGCATGGTTAAACGAACTCACAATAGTATAAACTAACCTTATTGTTTACGGAATTTCATTCTTCTTTAGTTTTATTTTCATTAATAAAACTAGTTCATAATACAACTGGAGGATTCCAGGGATTTCAACTCATAGTTTTATTTTAAGTAATGAAACTACTATACATACTGGTGGTAACCAGGGTTTCCAAACAGAATTTTTTTTATATATATACATTACTAGTGATAGCCAGGGTTTTCATACAAAGGGTTTTCATTCAAAACAATGTTATACAATACAGCTGGTGGTAACTAGACATACAAACTAATACATTATACACTACTACAGAACACAACATCAATCATATATGTTACAAATATTGGATTTTCTTGGGAAGCATACAAACATTTTACAGATTCAATGACAGGTTGTCATTACAAAAACATGCTTATGAACTCACCAGCTTTTATGCTGATACTCTCTTTTCAAAACCGCTTGTATTATCAGGAAATCAGTAGACAGGTACCCTCAGCAGACTTTTGAGAAGACGGAGCATATAGAGTCACATCTTTATTTTGCTACTTTTGATGTATATAAATATGAGTCAAACAGATGTAAATACCTTTATATATATTTAATGTAATGGTTGTGTTTACTTCGATTACTATGATGCAATTTTTGTGATACTACATATGACGTCATCCATCCCCGAACGTTTCTGCCATTCCGGTTTGGGGGTGTGACATCATTCATTCCAATTGAAACAATATCTTCTATTATCTCATAATACCACTGCTTGTTGGGATCACCCTTGTTCAAGTCAGATGGGTCATTTTCTATTCGCCTTAGAATGTTGTTTACCTGCCTTTCCTATGATTGTATAAATATGATTGGTTTCCGTTTATTATTTGGATCAGCATTTGAAGTCGATTTGTTCGGGATAGAACTTGAACCTCCTGCTCCTTCATTTATTGAGATTCCTATTGTCAAAGCTCTCGTTGTTGTTGTTGTAGAAGTTGAAGTTATGGGATTTATTGAAATAGTTGTTGGGATTTGAGTGATTATCACCTTTCCCACAACAACTCTAGAGTTATCACCTTTCTCCTTCGACGAACCAACACCTCGTTCTCCCCCTTACGACACATGAATTGTATAAGGAGCATTTGTTGGAAGTCGAAGTACTAACCTCCTGACCAGATCCAGTTCAACGTTAATCTTCCAAGTTGGCACCCCTCATTCTCACAAGGTGCATCTAGACTCCAAGTTGGCGCATCCTCTCCATAATGGTGCATCCTCCTCATAAATGGCATATCATATCACTTAGTGGCATATCATGTCACTTGGGTGGCATATCAAGTCTCTTGGTAACATATCATGTCACTAGGTGGCATATCATGTCACTTGGTGGCATATCAAGTCACTTGGTGACATATCATGTCACTTGGTGGCATATCAACTCACTTTGTGGCATCTCCTGTCACTTTGTCATATGAACTCACTTCGTGGCATATCAAGTGATTTCGTGGCATCTCCTGTCACTTTGGCATATTCTGTCCATTGTTAGGAGATCCATTCCTTTCTTAGGAGATCCATTCCCTTCTCAGATGATCCATTCCTTTATCACGTGCTCAACCAATCCTAAGTGGTCCATTGAGTTCCAAGTGCTCCATTAAACTCAAATTCTCCATGCGAACGCTCCAAATGCTCAAGTCATAGTTAAGATCCTAAAAGTAAATTTTCACATTAAATATACTTGAGAGCTATAGATAAGTAATTTGAATTGATTATGTTCTCCTGATTCCTTGGATATAAAGAATGCCCAAAATGGAGATCGTATGAGGAAGTTACACCCCTTTCAAGTTACAAAATCAGTATTTATCTAATTTTTCTAAAACGAACTTTGCACTGCTTCGTTTGGAATAGCTACGAACCTCGTAGTTATTTTTGAGCATGTTTTTGAACTCAAACTGTGGTCTTTTATTTGATTTCAATTTTATAACATTTTTAATCTCGAGCAATATCAAATCTGTAAAATCTGTCGATTCAGAACAAATTAATCACGAAACTTTAAACGCCATTTCTCGGAGTTCCATATATCGGAATTGAATTTCATCTTCATTTCTGGAATCACCATGACCGAGACAATCAGTTGGCACTTTTAGAAAAAAACATTACATGTCGGGATCGGTGGCACACGAATTGAGGCTTGATGGGAGTGATAAAGCACGCATGACATCATGCATGTAACAAGCAAGTACAATGTACATGGTGTATGCTCAAAATTTCTTCCCAAAATTCAACTTAATACTTCTATTAAAGCGTCCATACTCAAATTAGAAGCTACATCTCTTTCTCTCACTAACTCTATCTCTCTAACCTCCCATCTCTCTCTCGCTCTTAGTTGAAACACACCCATCGGAAACCACTTTTCCAGAAAAAGAGGAGACAACAACCCCTACTCCTATCATATTCAAGCTCCACAAATACCCTCCTTCCTCCCATGGCAGCCATACTTGCTATTCTTAGCCTTGCAACCGATAGCGGTGAAGAAAACAACCTAGAGGAGCTGTCGGAGCAACCCCTCTCACCACCACTATCGATGAAGACGGTCCCCAACCACTGCCTTCGTTCACTATAGCCACCTCTCCTTCTTCCTACTCCGAACAGTGGTACCACAGGTGGCCTCCACTTTGTTTTCTCGACGCAAAACAACAAGCTTCAAGGTCGTCGAAAAACCAGTTGCCTCCCCATGCTCTTGGATCTTTGCAAACCATGCGCCCCACCTGCACCATCTCTGGTCCCTTTCCTCCATTCCCTTCATCCATATCTTGAAGTTGAAGGTCGAAACACGAGGAAACAACCGGAGAAAACGATCTCCAATGAGATTTTCCTGCAACACCTCATGCTCCAGTGAATAGTGTTCTGGTGACCTTTAAACTGTGAAAATTAGTTTTCTAAACTCCTATAATGCAGATCTACAACCCTGTGTACTCGGAATGTCCAAAATATCCTTTAGTTGAAAAACAAGAAAAGACGAATTGGTTTCTGATTTCCCGAGCGAATCGAACTCACGCAACTAGGGTGAGTTTCTACAGCCCCTCTTTTACGGTTTTCATGTTTGGGGGAGAATACATGCATGTTTAATGAATTTTTGATGATCTTCAAGTTTTCATACATTAAATTGCATCACACTTTGTTATTGGTTAAGGGTTTGTGAAATAGCACTCTAAAATGCTATAAATCACTAATAAATCATACAAGTTTATGTAGGATACTATAAAAGACATGCTTATACTTTGTTGTGAAATATTATATAGAAGTTAAAGAAAAATCACAAGATCATAAGTAGATTGCTATAAGAATACAAGTATATCTTGTGGTTTATAAAGGTACCATATTCGTTAAAAAGACATGAACATGTCAAGAATGTATAAAAAGACCTTATATGTAACTAAAACTTATGTTTCAACATAATTATGTACAAAAATAAAGTACATTGCCTAATATGGTAGAGAAACAATGTTTGAACAAATATATAGTTATTAGTTGAAAATAATACAAATCAACTCTTATTATATAAAGTTATGAAAAAATGATTTCAAAAACGACTAATTATATTTTTATATTTATTATAAAAATACAAATCATTTTTACTAAACTATGAATGTGGTGATATAAGATAGTATAATCGATTCCCGTATTTAAGAATTGTTTTATTATGAAACTATGTATCATATGGGTTATATAACTTATTGGTTTCATGGAAATTGTTGGTTTCATGTTGGTTGAAACCTTGAAGATGTTATAAAAGCAGTCGTTATGCTGCCCAAAATTTCATCATGACAGACAATAAAATTTGAAAATGTGTTAAGTCTTATGAATCCATAATACTAAAAGACTTCAATCAAAGATTATTCCTAAACAACGACATTATAAGTATTAAATAATATTATAATGGAAAGTTTAGGATTAACATGCCTAGACACATTGTTAGGATCCAACACTCAAGGGACTTTCTATATGAGCTATTTTAGTTTCTAAAAGCCATAAGAGCTAGGGTCATTTCCTAAGCTATATGGGTTATGTTGTTGTCTACACTAAAATTGTATGTCTTAGTGAATGTCCTTTGTGTTATAAAAGTTAATCCATATGGAACGTGGAACGTCAGGTATAGATCGAAGGTATTGATTTATACGAGTAGACATCCTGCCCACGGTTGCTAGCTACAACCATCGTCTGATGAGTCGAATTCTGTCGTTGATGTTCCTACACTACTTACTCCATGATGTTGATAAAGCATTGATGTGCAACTTTTAGCACGCCCCTTTTAATGCTGGTGTAGAGGCTTCGCTTCATAGTTCGGTTATGAGCTTATTATAGACCCCGGATTTGGTTCGTTACTTTATACAATTGAAATAGGATTTATATGGGGTTTTGTTCATACATAGAAGATTGAAAGAGACTATATACAATTGGATAGTTGTGACTCACAATGATAATTGTCACTACAAAAATAAAGTCATATAACATTTAATTAATAAAATGACACGACTATATAAGGTTTATTAACTTACTACAAATAAGTTATTTTTCGTAAACCCTTCATTTAGTACGAAATCATTTCTGGTGAAACTAATTCTCTTGACACAAATAAGAAGGTTCAAGATGGTACTTAATAATTATCGTGACACGAAAACAAAACGTTTATGTTGGAGGATGTTGCCCTACTGATTATGTGTCGGTTCCCAAATTAAGTAAGATAACACTTAATAAATACTACGACATGACCATACAAAGTTTATAAACACGAAACTTATGAGTTTTACATATAAACTATACTATCTCTTGTACGAAACTACAAGAGTGAAGTTGGTTATTTTATATTTTCACAAGGTGTGACCCGTTTTCATTTTATATAACTTGATAACTAAAACCTTTATGTAAAGTGCATTTTGGTCATAGAAACGGTAAAAATTGATATAAGTTTGAATTACTTATATATTTGTCAAATTTTTTCTTTTGAAATTGAACAAGCACGTTTTTATATGAGTCCAAAAAGACTTTTATAACTCTTCTATTTTATACTTTTGATAGAAAAGTATGTATTATTAAAGGCTGGTTAACCAGATAAAAAATTTAAAAGTATTTTTGGTTAAAAGAGCACTTTGTGTCAAATTCTGTAGAGTTTACCAACAATCTTTTCTTGATGTATCTTCATGCATGTATTCTCAGGTTTATTAGCAGGTTGGAAGATTTTGCATAGAAGATTTTCCGTAATTTTACTATACCTTTGTAAACGCCAATTTCTTAGCTGTGTGTCGTGATTTAATAATAGACATCGGCAATGAATTTCTACTTCATTAATATTAGAATATTATATTTGCATTGTTCAATGTTGTAAGGTCACACCTTATGATTTGATGAGTCAAACACTTTACACGCTGACTACCAGTGTCATAGCCAACATCAGCACCAGCGTCAGCACCACAAGACCTTATCAGCGTCAGCGTGTAGATAGTGATCATATGTAATCTTTGTATATTAGGTTATACGTATATGTATATAATAGATAGAAGATTTGATATCTTGGTGATAAGGATCATTTCTTAGTATAGATTAGATACAATCCCTTGATTGAAGGTATATACTAGTATAGTTTAGTATATATTCAACATTAGGGTGAAACCCTAATGTAATCATTTTGGTGACCGTCTTTGTGACAATCGTTTTCTTAGTGAAAACAACCGCTTTCTTGGTGAAAGACATCTTTGTGATTAACTTGTGTTCTTTACTTTTTTTTGTTCTTTGTTTTGCTTAGTTGGGTTGTTCTTGTTTATTATACTTGAAGTATATCCGATCGATACAAACCTTCAATTGATATCAGAGCAGGTTTTTGATACACTCAAGTAATTATTTCGACCTCTTACAATCCCAAATCGACGGCTTGCAACAAGATCCCTCCATTTTATGATCTCAACTTTACTGCTTGGAAATCAAATGCCATGGATGCTCTCGAGATCACTGACTTTGACATGCTCGACATCATCAACAAGAGTCCCGTTGCCGTTATGCATCAATCGTCCAATGATGGTGCATATAATAGTGATATAAAGATGAAATTTGTGTCGGGATACAATAAGGAAGAAAAAAGGGTGCTAAACTTGATGTAAAGGGGAGAGTTATTATTGGAAACCCACTCCCTTATTCTGTCTATCGTTTGGTTTAAAACTGCTCAACTGCATAAGAGATGATGATCACGATATCATCTGCTTTTGAAAAAGAAAACATCTCAGATGACGAAGTTTCAAAAGGTAAGTGTCTCATGGCCCAGATCGTTGAATCTCACATTGATACATCGAATGACAACGTTGGCACTCTTGACGTTGATCCTTCTCAAGATGCTACAGATCTTAAGTCAGAATGGGACTCAACCTCAGCGTATTAGGTACAAAATCTTGCTAACTATTCTTCCATCGAAACCATCAAAAAGGATGACACGATTCATCACTTACGTTTCGATTTATCTGTTTCAAATGAAGAAAAATCTTCTCTGAAAATTGAGTTAAGAAAATCTCTTTCTCTTTTCTCGAAAAATCTCTTTTTCTTTTGAAAAAAAAAGGAAAACACTTGTATCTCACTGACCAACAATTTTCTTCACGTTGAAAAGGAAAAACCTGTTTATCATGCTAGATGCATTCAACTTAGTTTAAAAAACTAGTCTTCTTCTCACTATAATATCACGGGAATTATTAATGCTCAGATTCCGAATAAGTGTGAGAAAATTGTTGGAGGCGATATAGAAGGTGTTGTCTCCTTCATAAAAAAGGCTGAGACTAAACAAACCTTCTATAATGCTCATTGCTTAGAGAAAGACTTTAAAAGTAGATTTGTAAGTACCAATTTTAAAAACCAAACTTTAATTGATAATCACTGCACTACTGACTCTAATGGTAACACCAAATGTGTATCTCATTTATCTGCTCTGGATCCTTCCCGCCAACCTCCTCATCGTGAGTAGTTTCTGCCATCCATTAATATTTTTCTAAAATTTCCTATATCTAATGGTGAAGTTTATTTGGTAAACGAAATTCTTAGCATTTTTCCTCAGTGCTTCGTTAGCAACTCTGAACCTGGAGATCAATCAAAGTCTTATATTCTAGATGACTCTTCAATATCTTTTGAGCCTCCAGACAAAGTGTCATATGAGCATACCATCGATAACATTCTTTGGTCCAGAACTAAAGCAATAGCTCTTAAATCTAATGATCAAAGTTCTTCGGATTCAACAGTTAAAAAGAAACCAAAATCTAATGTTAAAAGAAAGAATCCTGGAATCAAAATTTGTTATCGATGTGGTTATGCTTCTCACAAAGTCAGCGAATGCACTTTTGAAAAGAGCTCCATTTGCACTGACAACATCATGACTCGAAATGATAAGTGGATCAAAAAGGGAAACTCTTTAAACTATCTCCCTGATGATTGTTATAATATTTTTTCTTAAGTGACCCATTACAAGATGGGTAAATGTATATTCATTATACATTTTAGTTTTTGTGTAAAGAACATATTTGGTATTTAAATAGCGGTTGTTCAAGACATATGACCAGATTCGAGTCTCTTCTGTAAGATTTCATAAAGAAGGATGGTCCTACTATTACATACGGAGAAGAAGGCAACGGAGTTACAAAGGGACATAGAACCATCAAGTGCAATTCTGTTGTATTCAATAATGTCTTTTACGTGAAAGTTCTTCAGCACAATCTCATTTCAATCAGTCAATTGTGTGACGTTGATTATGAAGTTCACTTTAACAAGAGTAAGGAAAGGTTGTTGATCAAAAGAATGTCACCGTTCTGACTGATAATCGACAGAATGACATTTATGTCTTGGATATGTTATCAGCTGATAACTCTCTTCATCTTTGCTTCTTCTGTCGCGCTCTTTCTCATCTAAATTGGTCGTGGCACAAAACGTTATCACACTTGAACTTGATGAACATATCAAAGCTTTCTGGGAATCAGCTTTTAAGAGGAATTCATAAGATGCAATTTGTCAAAGATAAACTACGCTCAACATGTGAAAAGGGGAAATAAAACCAAGTCCTCTTTCAAGACAAAGTCTTGTTCTTCCTTTATCAAACAACTTCATCTTCTCTATATGGACCTTTTTCGACTGGTCCCGATTAAGTTGAGCGCTAGGAAGAAGTATACTCTCATTATTGTGGATGAATTTTCAAAATTTACTTCGGTAGTCTTTTTAAGGAAGAAGTGTCATGTTGCTGATGAAATCATTTCACTCATTAAGCAATGGAAAGTTCTTTATAATCAAAAAGTCTTGTAATTACGTAGTGATCATGGAACTGAATTTGGAAGTTCCCCCTGGAAGATTTTTGCTCAATATCAGAAATCTCTCAGAACTTATCCGCTGTTAGAACTCCCCAACAAAATGGCATTGCTGAAAGAAGAAATAGAACTCTCGGTGAAGCTGGAAGAACTATGGTAGTTGAAGTTGGTCTTCCTCTGTCTTTTGGGGCTGAACCTGTTAAGACAACATGTTATACCCAAAACCGTTCCATCATTGTAAAGTGTCATAGGAAAATTGCTTATGAGCTCCTTACGGGGAGGAAACCAGACATCTCTTACTTTCATGTGTTTGGGTGTGTTTGTTACATCTTGAATAAAAGAGATCAGTGCTCTAAGTTCGAAGTTAAAGTTGATGAAGAAGTGTTCCTAGGTTACTCTAGTGTATCCAAGGCTTTCAGGGTATTCAATCTTTTAAGTCAAACTGTTGAGGAAACTGCTCATGTCACATTCGATGAAGATTCATTCATTCATGATCGAATTGATCATCCTTCATCCATTATGAATAAACTTACTTAAAGTTGTTCAGGTCTTGTTCCTGATTTCTTGCCAAATGGCACTGAGCATGTTGTTCCTAATGTTCATCAAATTAACTGCTCTCAACCTATCTCTGAAGATCAGTCTGTTATCTATGAAGAAGCTGAGCCATCTAATCAGGAAGATTTTGTTCCAAATAATACGATTAAATGCTTTAATCCTAGAATTCTTTGAGATCATCTTGAATCTTAAATCATTGAAGATGTTAATTTTGGGATTCTTACTCGTAGCAGAGTCAGCAACAACTTCTGCATGTTTGTGAATTTTGTCTCAATGATTGAACCAAAGAATGTCACCGATTTCATGAAAGAAGTTGACGGAATCAAGGTTATGCAGGATGAGCTGAATGAATTTGAACGACATTGTATGTGGACTCTTGTTCCAAAGCCTCAAGGAAAAAATATCATTGGCACTCACTCGGTATTCGGAAACAAGATGGATGAAGATATGATCTTTATTAGAAACAAAGCAAGAGTTGTGGCTCAATGATTTTGTGAATTGTAAGGGCTAGACTATGACGAAACATTTTCCCCCGTTGCTAGACTTGAAGCAATTCGTCTGTTTCTTTCTTTTGCTTCATTCAAAAACTTCAAAGTTTACCAAATGGACATTAGTATTTCTTTCTTAAATGGATATCTTCAAGAAGACTTTCTAAAGCAACCTACAGGTTTTGAATGTGAAGAATTTCCAAGTCATGTATATCATCTTGATAAAGTTGTCTATGGTTTGAAGCAGGCACCTAGACTGTGGTATGACACATTGGCAAGTTATCTTATTGAAAGTGGATACAAACGAGGAAAGATTGACAACACTTTGTTCATCAAGCATTCAGGATCTCACATCATTCTTTCTCAAGTGTATGTTGATGATATCATTTTCAGATCCACTGATTAGAAACTAAGTTCAGAATTCGTTGAGATCATGGCTAAGAAGTTTGAGATGAGCTTGATAGGTGAACTAAATTTATTGTTAGGTTTGCAGGTTAAACAACTAACTAATGGAATTTTTGTTTGTCAAGCTAAAGACATTGCATACATGCTGAAGAAGTTTGGTTTTTCTGATTGCAAGCGGGCAAGGACTCCAATGTCCTTATCAACGTCTATTGGCGCTGATCCAACTAGCGTTGATGTGAATGCAACCTTGTATCGAGGTATGATAGGTTCGATTCTCTATCTTACTGTGATTCATACTGAAATTATGTTTTCTACCATACTTTGTGCACGTTATCAAGCCAGTCCTAAGGAATCTCATCTTCTTGTTGTAAAAAGGATTTTTCGTTACTTAAAGCATACATCCAATCTTGGGTTATGGTATCCTCATGATGATGGGTTCAAGTTGGTAGGATACACTGAATCCGATCATGGTGGATATGGCATTGACCATAAATGTACTTCAGGATGGGCTCAAATGCTTGGAGATAGATTAGTGAGCTGGTCCAACAAGAAGTAGACACCAATGGCCTGCTATACCACTGAAGCTGAATATATAGCTGATGGAAGGTGTTGTGCTCAAATTCTATGGATTCAAAATTAGATCTTAGATTATGGTCTACACTTCTCAAAGACTTCTATCTGCTGTGACAACACCAACGCTAAAACCAACACATTGACATCCGTCGTCACTTCATCAGAGACATTCTTCAAAAAGGAAAAGTGGAGTTCTTCTGCATCCCATCCACTGATCAACTGGCTGACATTTCACTAAGGCATTGGATGAGAAGACTCTAAACAAATTGATTGCTGATCTTGGCATGCTTTCAGTGACTTAATCTTTTAAAATAACTTTGCTTCTACTTTCTTTCTCAAAACACAAAAACACAAAATACAAGTGCTGCTTTTATTATGTTTTTCGAACTTTACATAGCTTTCTTAAGCTTTGCTTATAATGTTTACAAGTATTCTCTTTTCTCTCTTTTTTCAATTTTTAGGTATATCTACAATTTTTCTGCAAAGTTAGTAAGATCTGGAGTCATCCAGAATGTTCTAAATGCTCTTGTTGTTTAGAAGAATATTGGCATCAAGTCTTCTTCTTGTTGACAATACTATTTCTCTCTTCAACTCATTGTTATGGATGCAAGAAGCAACCATCAATACAATGAGTCTTACTTCCATCTACTGACTCATAATCCGATAAAACCTCGAATGCTCTCGTATTGATCTTGTCAACACGATGGTTTCACAGATTTGAGCCATTTAACTCGTTGTTTACAAAGACTAGTTCCTACTCCTCTCTTGCTCTTGATAAACATGAAGCTTGGAATCCATATGGCAGCGTATCAATGATAAATGGCTTCATCAGTCTTGGTTTGTAGTAAGTTGAATTTTATATTAATGTGTTTGTGTTTTCTTTTATAGCCAGACTTGAAGGACGTATATCTCGAACAAAGGAAATTGATTAATGAGTATTTATTTCAGAAGATCCTTCTTTGGTGATTCTACTCAAAAGATTTTATTCCTTTATTATTCTTCTGAAAAGGCTACATAAAGAGCCTCTGAAAAGGATACACAAATATTGCTTTTAGAATACTTCCTTGTTTTACTAACTCTTTTGTTTGTATTCTTATATTATTTATTATTTTGTTTTGTACCATTTTAAAAGAGTTGATGGTCACAGTTCATGAGCCAAGTATGTAACTATTGACAATTCATTATCCCTTGAAGCATGTTGTTGTATGTGCCTAAATCTCTCTAAGTATCTCATCAGCAAGACCATATGCTGAGATGACATTGACTCACCCACTCACGCTGATTGTCTAGCATTGTCTAAACTTTCTAAGTGAGAGTTCTTGGTCCAAATAAAAAATTATAGAAAGGCTTGGGTTTTTATTTTTGGTTAATCATCTCTTACCTGACTCTGTCCCTGGAAGCATGCTTATCGTATGCATCAAATCTCATGTTCGGCTGAAAAATTTTGCATATAACCTAGTGGCTTACCCTGATTGCACAGTCATCAGTGTAATAGATACTTGTATGGTCCTTAAATAAAAAAAAGGGTTATTCATGTGCTTGACCTCTTAGTATGAGGTATGACATGGTACCATTAAACTATTTGATGGTGAATTTCAAAGCTCTAGATTGTAACTCAACTCTATGATACGAAAGCTGAACCATTTCTTGTTGATGAGCTAACATTGTTCATGATTCACGCTGATTCCACCTCAGCATGACTAAAACATCCATTCTTTCCTTCATTTCTTCTCAATAAAACTTTATGATTCACTGTAATATACCACACACTGATAAAAGTTAGAAAATTTGTGTCCATGGTTAGTCTATGTACTATAGACTATCACATGCACCAACCCCTTCTTGCCCTAACATTCTTTTTTAAATCTTTATGATTCAGCGGAATGTACCATACGCTGATGTGAGCTTGAAAAATCTATGTCGGTGGTTAAGCTAAAAATCATATCTTATCGCACGCATCATTCCACTATTTCCCTTTTCTTCTAATAAAAGTGATTAATGATTCAGCGTATGAAACTACACATTGATGAAATCTCGCAATACTATGTCAGTGAATGGTAGTTCAAACTGTCACACCCCCAAACCAAGGATGGCGGAAACGTCCGGGGGTGGAGGACTTCATGTATAGTATCATAACAACAATTTTAATAGTGATCAAAGTAAACACAACCAACATAAATATAATTGAAAAAGTTACATCATAGTATATGTTTACATGTTTTTGAATCAATTACATTATGTTGACAAAAATACAATGTTTGACACCTTAGCGTTCCATCCTCAAAAGCGGCAGATTACCTGTTTACTGATTTCCTGAGAATACAAGTAGTTTTGAAAAAGTGTCAACAATTAAGTTGGTGAGTTCATAAGAGTTTTGTTTGAGTAAAAATCCGCTTTCCTTGTAAAAACGATAGAGTATGATTCCAGAAAATCCAATATTTTCCTTATAAAAGTTATGTAGTCTTAAAAGTCACGACCGAAATGTACAAGTATTTTTCCATACTTAAAGTAATTCATGCAAGTTTAAATCAACATAAACTCGTTTAATTTAGAAGTAAAGCCCGTAAATCTTATGTTTTGTTAATACCCATGTGAGTTATTATAACCATACTAAGACTCAGACGGCCTCATAATACGACGTTCTTCAGGCGTCGCAAGTTAAATGACACTTGTCACCTCAGACCTGCCGGTCTAGCTGTTGCATGCAGCTCAGGTGCGGGTTTGTCAGACCCAATATAGATCTATACACAACTATCACGCTCTCCCTACAAGAGACTCTGGTTACAATTTACAGGACCTTTGACTTTGTTACTATGAAGGTAACACGAAGCGAATGTCTCACAAATTTATTCATTAACAGATTTACGTGAACTGAACTGAAAACCCCTTGGTAATGAGTTTGACTGGTTAATGAAACATAAATTACACCTATTATAGTTTAACATAATTGTTTGTAATGTGTATGAAACATAAACTATACATACCATAGTTTATCATAAGTGTTTGTAATGTAAAAGAACCTTTTTCTGTGATGTAGATTTATAGCAAAAACATAACTAGGTTTATTATGCCTCATTTTGTAATATTAAGGATTCTTACAAATTAATGACTATTTTTCTGTTATATAATTTTATCATAATAGAAAACACATGCAAAATATGAAGTCATCAAGGTTTAACACTTTGCTCAACATGTTACAAGTGTTATGAAAGTTGTAAACTGTAAATTCGTTTTTACCATTTTTGCACTGATTTAGAAAATCACAGAAAATTCATACGAAACCGAAAACTAGATCCGTAAACTCTGAGAGTTTAGAAAATGTGTCTAGTTTGTTCATAATTTTTATTATGATTTTTAGAAGTTGCTAACTGGTGTGAAAACGTTCATATTCACTGACTGGTCCGAATTCGTAGCTACAGTGATATACAGTTTTGTAAAAATCACCATAATTAGTAGAAAAGTCGTATGAACGTGTGCAAGTAGTCATTTTAAAGGTATAAAACTATTTTCATCTAATACAGTTTTGAAAACTAAAATGTTTAAGTTGACCAAAACAGTCCGTGAATGGAGTTAAACTTTTATGATGAAAGCTGTTGAATGAGTTTAGTTGTGTTCTTGGTGTTTTAACTTGTATTCCCCCCTTAAAACTTAAGAAAAACATGAAAAGATAGGGGTATGAACTCACCTTGTATGATTTCAGTGGGTGGATGTTGAAGAAAGGTAGTGTTCAACTCAAGAACACTTAGAAGGTTGCTTGAAGATTCGAAGGACTAACACAAATATGATGAAGTTTGTGTAAGAAACCTATGATTGGAGTAGAAAGGAGTGAAATAATCATATTGAGGATGATAATACTTACCAAAAGTATAAGAAAAGTCTTGAGAATAGCCTTCAATCTCGAAATTTAGAGAGAGAAAGTGAGAGAAAATGAAGTTTGTTCTTTGGTGGAAAATGAGGGGAATGAGGGAAATGTGAGGAGAGGGGAGGGCTTTCCAGCTCTTGACCAAGTGTGTGGCTGAAAAATGGTGGGAAAAGTACTATGGAATGACTAGGTATAGTGGAAGGACAAGGGTGGTTCATGGAGTGGGCATGGGGTGGTTGCTTGTGTCATACACTAAAGCAAAGTCAACGCTCCACCTCTAAGCCTTACCCATTAGATCTTTATTCCTAAGTAAGGATTTTCCTAAAAACATAATTAAATATGAATATTTAGGGTTTATTATGTTAAAATACGACTTTGGGTGAAAATCCCGTGTTAAAATCTCGAAAAACGGGCTAAAAACACTAAAAATATTGAAAACCGGGCAAAAATTGCCAATTTCCGAAATTCAGGGCCGGAGGTTTTGTTGCAGCTCATAGAACCGAAAGTGGATGAGGAACCGAGAGTAAGGTTCGGCTGTGAAGGGTCGCCTCTCGGACCGAAGGTGCGAGGGGAAGGGTCGAAGGTCAGGTCTCGGTCCGACATAGCCAGGGAAACCGAAATAGACCGAACCCTCGGTCCATTTCGGCTGAGAGGGTTTCGGTTCTGATGCCAAGTTCGGTCCTCAAGGTGCTTCCGACAGCTTCGCTTCTGACAAGGTTTCGGTCCTAGGAAGGGTTTCGGCTCCTAAAAAGGTTCGGTTCCTAAGAAGGTTCGGTTCCTAAGAAGGTTCGGCTCCTTAAGAGGGTTTTTCGCGTAAACTTCCGTTTTCGAGCGGTTTTCGATCAAATTAAGGGTCGGGATGCCCCGAGTGATTATAAGAAGTTGAGAGAGATTTTGAGAGAGATTTGGGAGAGATTTGACATACTTTGAGAGATTTGGGAGAGATTTGACATACTTGGAGAGATTTGACATACTTGGAGAGATTTGGGAGAGATTTGACATACTTGGAGAGATTTGGCATACTTAGAGAGATTTGGGAGCAAATTTCACATTCTTGGAGAGATTTGGGAGAGATTTGACATACTTGGAGAGATTTGGCATACTTAGAGAGATTTGGGAGATATTTCACATTCTTGGAGAGATTTGGGAGAGATTTGACATACTTGGAGAGATTTGGCATACTTAGAGAGATTTGGGAGAGATTTGACATACTTGGAGAGATTTGGCATACTTAGAGAGATTTGGGAGAGATTTCACATGCTTGGAGAGATTTGGGAGAGATTTCACATGCTTGGAGAGATTTGGGAGAGATTTGACATACTTGGAGAGATTTGGGAGAGATTTCTTTTGTGACCTTTTTGAGTGTTTGGCTTTGTAACGCAAGGTCCGTAAACCCCGTTTAGCCATGTTTAAGAGTCTTACACACCCCCGAAGGGTATGTAATAATGTTTTATCGCTTTGCTACCTCACTTACCCCGATTAGGGTTCAAGAAATCTAAAAATACAAACTTTCCAAGTGATGACTTCTTATTAAAATAGCGAATTGTACAATAATTACATAACGTAAACCCTAGTATACAAGAGTTAGTAGAGTTGACCGGTTTGACTTGTTGACTTTATTTGACTTTGACTAGACTAGAATTTGACGGTTGTCACACAAACCTATACTATCAGGAGACATCGAAAACTTACATGATTACTAGCTGTAACTCTGATACGCTGATTGCTTCCTCCAATACCATATTTGGTTTTGATGTCAAAAAGCGAGAGAAACTAAGTGTTATAGATCTGAAGAGAAGCAAAATCTAAGGGAGGCTGAGCTGATAGCTGATATCAACTTTCAACATTCTATTCTATCAGCTCATCATCTATCCATCCAACACTACTGCTCTTACTAATTCTACTACTGAAGAACTTAAATGGGAAAAGAGTCAATACACTTTCTCAGGGAGAGCATTTGAACTTAAAGTTTCAATCTTACTCTCAGGGTGCACAAGCTTAAGATTTTTTTTTTTGAAGATTAGTTTTGACATCATCAGATAGGGGGAGATTGTAAGGTCACACCTTATGATCTGATGAGTCAAACACTTTACACGCTGACTGCCAGTGCCAGCGTCAACATCAGTACCAATATCAATGCCTCAAGAACTTATCAGCGTGAGCGTTTAGATAGTGATCATATGTAATCTTTGTATATTAGGTAATTATACGGATATGTATAGAATAGATAGTAGATCCAATATCTTGGTGATAGGATCATTTCTTAGAATAGATTAGATATAATCCCTTTATTGAAGGGGTATATTAGTATAGTTTAGTATATATTCAACATTAGGGTGAAACCCTTATGTAATCGTCGTGGTGACCGTCTTTATGACAATCATTTTCTTGGTGAAAACAACCCCTTTCTTGGTGACAGACATCTTTGTGATTAACTTGTGTTCTTTACTTATTCTGTTCTTTATTTTGCATAGTTGTTTTGTTCTTGTATATTATACACGAAGTGTATCCGATCAATACAAACCTTCAAATGTGTGTTCAATAATTGTGATCACTAATTTACGTCGTACACCTCGGCGTTTTCGTTGGCGACCGGGGGTACGAACTAGTACTTTTTTAGGAAAGCACGACTATAGCCAAGGGATTACTCTCTTACGTTAGGTATATTCCATAACCTACATATATATATATATATATATATATATATATATATATATATATATATATATATCACTAAGATAGTAGATTCACCTAGCAATTTTGATAATCATTGTAATCCTTGGGGATGCCCCTAAGAATAAGTATAGCTTACCATTCTCATTGTTTAAAACTATCCAAACCTTGAGTGATATACTCTCAACCTACGTAATAGACTTTGGAAATTGCATGGAATAATCATTGCCATTGATTGAGTTTTCTTACAACAATAAAAGTTATCAAACCATAATAAAAGCCACACCATTTGAGGCTTGTACGGATGAAAGAGAAAATCCTCAATATGTTGAGAAATGGTTCGAAATACGAAACTGAACGAAGCACATGTAGATGATGCGCTGCATTTTGATCCCAAAATCACTCATGAGATTACATAAAATATTGTGTGAACCTAAAAACAATTACAGGCTATATACGAACGATAAGAGAGTTATGTTACCAACATATGTGGACCTTTTGACTTCTAAGTCGGAGATTGTGTAACTTTAAACACCTTCCCTTTTAGGGAAATGATACGAATTAGAGAACGAGGCAGGTTAAACTCGCAACACAAAGGACCTTTAAATTTCTTAAAGGAATTTGGTCCTGTCATTTATATCAAACTGCCTTGAGAACTAAAATTCATGCATGATGCTTGTCACGTGCCAAAAACTCGGGAAGTGTATGTCCGACGACACACTTGGGTGGTGTTTGTTTTTTTAAAAAAAGCTCTTCTAACCTCTTAGTGTTGTGCGGCGCAGCACTTTTAAGTTCACAGCAGTTTGTTTTTTAAAAGACTTCGGGCTCAAAAACCTCTTCCCGTCCTCTCCCCCAAACAGCATTGGGCTTGCCTCTTCTCACCACTTCTAACCTAATCTAAACAAAAAAAAAGCGGACAATTGTAGCCGCATTCTCACCGAGTTCGCTCTCCAGTCTCCATGGGCCAAGAACTTCTCGTCGTCGACCTTGTTGAAGAACGGAAGAACCCTCTAGCCAATCGCCGGTCGCTGGTCGCCACACACCACTCGCCGCCACCGCTCGCCGTTGTCGCTCGCTGCTCGCCTTTTCTGCTGCCCAGTCGACCGCCACTCAACAGGTTAGGTTTTTTTTCTGATTTCTTGTTTCAGTACCGATTTGAGTACCAAATTTCTGCTTTGAGTACCGATTTTTTTGCTGAGATGTGAAAAATCATTGCTAAAATCTTTGTTGATTGTTGATTTATGATATAATTGTTCATATAACAAATTTTCTGCTCAAATTTATGTTTTGATTTATGAATTTTTGTGTTGAATTGGTATGAATGTTTGGTAAAATCATAAATCTTTGCTGAAATCATATATTTAAATGTTGAAATCATAAACTTATATGCAAGTTTATATGCTGAAATCATAAATCTTATATGTTGAAATCATAAATCTTTGCTGAATTGGTTAATGTCTTTGCTGAAATCATAAATCTTTGTAACTTTTCAGAATTGATGGATTTACCCTTTTTGATTATAAACTTTTTTTATGGTTGTTTTTTGGGATGGGATGTGGTTGATAAGCTGTGAATTCTTTGATTGGGCATTTTCTAAAAATAAGATTTATAAGGATATTTTCAGTTTTTGCTGGCCTTCCAGAATGAAGTTTTATGTTGGCTGCACAATGGTTTTTCGGTTGTTAAATTGGTTTTTTTGACTTTGTTTGTTTTTGGACGCGGGGTTTTTTTAAGGTTCTTGTATTTCAAGGTTTTATCTTTGGGTGTTTTTGGTGTTTTGAAAGATGGAAGATACCTTTTTCCCTAGTTTTATGTCCAATTTTCATATCAGGTGCTTGGATGAGATGTGGTGTGTGGCTAGCTGGTATTTGACGGGCTGGAGGAGATACAGAAGGTTTAGGAGAATGAGCTTGTTTTGGATGTGTACTGATGGAGATTGGAAGCAATGGAAGGGGTATGATGATGGAATTGCTTGGAGAAACTGCATTGAGAGTTTAATGGTCGTTGTTACTATGGTTCATAGGTTCTTATTTTACAATGTGCATTTTTGGTTTTGGTTGTGGCATCCCATTGTTAGTAGGAAATGGCTGAGACAATGGATTTGGATAGGTTGGAAAATAGGGTCTGTCCTATTTTGAGTAAGGTTGTCTGTTCTTTAACTTTGTATTTTTTATTTTTTATTCATTTTTGCCGAGGCTCTGGTCTCTTTCTGAATATGCTAAACTATTTTATTTTAATGTTTTAAGACTAATTTGGCTGTTTGAACTTTATTTTAAATTTTTTAATATCTGCAGCGTCCTACAGACATTAAAAAAACAAACATGCTTCTCTTTACAGTCTGCAGCCGTTTGGTCCACCTCTTCTTCTGTAGAGCGCTGCAGAGGTGGTCCGCAGACTTCAGACAGTTTCACTTCGGAAAAATAAACAACACCTTGCTATCTCTCTCTCTCTCAATGAAGAGTACTAGGAAATTGTGCTAATGTTTCATATTTATGAAAGTGCATGCGGTAGAATTCTATATATGATTTCATAACCTTAAAAACATGATTCGGTCTTATTCCATATTCCTCGTTTGGTTGTGACTTGTGGTAGAGTCATCTATTGTTGAATAATGTTTGATCTACAAGTTGAAGGATAATATGAGGATAATATAGAAGGATAATATGAGGATCAAGTGAAACAAAATCTTCCCCCGATTGTTGAATAATGTTTGATCTACAAGTTGAATTTCAGGATACAATTCCTTTCAACGAGGTGATAATGTAAAAATTGGTAAAAAAAATTATCAAATTTCGTCGGTCAAACCATCGTGAACACAACTGTAAAAAGGGCCTACTGTGTATTATTCCTTGTTATTAAGTTCTATTAAATTTAATATACTTGAAATTGCATATGGAAAACCTTAAAATTTTCTCAAAGTTGATAGTCTTTAACAATCAGAAAACAATTCACAAAATAAGTATTAATTAATGCTCTAAAAATAAAATTTTCTCATTAAGTGTACTTGAGATCTATAGATAAGTAATTTGAATATATTTTCTTCTCCTGATTCCGTGGATATAAAGAACGTCTGAAACGGAGATCGTATGACGGAGTTATGCCCTTTCAAGTTATAAAATCAGTATTTATCTTATTTTTCTGAAACTGACTCTCCACTGCTTTGTTTGGAATAGATACGAGCCTCATAAATTATTTTTGAGCACGTATTTGAACTCAGTTTGTGTTCTATTATTTGATTTCAATTTTATGACATTTTTAATATCGAGCAAAATCAAATCCGTAAAATTTATCGAATCGGAACCAATTAATCGCAAAACTTCAAACGCCATTTTCCGGAGTTCTGTATATCGGATTCAATTTCATATGCATTTTTAGAATCACCATGACCGAGATAAGCATCAGACACTTTTACAAAAAAAAATTACATTTTGGGATCGATGACACGCAAATATAGGCTTGATTGAAGTGAGAAACCATGCATGACATCAAGCATGTTACAATAAAGAACCATGCACATGGTGTATACTCAAAATGTCTTCCCAAAAGTCAACTTAATACTTCCAATAATGCATCCATACTCAAATTACAAGCTACATCTCTTTCTCTCACTACGTCTCTCTTACACACACACACACTCTCTCTCTCTCTAACCTCCCATCTCTGTCTTTCTCTCATTTGAAACACACCCATCGGAAACTACTTTTCCGGCCAAATAAGAGGCAATAGCCCCCTCTTCCAGTCGTGTTCCAGCTCCACAAACAGCCTCCTTCCTCCCATGATAGCCACAACTGCTGTTATTAACCTTGCAACTGGATACGGTGAAGAAAACAACCACCACCTTCGTTCCCTCCATCCACATATCCCTCTTCTTTCTCCGAACAACGGTACCACATGTGGCCTCCCCTCCGTTTTCTCGACACTAAACAACAGGATTGAAGGTCATCGGAAAATCGGCTGCCTCCTCCCTCTCTCGACTATTTTGTCACCAAGCGCCCACTTGCAACTTCTATGGTCACTTGCCTCCATTATGGCATCTAGATATTGAAGATGAAGGTTGAAACACGAAGAAAAAGCCGGAGAAAACTTTCTCTGGTGAGATTTTCCAGCGACACCTCATACTTCAGTGGACAGTGTTTCGGTGACCTCTAAACCCTTAAAATTGGTTTTCTAAACTCCTATCATGCAGATCTACAACCCTATGTACTCGGAATGTCTTAAGATAATTCGGTTCAAAAAATGAGAAAAAGGTGAATCGGTTTCTGATTTCCCAAACAATTCGAACTCATTCAACTAGGGTAAGATTCTACGACCCCTCCTTTATGGTTTTCATGTTTAGGGGAGAGTACATGCGTGTTTATCGAAGTTTTGATGATTTTCAATTTTTCATACATTAAAAATCATCATACTCTATTATTGGTTAAAGGTTTGTAAAGTGGCATTCAAAAATACTATAAATCACCAATAAATCATACAAGTTTAAGTAGGATGCTATAAATGATATGATTATACCTTGTTGTGAAATATGATTATAAAATTTAAAGAAAAACTACAAGATCATAAGTAGATTGCTATAAGAATACAAGTATGTCTTGTGATTTATAAAGTTGTGATCTTTGTTACAAATAAACAAGAACGTGTCAAGAATGTATAGAAAGACATTATATGTAACCAATATTTGTGTGTCAACATAATTATGTACGAAAAAGAAAGTACAATGCCTAAAATGGTTGAGAAACAATGATTGAACAAATATATAGTTATTAGTTGAAAATAACAAAAATCAACTCTTATTATATAAAGTTATGTAAAATGATTTCAAAAAGGACTTATTATATTTTTATATTTATTATAAAAATACAAATCATTATTACTAAACTATGAATGTGGTGATAGATGATAGTATAGTTGATTCCCGTATTTAAGAATTATTTTATTCTGAAATTATGTATCATATGAGTTATATAACTTATTGGTTTCATGGAAATTGTTGGTTTCACGTTGGTTAAAACCTGGAAAATGTTATAAAAGCAGCCATTATGCTGCCCAAAATTTCGTCATGACAGACAATAAAATTTGGAAATGTGTTAAGTCTTGTGAATCCATAATAATAAAAGACTTCAATCAAATATTATTCCTAAACAACGAAATTATAAGTATTCAATCATCTTATAATGTAAAGTTTAGGATTAGGATGCATGGACACATTGTTAGGATCAAACACTCATGGGACTTTTTATATGAGCTATGTTCGTTTCAAAAAGTTGTAGGAGCAAGGATCATTTCCTAAGATATATGGGCTATGTTGTTGTCTACACTAAGATTTTATGTCTTAGGCAAAATCATTTGCGTTATAATCGTTAATCTCTATGGAACGTAGAATGTCTGGTATAGATCGACGGTACTGATTTATATAGGTAGATGTCCCGCCCACAGTTGGTAGCTACAAGCATCGCCTTATAAGCCGAATTTGGACGTTGACGGTTCAACACTACTTACTCCATGACGTTCATAAGGCATTGATGTGGAACTTTCACCATGCCCCTTTCTAGTGATGGTGTAGTGGCTTTGTGTTGCAGTTCAGTTATGAGCTTATTATAGACCCCAAATTTGTTTCGTTACCTAATAGAATTGAAATAGAATTTATATAGGGTTTTCTTCACATATACAAGATTGAAAGAGACTATAAACAATTGGATAGTTGTGACTCACAATGATAAGTGGCATTACAAAAATTAATTCATATAACACTTAATTAATATCATGACACGACTGTATAAGGTTTATTAACTTACTACAAATAAGTTATTTTTCATAAACCTTTCATTTTTGACAAAACCATTTTTGGTGAAACTAAATCTCTTAACACAAATAAGAAGGTGCAAGATGGTCCTTAATAATTATCATGACATGAAAAAACAACGTTTATGTTCGAAGATGTTGCTTTATTGATTAGGTGTCGGTTCTCAAATTAAGTACGATAACATTTAATAAATACTGCGATACGATCATACAAAGTTTATAAACACGAAACTTAGGAGTTTTGCATATAAACTATACTATCGCTTGTACGGAACAGCAAGAGTGAAGTTGGTTACTTTATATTTTCACAATGTGTGACCCGTTTTCGTTTTATGAAACTTGATATTCGAAAGCTTTATATAAAATGCATTTTGGTCATAGAAATGGTAAATTTTGATATAAGTTTGAATTACTTATATATTTGTCAAATTTTTTACTTTTGAAATTGAACAATAAACATTTTTATATGAGTCCAAAAATACTTTTATAACTCATCTATTTTATACTTTTGCTATAAAAGTACGTATTTATAAAGGCTGGTCGACCTGATAAAACTTTATAAAATACTTTTTGTTATAAAAGCACTTCGTGTCAAAAACTGTAGATGTATCTTAATGCATGTATTCTCTGGTTTATTAGCATGTTGGAAGAGTATGCATAGAAGATTTTCCGTTATTTTACTATACCTTTGTAAATGTCAGGTTTTTAGGTGTTTGTCATGATATAGTAATAGACATCGACAATGTAATTTCTATTTCAGTAATAATAGAAGATTATATTTGCATTTTCAATGTATATTCAATAACCGTGATCACTAATTTACGTCATGCACCTTGGTGTTTCTGCCGGTGGTCGAGGGTGTGACACACTAACTCATTGGATTCCTAAATTATACATGGGTACAACCACTATGGGCTTTCTAACACCATTATTATTCATTAAGTCATACGAGAGGCTTTGACATAATCCCTTATGTATTCACAATAAATCATGACATATATTGATCATCAAACACTTCAAAATAGACTTAAGTGCATAATGTTATCAATATCTTATTAGTGTTCCTTAACACCATTATTAGCCATTAAGTCACACAAAATGCATTGACTTAATCGGATATGTCTTCATAATAAATCATGACATTTATTGATCATAAAACATTTCTAAATGGACTTAAGTGCTTTATGTGATAAATGGCTCATTAGTGTTCCTTATAAATGCCTACCCAATTCAATACAACAATTTATCATGAAGATGCAAATTAATACTTTTCAATCTATCCAAACTTCATAAATAAGATCACAATTCATTTCTAGATTTCCCAGTTTCTCATTATGGCTAACAAACCTTAGAATACACTATGGAATAAAGGAGTCTTTATGTTTTGCTTTAAATTCCATATATATGTATGGATTCATGGTTATGAACATCCTTTACATAATAAACCTTTAATAGTTATTGTAGGAGCTTAAAAATTTCTACATATTTGCCAAATTTATATACAAATCATTTTTTTATCCCATTACCTTGAAGGATTTTTCATCAAAACTACTTTAATGGTTACATAATACTTTAGAGAACAAATTGACAACATTATGATTGTCATTGGGATCTAGGGTTTATGGTGATATCTTAACTCCAACATCAAATCTACCAAGGGATGATATATTTGAGCTAAAAACCACATCAAACATCATATCAATTGCTGAAAATAAAACCCTATCCCTTAAATAAACATGCAATGGATTTTTGGTTTCCACTACAAGCTTAAAACTCGAATTCAATGTAAATAAGGAAGATTCACACCTTGAAACCATACATTCATACTTTGAAGTTTAATGCTTCTAGTCACTCTCCATCTTTTATATGACTTAAATGAAAGTTCATTCAAGTAAGTCAAAACCTTTGTCAACAAGACTTTTGACGATATTACATATTTATTCCTTAATTTCCAAATGTTGAAATTTCAATATTTATTATTCTAATTCTTCTTCTATTTGTTTAATATGTTAAAAATTTTATTTAATTATTTAATGTTTTTGAACGGTTGGTTAGTGGTTAGAAGTGATCATCTAGTTAGTAGAAATCGTCAATGCTCGGATTACAAACAGAGACCTCTAATATAAGAGGTAAAATCTCTACCAAGTGGGCAAGTCTCATATTGGCTTTAATTATTTAATTACTTAATTATTCATTTTTCTAAATAATTAAATGATAAATTCTAACATAAAATTAGGGATATTACAGGTACTTGTATGTTGGAATCTATAACATTTATTGATATATGATATTCAACAAATGTAGTTGGAACCTTTTAAAATCTATAAAACTATATAAAAAGAGAATTATGTAAAATATATATAAGTAATATTTATATGGGTAATTTTATAAATTTGTTATAATAAAAATGTACTTTCTGTTAAAACATTTGAAGTAGTTTTTTGAGTATGATTTTTTTGTTTAAAACAAAGCTAAAAACTCCTATTGTTGAATATAGCTTTTTTATTAGATGTTAAAAGCTAAAACTTTACAAAAACTAAAAAAATTGTATCTAATACATCCTATATGTTTCTATTACATATTAGTAAATGTAATTTTTTGCCCAAAAAATTATTTTTCAATTTTAAAATATAAATATAAAAAGCACGGGTATATAAATCCTTTTGACCAACTAATAATTTCTCTAAAAATATAAATATTTATGCAATTTTTTAAATATTTGCCAGTTTAAATCTCATTGTAAACAACAACATAGAATAGATGTAAAATTAATACGTGTATGTTTTTGCTCGTAAAAAATATCATATCTTTTGGCCCACTTTGAACACTTTCTTCTTACATTTGCTTGTTTACCATAGTGATAGGACATATCATATATTATTAAACTCATTATTTTCGAAGTTGGTGATAGATAAGATATTTTACATATAGACAACAAATGCTTGATATGACAATTCATATTACACTCAAACACATTACAATATACTATTTAGGATTTAATTTTTTAGGGTGTTATTATATGTAACTCTTAACTCACATAATTAAAAAAAATCAAATATGTGGTATATATAAAGGCATGTACTTACACATGAGGGGTACAACAAGTAACTAAATGGGATACATATAGTATTAACCTTTTTTATTTAGATTATATTATACGGTTCAAGATCTGTTTGTGTTTAACTTAACTTCAAATTATATATATATATATATATATATATATATATATATATATATATATATATGTGTGTGTGTGTGTGTGTGTGTGTGTGATGGAATGGAATGGAAACACATGCATTCTAATCTACGTTAATGTGTAAGGAGAGGGTTTAGGCCGAATATCCTTAAGATTTAGGTTTTCTCTTTATATATTCCTATGTAATTGTCATTTAAGTAATCAAGCAATTTATTAAATTCACATGATGTCACAGACCAAGTTCCTACTCTTTATTGCCCTCTCACCGGAAAAGCCTTGTCGGTACCGTGCTCTTCGGTGCCAGAGCTCCTAACATATATCTCCATTTGTCCTCTAATATCTCGGATCCTTTGTTTTCCGCCACCAATACTACCTCTTGTTCCAGTCATCGGAGATGCGTTCTCCCTTTGGCATTCTTCTTCTGAACAGTCACAAACCGTTGGCCCCTAAACATTGTGTTGTCGTCATTGATGTGATTCTTCAACCCTCCGGACCACCGACGTTCTATCGCTAGACCTCCGTTGAATCTCCTTATGTCTCTTCCTAATCATAGTTTCCATCAGACCATGAGCCATCAGCCTCTCCGCAAGCCACCTGGCCTCTCCACAAGCCACCATCCTCTCCTCGTATTGTTAGCGTCAATCCTGTAGACTTCGTTGCTTTCTCCGACATCTTCCATAACTTTTTTGGATCCCGATCAACAACCGTGTCTAAGTTTCGGCTCAAGGATGTAGACCATATCTTATCAGAATCCTAGTAAATTTTTGTGCCGACTTCGTCAAAACCCTAGCTACTCCAAGCATCGTATTTGACAGAGCACTATTTTCTACATTCTTATATTCTTCTTCTTTGTATTATCTTCATTAATGTTTCACGTTCTTTGTTTTATTTTTGCAGTTTAATCCCTTAATCCTAAACATATTGTGTGTGTGTAGGGATATGGTTTATCTTCTTATATATAAGTAATATTTTTAAGGATAATTTTTGTAAATTTTTTATAATAAAAAGGAACTTTCTATTAAAATCTTTAAAGCTTTGAAGTAGTTTTCCGAGTATGATTTTTTCTGTAAATAAAGCTACAAACTCCTATTGTTGAATATAGTTTTTTTATTAAAGTTTAAAAGCTAAAAAACTACAAAAATTAAAAGTTTCCAAAAACAAAAACAAAAAAAAAATTTATCTAATATGTCCTATATATTTCTATTACATATTAGTAATTGTACTTTTTTTTTAAAAAAATATATTTCTTATTTTTAAAATATAAATATAAAAAGTGCGCGATATATAAATCCTTTTGACCAAGTAGCAACTTGTCTAACAATATCAAGATGTATATATCCTTCTTAAAAAATATGTAATCTTTTGGCCCGCTTTGAACACTTTCTTCTTGCGTTTGCTTGTTTACTATAGTGATAGGATATATCATATATTATTAAACTCAATATTTTCGAAGACGGTGACAGATAAGATATTTTCATATGGTGACAAATAAGATATTTTCACATAGAAAACAAATAATTGATACGACCATTCATATTACAAACAAACGCATTGCAATCAATAATTGATACTATTTAGGTTTGGATTTTTTATAGAGTGCTATTATATGTAACTCCTCACTCACATAAAAAATCAAGTATGAGATATATATTCAGTCACGTACTTACATGTGAGGGGTAAATCAAGCAATTAAATGGGATACATATAGAATTAACATTTTTTTATTTGGATTATATTATAGGGTTTATGATTGATTTGTGTATAACTTAACTTCAAATTATATATATATATATATATATATATATATATATATATATATATATATATATATATATATATATATATTTGTGTGTGTGTAATGTTAGGGTTTAGGTCGAAGATCCTTAAGACTTAGGTATTCTCTTTATATATTCCTATGTAATTGTCAGTTAAGTAATTAAGCAATTTAATAAATTCACATGATATCATACACCAAGTTCCTTCTCTTCGTAGCCCTCTCACCGGGAAATCCTCGTCGATACCGTCCTCTTCGGTGCTAGAGCTCCTAACATATATCGTCATTCTCCTATAATATCTCAGATCCTTTGTTTTCCACCACCAATAATGGCTCTTGTTTCGGTCATCAGAGATGTGTTCTCCTTTTGTTATTCTTCTTCCGAACCACCACAAACTGTTGGCCTTTAAACCATGTGTTGTCGTCGTTGATGTGATTCTTTAACCATCTGGACCACCGACGTTCCATGGCTAGGCCTTCGCTGAGCCATTGGCCTCTACGGAAACCACCAGCCATCAGCTATCAGCCTCTTCGGCCGCAAGCCACCAACCATCGGCCTCTCCACAAGCCACCATCCTCTCCTCTTGTTGTTAGCATTAATCTCGTAGACTCCATTTCTTTCTCTGATGTCTTCCATCACTTCTTTGGATCCTGATCAACAACCATGTCTGTGTTCTGGATCAAACTTCTAGACCATATCTTATCGGAATCCTAGTAAATTTTTGCGCCGAATTCGTCAAAACCCTAGCTACTCCTAGCACCATCTTTGACAGAGCACTATTTTTTCCTTTCTTATTTTCTTCTTCTTCCTCTGTGTATGATCTTTGTTAATGCTTCATATTCTTTGTTTTTTTTTCAGTTTAATCTCTTACCCCTGAACAAACTGCGCATATGGGGGGATTCAGAAATAGAACAACTATTTCAACAGAGGAAGAACTTTGAGATCAACTCAAGTCTTAAACACTCAAACTTAACTTGTTTATTTCATATGGGCAAAGGCCCTATTTATAGGCTCAAGAGAGCCGGTTACATAATTGAGTTGCAATCGTTTGATTGCAATACGACATACATATTTACATTATAGCCCCCTAGACTATTGAGGGTTACACACTTTATTTCATTTCTAACCGACACTAACTTTATGACACATACAAACAATAATTATACAACGACAAATATTTACATTAATATAATCCCTTCCACATTGAAAGGACAAGTGTCTACTGATTCTTCAATAATAATGGCTTTTTACGTCATTGCTTGCGTCATTCCTATCGCCACCGAAAGGACAGATATTTCTGTGTGCTTTGGTCATGACTGACGCTAGTCTTCCATGAAAGGTGTTTCTTCGATATTTTCTTTACAGTGACTACAATTATGTCGTGGTGCATGCATGATGTGTTTACAAAGTTGTTTCTTGAGATCAGTGGGTAATTCAGCTAGATGATGAGAAAGTTTTTCGAACGGTTGTTCGAAAGTTTCAATTGCTTTTAATGCTTCTGGAGTGATTTCACTGTCTGTTAGAGAATAGATAATGAAAGTTTTACTGGCATAATTCACTCTGACTCTTGATTTTTGATCTTTTCCGTTGCCTATACGAGATGATGCTAGATAGACACCGGCTAGTGCAAAAATTAGATGATCCTGTATTGGTGTTTCATGAGGTAGATCATGTTTTGTTGGTTTCGAGCCATTGCTTATTCCTATATTTGCAAAAGTGATGCGTGGAATAATTAATTGAGAATATTCATCAAAAATTGGATAACTTGAGTGCATCTTGATAAATAATCCTCGTTCTTGTTTCGCAAATCGTGTTTTATAGTTTCTGATTATGGTTTGTACAGCGGATGGAAATTCACTGATATAGTGGTGATTGGTGCCTTCTAAATAAATGGTGTCAATAAATCCATGGATAAAATAATCCCATAAAGTCATAGGATCTGATAAATCAGCTAGAAAAACTGCTTTGGGGCCTGGACGCCTGGCTACTGGATAAAAGCCCATCAGAGAATGGAATTCGGTGTATTGAATGAGACTATCCCATAGTTTAGCAAATTTTTTAGTAGTTGGTTTTTTCATGGCTTCTTTTTCTTTGGTTGATGGAATGGCTTCAAGGGCAATTTTTGCGTTTAATTGGTTAAGAGACTTTGGGATGGATACAGGTTTTTGTGGGGTAAAGCTGGATATGGGTTGTTGTGGTGTAAGGAGAACTGTTTTTTAACATTCGACATTATCTTTTATGACTGCTTTGTATGCTTCGTTGTATGCGGCTTCTGCTTCAGTTTTTGTTTTGTAACTTTTGTGAATGACATTTTTTCCAAGAATATATGATTTGGCAATTCCCCAATCGTCATATATTCCTTTGTTTTCTCCATTGAAAATCACATACCATTTCTTTATGTTTTTATGATCGGCTTGAAGTGGTGGATATTCTTCTTGGTTTGGTGTCATAGGTTGTTTTTCTGTTTTATGTATTGTTTGTGACTGACTATCATCGGATGATATTTCTTGAATGTCTTCTTTTGGTTGCTTTGTTGTTGAGCTGCTAGCTGCCTCTTCTTTAGATACTGAATAAGATGATAGAATTTGTAGTGTCTGCTGTAGTTGCTCTTCTTCACGATTGACTGCTTCAAGTTGTCTAATTAATGATGCTTTTTGCTCCTGCTTCTGTTTGAGCTGGTGTTGTATTTGCTTCATGATTGTTTCCATGTCAATATGTCTACTGTCTGAATATTTGCGCCTTTTGGGTACCTGAATGATTGCTCATATTTGTTTGCTTTTATTATTTTAAATGATGATATGAAAATTTTCATATCAATGTATGTTTTTGGTGATATATTCATATCACTGTATACTTTATTATTGTATGCTTTTGGTGATATATTCATATCACTGTATGCTTTTGGTGATATTTTCATATCATTGTATACTTTATCATTGTTTACTTCAGATGGTATTTTCATACCATTGTATGCTTTAGCAATGTATATTTCGGATGGATTAGATATGAGGTTTTCCTCAAGTTCTAATCCCAATAATACTTTTTTCCATAGGATCATGTATCTGCATCTGAATCAGAATCAGTTGTATATGCATAAATATCTATGTCTGAATTTATATCTGAATCTTCTATAGGTTCATATCCAAGATCATATGCAATTTTTAATAGATTTGTTTCTTTTTCTTTTTTAGTCTTTTTTGGGCATTCATAAGCTTTGTGTCCGTCTTCTTGACATATCCAACATTTACAATCTTTTTTATTTGATGGGCAATAATTTGATTTAGATTGATATTTTTGTTTATATTGTTTTCTATTTCGAAAATATTTTCTTTCTCCTTGTTTATAATATTCTTTATATTTAGGTTTATAAGTTTGTTTTTTCCAAATTTTCTTTTTATATTGTTGTCTTTTATTATCTTTACAACCATATTGATTAACTTTATTAGAAAGGATGTCACAACATAAATCCATTTTTGCGTCTTGTGTTGTTTTTTGTTCTAAGCATTTCTTTTGCATCCATGCTTTTAATATACTTATTCGTGCTCCTAGAGTGTCTGCAATTTTATTTTGTTGTAAGGCTTCTTGAAAATCTTTTATTACACTTTGGCTTACTAATGATGGTAATTTTTGATAAAACATATCTAATGCTACCTTTTTTCTAGTGGAATCTAAATTATAATAATATTCAGAATATTCGCATATAAACGGATCTAGATAACACATATTACAAATTCGTAGATTAGTTAAATGTCATAATGATTCTAATTGAAAAGCTTCTTGTGATACTTTATCTTCAATTTGTTTTCCTATGAATTCCTAAATAAGACGACTTAATACATTTTTAAATGTTTCCATAGCATCAGTAGTAGCTATCATCATTGTTTCGGTTTCATCAAGAGATGAGAGAAAAGGATATGCGTTACCTTGTGGTTTATGAATGATATAATTAAGAAAATGTGTTGGGTGTAAATTTCTTAATTCTTCAGTCAATTGAATTTGTACTCCCATTTTATTACTCCATTCTTGAATTTTTGCTTCAGGATTTTGATCACAATCAATAAAAAGAATATCTCAATTTGTTGGAAATGTAAATAATTTAGGTATGTATTGAGGAGGTACTTTTTCCCATTTATATTGTTTATTTTTAACCATTCCTTGTCTATATAAAAAATTTTCTTCTAATAAAGGTGGTCCATAAATATATTGATTTTGATAATCATCTTCAACATATGATTGTTTTCGTTTTAATCCAAAATTATTTTGTGAATTTTTATATGGATTTGAATAAGAGTTTTCATCATTGGATGAAAAATCATATATTATTTCTGCGTCATTATTATCTGAATTATTTTCTATTTCTGTATTATTTTCTTGAATTTCGGATGGACTTTCTAATGCTGCAAATAATTTAGTTAATGTTTCTACTTTTTCTTGTAAAGTTTCCATATTAATAAATTGTGTGTATTTTGTAAATGAAATCTTTAGTTTCTTTTTACTAGTGGAGTAGTTATTATTAGTGATTTTTCTATTTTTTGAAACATATTTAACAAATTAATTTTGTTATCTTATCTTCAAGGTTTTTTATTTTTTCTTGTTTCCAATTTATACTATTATCTATTATATGTATTGCTTCAATATTAGAAATGCAATTAATTATCGATATATTAGAGTCTATTTTTAGATTTAAAAGAAATTTTTTAGATTGTTTCAATGTTTTACGAAAAAATTTTAGTTCTTGTTTATTAATGTTTAAACTTTCAAAACTCATGATTAAACCTTATAAAAACAAAATGATAATGTTATTCAAAGTTATGTATAAAGTTTTTAGAATTTAATATAGTGGGGTGATGACATTAAATTTGTAATATGGAGAGTTGAAAACTTTTGTGAAAGATGAATTGTGAATTTAATTTCTTGGTACATATTCATAATGATATTAAAACCTTTTTACGACAATTGTTTCAATTGTTGGTGAATTGATTTTTAATAACGATGACTTTTGAATATGAGTATTTATGAACAGATATGTAAAACGATGAATATTCATTATCATGTTTATGATGCTGCATATGCATATATTCTTATGAACAAAAGATTGAATATGCAAAATAACAATAAGAACGTTACTTAGCTCTGATACCAAAATTAACGACATGACGGAAATAATAAAAAGATTAGGATAGGATTATACCTTAATGATGCGTCGAGATGGATTTACGATGGATTGTTTAAATTATATGAATGATTATATGAATATGATTGGATAGGGCTCTGCTATTCAGAAATAGAACAACTATTTCAACAGAGGAAGAACTTTGAGATCAACTCAAGTCTTAAACACTCAAACTTAACTATAGGATTATACCTGAATGATGCGTCGGGATGGATTGACGATGGATTGTTTAAATTAAATGAATGAATATATGAATAATCTTGGGTATGTTTGGATAGGGCTCTGCTATTCAGAAATAGAACAACTATTTCAACAGAGGAAGAACTTTGAGATCAACTCAAGTCTTAAACACTCAAACTTCACTTGTTTATTTCATATGGGCAAAGGCCCTATTTATAGGCTCAAGAGAGTCGGTTACATAATTGAGTTGCAATCGTTTGATTGCAATACGACATATATATTTACATTATAGCCCCCTAGACTATTGAGGGTTACACACTTTATGTTACATCACAAATAATACAACCGACACTTAATAATTATCCTACCGACACTTTTAAACAATTACATTAATAAAAATAACAATCCCTTCCAGATTGAAAGGACACGTGTCTTCAATAATGTCTTCAATAATAATTACTTTTTACGTCATTGCTTGCGTTATTCCTCCCGCCTTCGAAAGGAAATTAACGACATGACGGAATTAATAAAAAGATTAGGATAGGATTATACATGAATGATGCATCGGGATGGATTGACGATGGATTGTTTAAATTATATGAATGATTATGTGAATATGTTTGGATAGGGCTCTGCTATTCAGAAATAGAACAACTATTTCAACAGAGGAAGAACTTTGAGATCAACTCAAGTCTTAAACACTCAAACTTAACTTGTTTATTTCATATGGGCAAAGGCCCTATTTATAGGCTCAAGAGAGTCGGTTACATAATTGAGTTGCAATCGTTTGATTGCAAAACGACATATATATTTACATTATAGCCCCCTAGACTATTGAGGGTTACACACTTTATGTTACATCACAAATAATACAACCGACACTTAACAATTATCCTACCGACACTTTTAAACAATGACATTAATAAAAATAACAATCCCTTCCACATTGAAAGGATATGTGTCTTCAATAATGTCTTCAATAATAATTATTTTTTACGTCATTGCTTGCGTCATTCCTCCCGCCACCGAAAGGGCAGATATTTCTGAATGATGTGTGCTTTGGTCATGGCTGACGTTACTTGTTTCTCTATGATGGCTTCCATTCTCTTGTCAATGTGTCTGCTATATGATTGTTGGCGCTTTTGATATACTTGAGGTATGGATGAAATTGATGTAGTTGTAATTGCCAACGAATCAATCGTCCTCGACAATAATCTTCTTGTAACTTATATCGCCAAAAGCCAAGTAGATACTTGGAATCTGTGCGTAATTCGAATCTGGTTTGAAGTAGCTCGACTTTCCATTTTTTTCAATGTTCTGAGACATGCTAGTGTTTCTCGTTCATGTATGCTGTAATTTTGCTCCGTTTGGGAAAATGTTCCCGATATATACTTGCATAGTTTTTGCTCATATTTATCTGTTTTTAATACTTCAGATGATACATCCGTATCAGTGTATGCTTTTAGTGATATTTTCATATCACTGTATACTTTATCATTGTTTACTTTGGATGGTATTTTCATACCAGTGTATGCTTTTGGTGATATATTCATATCACTGTATGCTTTTGGTGATATTTTCATATCACTGTATACTTTATCATTGTTTACTTCAGATGGTATTTTCATACCATTGTATGCTTTTGGATTAGATATGAGGTTTTTCTCAAGTTCTAATCCCAATAATACTTTTTCCATAGGATCATGTATCTGCATCTGAATCAGAATCAGTTGTATATGCATAGATATCTATATCTCTTCCTACGAACCAAATTTTGTGAATTGATTTATCAGCAATTGTAATTTTTAATGGTTTTTCTAATTTTTCCCAATTTTTTAATATCTTTCTTCTTCCAAAACATAAAGTAGCTCCTGTATCTATATACGAAACTAGTTCTTTATCTTGTATTTTAGTTGTAATAAAGGTACTGTTTGGGTTAATATTTGTTTTTCTTTTACTCATTAGAGTTAGTTTATAAATTTCTATATCTGTGTTTTTATTTTTTCTTGCAGAGTTTTCATATTAACAAGTTGTATTTGTTAGAGTGATTGAAACATTGTGTATTGTTTTTGGATTACGATTTTGTGATTTTTTGTATTTCTTAATTCCTTCTTGTAATCTAGATATCTTTTTTAATTGATTATTATATTCTTCGTTTGCTGATTGTAATTTTAATAAATAGTTTTCTTCATATGATAAAGCATTTTCTAAATGTTGAATGGTATTAGAGATATTAGAATTTATTTTCCAATGGTTTTTTAATATATTAGTCCAAAGCATGTTATCTTTTGAAGAATTAATTTGTACTTTTGAATTCATTTTAACAAATTATTAAAGCGTCTGAAAGAAAATTAATTGAATTGTTAATAATTTTTATTACTATTTTAAAATAATTAATTTCAATTTTTAATCTTCCAATTTTAACTAATTGATATGCAGTAAGGTTAATTTATGTATTTCAGATTCTTTTTCTTTTAAATGTTTTGTAGAGTTTTCTAAATCTTTCCATAATTTTTTAAGTAGATTAACTTTATATTTATTATCGTAAATACAATATACTTGGGTTTTATTACTCATAATTTTTATTTTACCATGTGAAGGGTCGTTTAATAGTAAGTGGTTTTTCTTTAAGTAGTGGTTTTTCATTAAGTGGTTCCTCTTTAATAGTTTTTATTTTTAAATATTTTTCAAGTAATATTTTCTGTTGAGTTAAACTTTGTAATAGTTCAGGAATTTGTTTTAATACAAGTAAACTTTCTACTTCTATAATATTATTTAATTTTTGACTAATTATATTTAATTTATCTCCTATTGATTTATCTTCTTCAGAATTAAGACCAATATTATATATTGTTCCTTGTGGTAAGTTTTGCGGTATTTCTATAATCATTTCTTTATCTGGTATGCATGGTTTTGTATTTAGATATGAACCTTCAAGTGTTTTAAAATATTTTAAAGAATTACTAGATGATTATGTCATATTCTTAGACTTAATGATCTAATCATTTCTTTAATATCTTCTAATTTTTCATTTTGATTTTCAGTAGATGTTGTAGGTTGACATTCCGAGATGGAGGATCTACTTGTTATAGTTGAAATTGGAGGTTCTATAACTGGACTTCTTTTTATTAACGGAGTAGTTATTATTGGTTGAACATTAGTTTCATTAAATATTCTGTTATTAGTCATATTTGGTGATTCAAGTGATAATAAAGGGGTAAATAATTTATCTATATAAATTTTATCTTCTGTTTTAAATGTAATACTATGATGAGAATTTGTTAATGCATAATTTATTTGATATGTAATAGTAAATGGATGATTACCTTTTATCATAAAATTTTGTCTTAATAATTTATATCATACAGTAATACTATTACTTAGATTTTTATCTTTAAAACTTAATCCTAGTTGAATATTAATATCAAATTTTATTTTTCCTTCAATTAAATTACATTTTCCTTTTGCAATAATACTTTCTTGATTATTAATTATACGATCATCTCTGATTTCTAATTCTATTGGTGTATCTAAATCGCTAAAAGTACTTTTTAAAATTACTTGAATTCAAACAGGAATGCACTGAACTATTAGAAAAAGAAATCATTCGACCTAGCACGAGTCCTCATTCTGCACCTGCATTCTATGTAGAAAATAATAATAAAATAAAACGAGGCAAACGAAGAATGGTAATTAATTATAAAAAGATGAATGATGCTACTATAGGAGATTCATATAAATTACCACGAAAAGAATATATTTTAGAAAAAATAAAAGGAAATACACATTTTAGTACATTTGATGCAAAATCTGGATATTGGCAATTACGCTTACATGAAAATACGAAACCACTAACCGCTTTTTCATGTCCTCCTCAGAAGCATTATGAATGGAATGTCCTTCCATTCGGTTTAAAACAGGCACCCGCAATATATCAGCGATTCATGGATGAAACTTTAAATGGCTTAGATCATATTTGTCTTGCATATATTGATGATATAATTGTTTTTAGAAAAGGAAATGAACAAAAACACATTGATGCAGTCATCAAGGTTTTACAAAGAATTAAAGAAAATGGTTTAGTTTTATCAAAAAAGAAATCAAAACTTTTTCAATCTATAGTTGAATATCTCGGTTTAAAAATTGGAGAAAATGGTCAATTATCGTTAACAGACAATATACGAGAAAAATTAAATATGTTTCCTGATAAACTTGAAAATAGAAAACAAATACAACGATTTCTTGGTTGTTTAAATTATATTGCAGAACAAGAATTTTTGAAAAACTTAGCAAAAGAAAGAAAAGTTTTACAAAAGAAAATATCAGAAAAAATTCCTTGGTCTTGGACCAATACAGATACTATTTTGGTACAAAGTATAAAACAAAAAATTCAAGTTCTCCCCACTTTATATAATGCAAAAATCGACGATTTTCTAATCGTGGAGACAGATGCATCACAAGACACTTGGGCAGGATGCCTAAAACCAATTATATGTGGAAAGATATTATTGGGATTAGACAGTGAGGGAAACCTCCTATCTAACTTATCAAAAGTATACAATGATAAAGCATACACTGGTATGAAAATACAATCCGAAGTAAACAATGATAAAGTATACAGTGATTTGAAAGTATCACCAAAAGCATACACTGATATGGATGTATCATCTGAAGTATTAAAAACAGATAAATATGAGCAAAAACTATGCTAGTATATATCGGGAACATTTTCCCAAACGGAGCAAAATTACAGCACACATGAACGAGAAACACTAGCATGTCTCAGAACATTAAAAAAATGGAAAGTCGAGCTACTTTAAACCAGATTCGAATTACGCACAAATTCCAAGTATCTACTTGACTTTTGGCGATATAAGTTACAAGAAGATTATTGTCGAGGACGCTTGATTCGTTGGCAATTATAACTACATCAATTTCATCCATACCTCAAGTATATCAAAAGCGCCAACAATCATATAGCAGACACATTGACAAGATAATGGAAGCCATCATAAAGAAACAACTAACGTCAGCAATGACCAAAGCACACATCATTCAGAAATATCTGTCCTTTCGGTGGCGGGAGGAATGACGCAAGCAATGACGTAAAAAACCATTATTATTGAAGACACTTGTCCTTTCAATGTGGAAAGGATTATATTTGTATTTGTCGTTGTATAATTATTGTTTGTATGTGTCATAAAGTTAGTGTCGGTTAGAAATGAAATAAAGTGTGTAACCCTCAATAGTCTAGGGGGCTATAATGTAAATATGTATGTCGTATTGCAATCAAACGATTGCAATTCAATTATGTAATCGGCTCTCTTGAGCCTATAAATAGGGCCTTTGCCCATATGAAATAAACAAGTGAAGTTTGAGTGTTTAAGACTTGAGTTGATCTCAAAGTTCTTCCTCTGTTGAAATAGTTGTTCTATTTCTGAATAGCAGAGCTCTATCCAAACATATTCATATAATCATTCATATAATCTAAACAAACCATCGTGAATCCATCCCGGGGGGGGGGGGGGGGGGGGATGTTAGTGTGTAGGGATAAGGTTTATCATCTTGTATATAAGTAATATTTTTCAGGATAATTTTGTAAACTTTTTATAATAAAAATTAACTTTTTATTAAAATATTTGAAGTAGTATTTGGAGTAGGATTTGGAGTAGTATTTTTTTTGCTTTAAAATAAAGCTAAAAACTCCTATTGTCGTACATAGTTTTTTTATTATGGGTTAAAAGCTAAAAATTTACAAAAATTAAAAGTTTCCAAAAAAAGTGTTATCTAATATGCCCTATATGTTTCTTTTACATATTAGTAAATGTAATATTTTGCCAAAAAAAACTTTTTTTTATTTTTAAAATCTAAATATAAAAAATACGATGTATATAAATCCTTTTGACCAACTAGCAAGTTGTCTAAAAATATCAAGATGTATACATTCTTCTTTTAATAATTGGGAGTTTAAATCCCATTGTGAACAACGATATATAATTAGATTTTAAATTAAAGAGTGTATGTTTTTGCTCTTAAAAAATATCTAATCTTTTGGCCCACTTTACTTTTTTATTGCATGTGTTTGTTTTCATAGTGATATGATATAATATATATTATCAAACTCATTATTTTCGAAGTTCGTGACGGATAAGATATTTTACATACATAAAACAAATAATTGACATGACCATTCATATCATAATTAAACGAATAGCAATCAATAACTGATACTATTGATGTTTGGATTGTTTTTAGGGTGCTATTATATATAACTCATCACTCACATAAAAAAATCAAATATGAGGTATGTATACAGTCACATACTTACACAAGAAAGGTACAAAAAGCATTTAAAGGGGATAGATATAGAATTAGCCTTTTTTATTTGGATTATATTATAAGGTTTAAGATTGATATTTGTTTACTTTAACATCAATATATATATATATATATATATATATATATATATATATATATATATATATATATATATATATATATATATATATATATATATATATATATATATATATATATATATATTCTGAACTGCCACCATCGCTAGCCCTTAAACCCTATTTTGTCGTTGCTGATGTGATTCTTCAACTCGTTAGGACCACTGAAGTTCCATTGTAGACTACAGCTGAATCTCTTTATTTCTCTTGATCATCACAATTTCCAGCATACCAGTGGACATCAACCTCTCCACAAGCCACCAGCCTCTCCTCTTATTATTATCGTCAATCATGTAGACTCCATTGCTTTCTCCGATGTAGTCTATAACTTCATTGGATCCCGATCAACAACCGTATCCATGTTCTTGCTTAAGCCTCTAGACCATATCTTGTCAGAATCCTAGTAAATTTTTGTGTCGACTTCGTCGAAACACTTGCTACTGCCAGCACCTTCTCTGATGGAGCACTATTTTCTGCTTTCTTATCTTCCTATTATGTATTGTCTTCATTAATGTTTCACGTTCTCTATTTTTTCAGTTTAATTTCCTACTCTTAAAGAACTGTGTCGGGGGGGGGGGGGGGGGATGTAAGTTTTTAGGATAGGGTTTAAGCCCAAGGCCTTTAAGGATTAGGTATTTTCTGTATATATTCTTATGTAATTTCATTTGAGTAATCAAGCAATCTATGGTACTTATAATCTATTCCTAGTCTACTCTTCAATTTAATATATTTCTCATACGTGACTTGACCCTCAAACTAATAGAAGGTGGGCACCTCACCATACCACTAGGGCAACATACATATGTGTGTATATGTCTATTTATTTATATACATATTTGTTTGTACCTACATATAAGCATATATATCTATAATGATATGGACACATGCATTTTTATAGTATATATATATATATATATATATATATATATATATATATATATATATATATATATATATATATATATATATATATATCAATTCACGGTTATAAACATCCATTACATCATAAACCTTTATTAATTATTGTAATGACTTATTAATTTCTACATATTTCCCAAATTCATATCCAAATCATTTGATTCTCCCATTACCTTGAAGGATTTTGCATCAAAACTACTTTAATGGTCATAAAATACTTTAAAGAACAAATTGACAACATTATCATTGTCATTAGGATCTAGTGTTTATGGTGGGATCATCACCCCAACATCAAATCTACCAAGGGATGATATATTTGAACAAAAAACCGTATCAAACATCATATCAATTATAGAAAATAAAACTCTAGCCCTCGAATGAACATGTAATGGATTTTTCATTTCCTCTTGTCACACCCCGAAACCGATGGCGGAAACGTTCCGGGGCGGAGGACGTCATGTATAGCATCACAACCAATGAATAACAGCAATCATAGCAACACAACCATCATAGTGAATACTTAAGTAAAAATGTTTACATCAATTCTGAAACTTGTTTGAATTACATCATATAACTTGTATGAATATAACATTAAACTCTTATTGCTTCAACTCTTCAAAAACCCAGCAGGCACCTACCTGTCTACTGATTTCCTAAGAATACAAGCAGTTTAAAAGAGTATCAGCATAAAGCTGGTGAGTTCATAAGCGGTGGTTTGTAGTGAAAATCGTTGATGAGTTCGGAAAATATTTGAATAGTTTCAAGAAAATCCGATATTTTCCTTAGTGAAAACGTAGTGTTATCAGTTCTGTAATAAACCATGAATATATGTATGTTTCCAAGAAAATCTGATATTTTCTTTAGTGAAAAGGGTAGCGTTATCGATTTCGTATAAAACCATGAATGTTCGTTACTGAAAATTATAGTGATATGCGAGAATACTACCTCATGTGACTAGCTAAAACTAATCATGAATTGTAAGTTATTTATATGTGAAACCATTGCATCATCGGTTCTGTTTGAAAAACCCTGGCCTTAGCCAGAATACGTAGTGTGTATCTGTTCTATTTAGTAAAAATAGAACTGTTGAAGAGTGTTAAGTTGTAAACTAAAGGTGATTTATACATATTGTGAGTCGTATAACCATGCTTGATATGACTAGAGACCTTTCCAACGTTCTTCAGGCGTCGAGTTAAATGACATTTGTACATCTCAGGCGTGCCCGCCTAACTGTAGCTAGCAGTCCAGATGTGGGATTGTCAGTCCCGAATAGATCTATTCACAAATCTCACGCTCTCCCTCCAGGAGACTCTGATTATACAGTGGTAGGATTTATCCCTGTACACCTAAGGGTATAGTAGTGAAGTAGCGCCTCACAGTATCATACAATCTAGTTTACATGTAGTGTAGTAGCGTTCTACCGTAGTGAAAATCCGTATGTATACCGTATATAATGATAATTACAGTTATGAAAAACCATGATAAAGTGGTGATGTAACTGTAAACTATTTCTGTCTTCGTGCATATGTTTAATAATGAAAGTTTCTGTACTCGTGATGTTTAGAAAATCCCAAACTATACCGATTATAGTTTGCATGTATAGTGAATAGCGTGTCCGGAAAACTATGCAAATTTTTGTGAAAACGTCCCTTATGCTCAACACAGTACAAAAGGGTTAAAGTATGAGATTTGCATAAGTTTTGAAAACATTTATGATTAGCTTGTATCCCCCCCCCCTGAAAACATTAAAAATACGGAAAATGTAGGGGTATGAACTCACAATTGTTGCGTGAAATCGTTGACTGAAAATGAAGATCCTCGAGTTGTTGCACGACACTTAACGAAATCCTATTATCAAATAAATATATATATATATATATATATATATATATATATATATATGTATCTAAATTAGCGATTTCGTTAGATAACGTGTTAGAGGTACACTTGAATTCGGTTGATGAATGTTACCGGGACTTGATCGAATCGAAGAAGGTGAGTTTTCAGTCAAAAACACCACTTAAAAGGTGTTTACGGTCGAAGAGGAGTTTACGGTTCTCGAAGGCTTGGATTGTAAACTCAAGAACAGAGTTTATGGTTTCAGAAGGCTTGGACCGTAAACTCAAGAACAGAGTTTACGTTTTCTGAAGGTTGGACCGTAAACTCAAGAACAGGGTTTACGGTTCTTGAAGGTGGACCGTAAACTCAAGAAAAATGGTTATGCTTGCTGGTTTCGAAGAGATAATCGTTTCCAGGCGTTCCCAAGTGACTCCAAACGTGGTTTCTCGATGTTTTCCGAAGCTTGAAGGCATTTTGAGTGTTTACGGTTAAGATTCTTAGAGAGAGAAGGAGAGAGTTTTTGGCCAGAAATGTTCTAATGAAGGTGGAGGCATCGTATTTATAGAGGTGTAGTGGGGGGTCCACTCTTCACTGACCGTAAACAGGTTTACGGCCGTAAACACGTTTACGGTCGTAATCTTATTTAGACCGCAAATGCTTGATTTCTCGAGATATTTGGGTTTCCGCGCGATTTTTGGTTCCAACTCGTAAATAGTTTAATTAAATATAACTAGATTATTTTCTAAACCAAAAAGTTTGACGGAAAAGTTAACAAATTCGAAATTTTATTAACGAAACTCGCGTAACGGAAACGGACAAAGTTTCGGGTTGTCACATCATCCCCCCGTTAGAGGGAATTTCGTCCCGAAATTCGAACATTGGATACAAATCATGGATTAGGAAAGAGATGCGGATATTTCTGTTTCATCTGATCTTCGCGCTCCCAAGTGAATTCAGGTCCCCGCTTGGCATTCCAGCGAACCTTCACTATCGGGATGCGACTTTGTTTCGTTCGTTTGACTTCCCGATCCATGATTTCGACAGGTTCTTCCACGAAGTTGAGGTTCTCGTTGATTTCAATCTCTTCGAGAGGCATCACAAGTGTCTCGTCGGACAGACACTTCTTTAGGTTCGACACGTGGAAGACAGGATGGATGTTTCTGAGCTCTCGGGGTAACTGAAGTTTATATGTCACGGGACCGATCCTAGCAAGGATTTCGAACGGTCCAATGTACCTTGGGTTTAGCTTTCCACGTTTCCCAAAACGTATCATGCCTTTCCAGGGTGAGACCTTTAGAAGGACGCGGTCACCAACCTGGAACTCCAAGGGTTTTCGTCTCTTATCGGCGTAGCTCTTTTGTCTCTCGTGAGGCTTTCAGTCGTTCTCGGATTTGTATAATTTTCTCAGTTGTTTCTCGGATGATCTCAGGACCAGTGAGAGTACTGTCGGGGGCTTGACCCCTGGCTAGCTGCGTGTCACCCACCTCAGCCCAGCACAGAGGGGATCTGCACTTACGGCCATAGAGGGCTTCAAATGGTGCAGCCTTGATGCTGGTATGGTAGCTGTTGTTGTAGGAAAATTCAACCAAAGGAAGATGAGCGTCCCATGATGTGCCGAAATCGATGACGCAGGCTCTCAACATATCTTCCAATGTCTGAATTGTTCTCTCACTCTGTCCATCAGTCTGCGGATGATAAGCCGTGCTCATTTCCAATTTAGTTCCAAGAGCCTTCTGTAGTGACTGCCAGAACCTCGATGTAAACTTGCTATCTCGATCGGAGATAATGGATGCAGGTACACCATGAAGGCGAACTATCTCTTGAATGTAGATACGTGTGAGTCTCTCCATCTTGAAGTTTTCTTTGATTGGCAGGAAGTGGGCGGACTTCGTTAATCGATCGACAATTACCCAGATGGCATCGTGCCCACTCGGAGATCTGGGTAACTTGGTGATAAAATCCATGGTTATCCTTTCCCACTTCCACTTAGGTATTTCCGGATGCTGAAGTAAACCTGAGGGTTTTTGGTATTCTACTTTTACCTTGGCACAAGTCAGGCACTTGCCCACGAAAGTAGCAATTCCCGCTTTCATGTTTGGCCACCAATAAAGTTGTTTGAGATCCAAGTACATCTTGTCCGAACCTGGATGAATGGAGTATTTCTTCTTGTGAGCCTCATTCATGACCACTTCTCTGTAACCACCATACTGTGGGGTCCAGATTTGGTTCATGAAATAATAGACTCCGTCTCCCTTGATCTCCAGATTCTTTTCCATTCCTCTCAAGGCTTCACCCGACATGTTCTCTGGTTTTAAGGCTTCTAGCTGAGCCTCCTTGATTTGCGCGGATAGATGGAAATGGATGGTCATTGTTAGTGCCTTCATCTTACACCCTGAATACTCCTTTCGACTGAGGGCGTCTGCTACCACATTGGCCTTGCCGGGATGATAGCGAATTTCGCACTCGTAGTCACTGAGTAGCTCGACCCATCGTCGTTGTCTCATGTTTAACTCCTTCTGATCCAGGATGTGCTGCAAGCTCTTATGGTCGGCGAAGATAGTGCACTTGGTTCCATAGAGATAGTGTCTCCAGATCTTTAACGCAAAGACCACTGCTCCCAACTCTAAATCGTGAGTTATGTAATTGACCTCGTGTGTTTTCAACTGTCTCGAGGCATAGGCGATGACCTTTCCTCTCTGCATGAGTACACACCCTAGGCCCTGATTGGATGCATCACAGTAGACAACGAAGTCTTCTGTCCCTTCAGGCAGGGACAAGATAGGTGCGCTACATAGGGCCTGCTTCAATGTTTGAAACGCAGTGTCTTGCTTGACTCCCCAACTAAAGGTTACCCCTTTTTGCGTTAGGGTAGTTAAGGGCTTAGCGATTCTGGAGAAGTTCTGGATGAATCTGCGATCATAGCCCGCGAGACCCAAGAATTGCCGGATTTCTGTGGGTGTCTTTGGTGCAGACCAGTTCTCAATCGCCTTGATCTTGGAAGGGTCCACGTGTATTCCTTCCTTGCTAATCACGTGTCCAAGGAAATTCACCTTCCTGATCCAGAATTCGCACTTCGAGAATTTCGCGTATAGCTTTTCTGCCCTTAATGTTTCCAACACCTGCCTTAAGTGCTGTCTATGGTCATCCTTACTCCGCGAATAGACAAGTATATCGTCGATGAACACAATCACGAACTTGTCTAAGAAAGGGAGGCACACCCGATTCATCAGGTCCACGAATACTGCCGGTGCGTTGGTTAGACCAAAGGCCATTACTACAAACTCGTAGTGTCCATAGCGAGTTCAGAATGCTGTTTTGGGCACATCATTTTCATGAACTCGCAACTGATGGTACCCTGATCTCATATCGATCTTTGAGAAATAACTGGCTCCCTGAAGTTGGTCAAAGAGATCGTCGATTCTGGGTAAGGGATATCGGTTCTTGAGGGTAAGCTTATTCAGCTCTCGGTAGTCAATGCACATCCGAAAGGATCCATCTTTCTTTTTCACAAATAAGATCGGAGCTCCCCAGGGTGAGGAACTCAGCCTTATGAATCCCCTACTGATCAGCTCATTGAGCTGACTGGATAATTCTTGCATTTCCGTTGGTGCTAAACGGTAAGGGGATTTAGCTACAGGAGTAGCTCCGGGGATCAAGTCGATACGAAACTCGACTTGGCGCTCGAGAGGGATTCCTGGGAGATCTTCAGGAAAAACATCAGGAAAGTTACAGACTTCGGGGATGCTCTCGAGGTCTCTAACTCCTTGCGTCACGTCTAAAACGTGAGCTAGAAATGCATGGCACTCCTTTCGCAGATACTTCCGAGCTTTGATACATGAAATGATTCGGAGGTTCGAGCTAGGCTTATCTCCGTAAATCATGAGAGCTTCGCCAGAGGGAAGATTGGGACGGATAGCCTTCTCGAAGCAAAGAATATCAGCATGATGGGGACTCAACCAATCCATGCCGATAATGACATCGAAGCTCTTGATGGACACATGCATAAGATTGATAGGAAAAGAATAATTGTCTAGGGTAAGAGTACAGCCTATGAATATGTCGTTAGTGCTCTCCTTCTTTCCGTTAGCCATCTCGACGGTAAATGTTTCGGTTAGAGGTTGGGATTTACACTTGATTAAATGTTTGAATGTATGACTAACAAAACTCCTCTCCGCACCAGAATCGAAGAGAATGTATGCATAAGAGTTGTCAAGGAGGAACGTACCCGTAACAACGGTAGGATTAGCAACTGCTTCCTCCTGGCCCATCACTAGAACTCTCCCTGCATTGCCACCGGTTGTTGCCTTGGGGCAGTTTCTCCTGAAGTGCCCAGCCTCTCCACATCCATAACAAGTTTGACCAGCGTCCGCTCCCGGAGCCTGGTTGGTTGGTTGAGCTGGTGTCTTGCAGTATCGAGCTGTGTGTCCTTTCTTTCCACAGCTGTTGCAACTCAACTCACGGCAGAGTCCGTGATGGTGGAAGTTACATTTGTTGCACAGGGGTAGTTTTCCAGCATAACCACCGGTAGGAGATTGGGTGGTTGGAACAGCAGTGGGAGCAGCAGCAGGAGCGGTAACAGCATGAACTGCCACTATTTGTTGTTTCTTAGAGGGCTCCTGCGAAGACTGACCCTTTCGTTTGTTACCAAACTTCTTCTTCTTCCCACCGCTTTCCTTTTGCGGCTCGGAGACAGCTACCACTTCATCCAGATCGATTCCATGATCAATCAGATTCTGTGCCAGATCCTTGGCGCTTTCAAATGTGGTCGGCCTCGCAGCCAAGACATTTCCTTTTGTTGGTTGTGTCAGTCCCCAGATGTACCTTTCGATTTTCTTGCTTTCCGGGGTGACCATTCCCGGACAGAGGAGAGCCAGATCACAAAATCTCGCAGTGTAGGCAGTGATGTCGGAACCCTTCATCTTCAAGTTCCGGAGTTCGTGCTCCAACTTTTGCACTTCGCCCCTCGGGCAGTACTCAGTGAGCATGAGCTCCTTCAATCTTTCCCAACCCATGACATTAGCCACTGGCAGGGTTAGGGTTTTGACTCGACCATTCCACCAGGTCAAGGCTCTGTCGGTGAAGGTGCAGGCGGCGAACTTCACCTTGTTTGCTTCAGAACAAACGCAAATTTCAAAGATGGATTCGATCTTCTCGAACCATCGAGTCAGGGCGATGACACCTCCATTTCCGTCGAAGGACTTGGGTTTCGCAGTCATGAAGTCCTTGTAGTATCACTCTTTTTGATGTCCCTGACTTCCATCTTGTCTCTGGGGGTCGGTTCCACCTCCAGTTCCACCAGCGTTCACTTGTGCCATTGCTGCGGTCACGGCGGCGGTAACTGCAGCCTGAAACATGACAGGGTCGAACTGAGGAGGTGGTGGTGGTGGCGGAGTGTCGTCGTTCCTTCTGATGGGTCTTGGTCGAGGAGGCATCTTGTTCTAGAAACAATCAGGAAGAAGAGGATGATAAGTCCTCAAGATATAAAAACAAAATATATCTCATCCTGATAATGAAAGTATTCTACCGAGCGATAAACACAGAAAGGTTACTAATACAAGTAAGTTATCGCTTAAGGGAGAAAAGGTAGCAACACTTAGAGTGAATCTGTATACTGAGTTTGGTTCTAGCGAAAATACTCCTATAGTATTTTATGTGAGATGATTTTGGTAAGTTTTAGGCCTGCTGTAGCACCACAGTCACTCCCAAACACATGTTGGTCATGTCTCGACTGAATATAGTTGATCAGGCTATATTCACCCTAGACATGATTACATAACTGCCCAGGTTTAACCGCAGTGTTCCAGCATCCAAATACTTTTGTTCTTTTCTACTAGCGACACGAATTTCGTTATGTATGCATGCTCGTATACTTTTTATAAAAATACTTTATATTTTGAAAGTATACTTTTAGCGTAGAGCACTTAGGCCCCTTAGTGTTTATAGTTGTATACCACGTAAGGTTCGGTATACTAGTTCGCTATAAACAAGGGCTCTGATACCAATCTGTCACACCCCAAAACCGATGGCGTAAACGTTCCGAGGCGGAGGACGTCATGTATAGCATCACAACCAATGAATAACAGCAATCATAGCAACACAACCATTACAGTGAATACTTAAGTAAAAATGTTTACATCAATTCTGAAACTTGTTTGAATTACATCATATAACTTGTATGAATATAACATTAAACTCTTATTGCTTCAACTCTTCAAAAACCCAGCAGGCACATGTCTACTGATTTCCTGAGAATACAAGCAGTTTAAAAGAGTATCAGCATAAAGCTGGTGAGTTCATAAGCGGTGGTTTGTAGTGAAAATCGTTGATGAGTTCGGAAAATATTTGAATAGTTTCAAGAAAATCCGATATTTTCCTTAGTGAAAACGTAGTGTTATCAGTTCTGTAATAAACCATGAATATCTGTATGTTTCCAAGAAAATCCGATATTTTCTTTACTGAAAAGGGTAGCGTTATCGATTTCGTATAAAACCATGAATGCTCGTTACTGAAAACTGTAGTGATATGCGAGAATACTACCTCATGTGACTAGCTAAAACTAATCATGAAGTGTAAGTATTTTATATGTGAAACCATTGCATCATCGGTTCTGTTTGAAAAACCCTGGCCTTAGCCAGAATACGTAGTGTGTATCTGTTCTATTTAGTAAAAATAGAACTGTTGAAGAGTGTTAAGTTGTAAACTAAAGGTGATTTATACATATTGTGAGTCGTATAACCATGCTTGATATGACTAGAGACCTTTCCAACGTTCTTCAGGCGTCGAGTTAAATGACATTTGTACATCTCAGGCGTGCCCGCCTAACTGTAGCTAGCAGTCCAGATGTGCGATTGTCAGTCCCGAATAGATCTATTCACAAATCTCACGCTCTCCCTCCAGGAGACTCTGATTATACAGTGGTAGGATTTATCCCTGTACACCTAAGGGTACAGTAGTGAAGTAGCGCCTCACAGTATCGTACAATCTAGTTTACATGTAGTGTAGTAGCGTTCTACCGTAGTGAAAATCCGTATGTATACCGTATATAATGATAATTACAGTTATGAAAAACCATGATAAAGTGGTGATGTAACTGCAAACTATTTCTGTCTTCGTGCATATGTTTAATAGTGAAAGTTTCTGTACTCGTGATGTTTAGAAAATCCCAAACTATACCGATTATAGTTTGCATGTATAGTGAATAGCATGTCCGGAAAACTATGCAAATTTTTGTGAAAACGTCCCTTATGCTCAACACAGTACAAAAGGGTTAAAGTATGAGATTTGCATAAGTTTTAAAAACATTTATGATTAGCTTGTATCCCCCCCCCTGAAAACATTAAAAATACGGAAAATGTAGGGGTATGAACTCACAGTTGTTGCGTGAAATCGTTGACTGAAAATGAAGATCCTCGATTTGTTGCACGACACTTAACGAAATCCTATTATCAAATAAATATATATATGTATCTAAATTAGCGATTTCGTTAGATAACGTGTTAGAGGTACACTTGAATTCGGTTGAGGAATGTTACCGGGACTTGATCGAATCGAAGAAGGTGAGTTTTCAGTCAAAAACACCACTTAAAAGGTATTTACGGTCGAAGAGGAGTTTACGGTTCTCGAAGGCTTGGACTGTAAACTCAAGAACAGAGTTTACGGTTTCAGAAGGCTTGGACCGTAAACTCAAGAACAGAGTTTACGTTTTCTGAAGGTTGGACCGTAAACTCAAGAACAGGGTTTACGGTTCTTGAAGGTGGACCGTAAACTCAAGAAAAATGGTTCTGCTTGCTGGTTTCGAAGAGATAATCGTTTCCAGGCGTTCCCAAGTGACTCCAAACGTGGTTTCTCGATGTTTTCCGAAGCTTGAATGTGTTTTGAGTGTTTACGGTTAAGATTCTTAGAGAGAGAAGGAGAGAGTTTTTGGCCAGAAATGTTCTAATGAAGGTGGAGGCATCGTATTTATAGGGTTGTAGTGGGGGGTCCACTCTTCACTGACCGTAAACAGGTTTACGGTCGTAAACGAGTTTACGGCCGTAAACACGTTTACGGTCGTAATCTCATTTAGACCGCAAATGCTTGATTTTTCGAGATATTCGGGTTTCCGCGCGATTTTTGGTTCCAACTCGTAAATAGTTTAATTAAATATAACTAGATTATTTTCTAAACCAAAAAGTTTGACGGAAAATTAACAAATTCGAAATGTTATTAACGAAACTCGCGTAACGGAAACGGACAAAGTTTCGGGTTGACACACCTCTACAAGCTTAAAACTCGAATTCAATGTAAATGAGGAATATTCATACCTTAAAACCCTAGATTTATACTTTGAAGTTTTACTTTTCTAGTCTATCTCCGTCTTTTACATGACTTAAATGGTCAAACATCATTCAAGTAACTAAAAAGCTTTGTCAGCAATACTTTTGACGATTTTACATATTTACTCATTCATTTCCAAATATTGAAATTTCAATAATTATTATTCTAATTCTTCTTGTATTAATTTAATACGTTGAAATTTTTATTTAGTTATTTAATTTTTTGAACGGTTGGTTAGTGGTTACAAGTAATCACTTAGTAGACATCTTCAACGCCCGGATTACAACTAGAGACCTACAATCTAAGAGACAAAGCCTCTACTAAGTGGCAAGTCTCATATTGGCAGTAATTATTTAATTATTTATTTTTTACAAATAATTAAATGATCAATTCTAACCCAAAATTAGGGATATTATAGTTATCTAGTGGTTGTACGTCGGAAGCTGTAGCATTTATTGATATATATATATATATATATATATATATATATATATATATATATATATATATATATATATATATATATGTTGTAAATAATTGGTGGTGTTGTAAATAATTAGTGGATGACATAATAATTGGTGCATGGCAAATTTGTCAACATTTCTAACTAGTTACAATTATATGTTAGTAAAATTTGTAGTATAAATACCCCTCCATTGTAAAGAATGAAACACACCAAAAGTTATAAGAGATATAACTTTCATATTCTCTCTAAATATTCTTTCTTCTCAATTAAAGTTCTTATCAAAGTTTACTAGTTTGGTTTGATTTATAGTTACATTAATTAGGCTTAATTCATAACACGTTATCAGCACGAAAGCTCTAATCAAGGTTACTAAACAAGTGGAAAATCACATCTATCTTAATCAAGGTATGTATTACTTAGTAAAAACACTATTAATTATAAAAACCTCAATCATATTAAAATAATAATACTAATGAATTAATGAAACTTATACATTATGGACATTATGGACTACTAACAATTTTTATTTCTTATACTAACATTTCTTTATGTATTCTAATTTTTATACTAACATTTACATTATGCAACTAATTTTTATTTATGCAAACTAACATTTACATTATGCAACTAATTTTTATTTATGCAAACTAACATTTACATTATGCAACTAACTTTTATTTATGAATACTAACATTTATATTATGCTACTAACTTTTATTTGTGCATACTAACATTTAAATTATATTTATTTATACATGTCAATGTTTATTTATATTTTAGATACTCTTCATAATTTTATTTAAACATTTACTAATATTTATTTATGTTTCTAATTAGTAAAGTTATGTATTAGTTATAAGTCTTATTATATGATTTATAAAATACATATACATATATACACAACGGGAATATATATGCAACGGTTATAAACAGCAAAAACAACGGTTATATTTTTTTACCATAAATAAACATCTTTACCCTGCTTATTTTACCCACAACAAATATTTCTTTCTTCTATCAAATAAATCAATTTCAAGAAATCAAGCTTCAAGATGATTCATCCTTTTGTGATAATCATGACTATAATAGTCATGTTACTTTTCATCCCAATCCTTAACATTGAAGATAATATGGAATTTCATCTACTTTTAGGCTTGTAGGCAATGTTAGCTTTACCGCTTCTTTTTTGTGTAATATTTATTGAAATAAATGGATCGTAATTTTAATTTTTATTTTGTTTAAAATTTATAGTTACATTATGTCCAACATTGCAAAGCTCGAGTTTGCAGCACTTAAAGTTAGTGGGAAAAACTATGTGCCATGGATGATAGATGTAAAAATGCATCTTGAATCCATGGGTATCTCAAATACTATATATGAAATTAATAATTGCTTGATACAAGACAAAGCAAAAGCACAAGTTTTCCTTCGTAAGCATATTGATGAAATGTTGAGATTTGAATATCTTGATGTTACTGATCCAAGTATTCTCTGGAATCTTTTGAAAGAAAGATTTGATCATCAAAAAGAAGTTATACTTCCAAATGCTAGAGATGAATGGAGAACACTAAGGTTTCAAGACTTCAAGAAAGTAAATGAATACAACTCAGCTTTGTTCAGAATATGTTCACAACTCAAGTATTGTGGACAAGAGGTTACTGATGAAGATATGTTGGAGAAAACTTACTCAACATTTCATGCAACAAACATTACTTTGATGCAACAATATCGGATGCGAACGTTCACAAGATATTCTGAACTGAATGCATGTCTGCTCGTTGCAGAGCAAAACAATGAACTCTTAATGAAAAACCATGAATCTCGTCCAACGGGATCAGTAGCACTTCCTGAAGCAAATGCTACAAATATTGATTGTCATCGAAACAATACACGTGGACGAGGGCGAGGTCGTGGTCGAGGGCGAGGCCGTGGCTATTTTAATCGAAACCAAAGCCATAATCAGAACCATAATTCTGGTCGTGAACAAGGTAATAATCGTGATCGTGGCCAGAAAAGAAATAATTACCAATATTCACAAAGAAACAATGTCCACACACAATATAAGGCCAAAGTGGCAAGGCATGACACTGGGACATCACAAAAATCTAATGGTTCATGGTATAGATGTGGTAGCACAGGCCATTGGTCAAGGACCTGTCGCACACCTGCACATCTTTGTCAACTTTATCAAGAGTCCATTAAAGGAAAAGGAAAAGAAGCAAACCTCATTGATAATGTTGAATTCACTCCACTAAATGTTGCTGATTTATGCAATGACATGGAAGACATAAGCTAAAAAAAATCTATTATTGTTCTAATAAAACTGTTTTTCCTTCGTTTGTTTTTCATGTAATGTCTTTCCTACAATAAATGAGCTTTCTTTTTAATAATAATTATGATTATGTTTATTCACTTATTATTCCTTTTATATGTGAAGTTTAATATGAGTCCAACTGGAGCACAAAAGATTGGAGATATTTGTATAGCAGATAGTGGTAGTACACATACTATTCTGAAATCAAAGAAATATTTTTCAGAATTAGTACCAACAAAAACAGTCATACATACAATATCAGGTCCTGCAGACTTGATAGAGGGAACCGGGAAAGCCCATTTTATATTACCAAATGGTACAAGCTTTTGTATAGAAAATGCCTTATTTTCTCCAAAGTCTAATAAAACTTATTAAGTTTCAATGACATATATTTCAAAGGTTATGACACAAAAACTGTGACCATTGAAAATAAGAAATATATGTATATTATAGACAAAAACCATGTGCTTGAAAAACTACCAACACTTGATTATGGTCTGCATTATACATATATACATATGATTGAATCAAATATGGTAGTAGAAGGAAAACATTGTGATCCTGGGACATTCAGTTTATGGCATGATAGGTTGGGCCAGCCAGGATTAACAATGATGTGAAGGATAATTGAGAATACACACGGGCATCCATTGAAGGACCAAAAGTTTCCTCAATCCAATAGCATAAAACCATGTGCATCTTGTTCCCTTGGAAAGTTAATTATAAAACATTCTCCAATGAAAGTTGAAAGGGAGTCACCTAGATTTCTAGAAAGAATTCAAGGTGATATATGTGGACCGATTCACCCACCATCTGGAGCATTTAGATACTTTATGGTCTTAATAGATGCATCCAGCAAATGGTCTCATGTTTGCCTATTATCAACTCATAATATGGCATTTGCAAAGTTTCTTGCCCAAATTATTAAATTAAGGGCACATTTCCCTGATTATACTATCAAAAGAGTGAGACTTGATAATGCTGGTGAATTTACTTCACAAGCATTTAATGACTATTGTATGTCTGTAGGAATTGTTGTTGAGCATCCAGTTGCTCATGTACACACACAAAATGGTTTAGCTGAATCACTGATTAAACGTCTCCAGCTAATAGCTAGACCATTGATAATAAGGACCAAACTTCCTGTTTCTGTTTGGGGCCATGCAATCTTACATGTTGGATCATTGATACGCATAAGACCAAGTTCATATCATGTATATTCTTCACTACAACTTGCTTTCGGTCAAGAGCCAAATATATCCCATTTGAGAATTTTTGGGTGTGCAGTATATGTCCCTATTGCACCACCTCAACGGACAAAAATGGGTCCTCAAAGAAGGTTGGGAATATATGTTGGTTATGAGTCAGTCTCTATTATAAGATATATTGAACCATTAACAGGTGATGTTTTCACAGCACGCCTAGCAGATTGTCAATTTGATGAGGCAAATTTCTCATCAATAGGTGGAGAAAAGAAGATTCTGGAAAAGGATGTGTCATGGCATGAGCCTACTTTATCATATCTTGACCCTCACACAAAGCAATGTGACATGGAAGTTCAAAAGATAATGCATTTCCAGGAAATGGAAAATCAATTACCTGATGCATTTACTGACACAAAAAGGGTGACTAAATCATATATACCAGCTGTCAATGTTCCAGCTCGAATTGACATTCCACATGGACAATCTGATGATAAAGTCACTCAAGAGTCTAAAACACGCCTGAAGCATGGAAGGCCATTTGGTTCTAAGGATAAGAACCCACGAAAAAGAAGAGGAGCAGAAAATGCACTAGATCACGATGAAAGTGTTCCTGGAGAAACACGAATTATTCAAATTCCCCCAGGAAAGGAGGATGATGCATTAAATTATGGTCAGACAAATAGAATATGTGACCAAAATGAAACTGACAATATAGGTGCAATATTTTCTTATTCAGTTGCATGTGATATTATGAATGATGATCCCGAACCACAATCTGTCATTGAATGTCAAAGAAGAAATGATTGGGCTAAATGGAAGGAAGCTATGCAAGTTGAATTAAATTCTCTTAACAAGAGAAAGGTTTTTGGGAACATTATCCTCACACCTGAAGTTGTGAAACCATTAGGATATAGATGGATCTTCGTACGAAAAAGAAATGAGAAAGACGAAATTGTAAGATACAAGGCCAAGCTTGTTGCTCAAGGTTTCTCTCAAAGACCTGGAATTGATTATGAAGAAACTTATTCACCGGTAATGGATGCAACCGCTTTCAGATATTTAATCAGCTTGGAAGTATCTAAAAATTTAGAGATGCGTCTTATGGATGTTGTTACAGCTTACTTGTATGGATCACTTGATAGTGATATCTATATGAAAATCCCTGAAGGATTTAAAATGCCTGAAGCGTTAAGTGCAAAACCCAAATAAATGTATTCTATAAAATTACAAAGATCTTTGTATGGATTAAAACAATCTGGGCGCATGTGGTACAATCGTTTAAGCGATTATTTGACAAGTAAAGGTTATAAAAATAACACTATTTGTCCATGTGTATTTATTAAGAAAACAACATCTGGATATGTGATCATAGCAGTCTATGTTGATGATCTAAACATCATTGGAACGAATAAAGAAATCCTTGAAGTGATTGAACTTTTAAAGAAAGAATTTGAAATGAAAGATCTTGGAAAAACCAAATATTGTCTTGGTTTACAGATTGAGCATATGCCTAACGGAATACTTGTGCATCAATCAAATTACACAGAAAGAGTCTTGAAACGTTTCAATATGGAAAATGCAAATCCTTTAAGCACTCCAATGGTTGTTAGATCATTAAATATTGACAAGGATCCATTTCGTCCATGCGAAGAAAATGAAGAAGTCATTGGTTCAGAAGTACCATATCTAAATGCAATTGGAGCTCTTATGTATCTTACCAATTGTACTAGACCTGACATTTCTTTCGCCGTAAACTTACTAGCAAGATTTAGTTCAACCCCAACAAAAAGACATTGGAATGGAATCAAACATATTTTTCGATACCTTCGAGGAACTAGTGATTTAGGGTTATTTTACCCTAACAATTCAAAACAAGGCTTGATTGGTTATGCAGATGCAGGTTATTTGTCTGATCCTCATAAAGCTAGATCTCAAACTGGATATGTATTCATGAATGGAGGTACTGCAATTTCCTGGCGTTCTCAAAAGCAAACACTTGTTGCCACATCCTCAAATCATGCTGAAGTAATTGCACTAAATGAAGCTAGTAGAGAATGTACATGGTTAAGATCGATGACACAACTAGTTTTAACTTCATGTGGACTTGAAAAGGATATATGGCCAACTTTAATTTATGAAGATAACTCAGCATGTGTCACTCAAATGAAAGAGGGATATATCAAGAGCGACAGGACAAAACATATACCTCCAAAGTTTTTTGAGTACACTCAAGAGCTTATAAAGAACCATCAAGTTGAAATCAAATATGTTCAATCCAGTAACAATGCAGCAGACCTTTTTACGAAGGCACTTCCTACTGCAATCTTCAGGAAACATGTCCATGACATCGGAACGCGACATGTGCATAGAACATAATGTGACGGATGTCTAAATAAGGGGGAGTCAACTATACACTGCACTCTTTTTCCCTTCGCTAAAGATTTTTTCCCACTGGGTTTTCTTTAGCAAGGTTTTTAATGAGGCAGTACGTCAAAGTTGAATGCTAAAATGATGTCATCCAAGGGGGAGTGTTGTAAATAATTGGTGGATGACATAATAATTGGTGCATGACAAATTTGCCAACATTTCTAACTAGTTACAATTATATGTTAGTAAAATTTGTAGTATAAATACCCCTCCATTGTAAAGAATGAAACACACCAAAAGTTATAAGAGATATAACTTTCATATTCTCTCTAAATATTCTTTCTTCTCAATTAAAGTTTTTATCAAAGTTTACTAGTTTGGTTTGATTTATAGTTACATTAATTACGCTTAATTCATAACAATATATATATATATATATATATATATATATATATATATATATATATATATATATATATATAAAAGTTTCAACAAATGTACTTGGAATCTTTTAAAATGTATAAAACTATATTAAAATAGAATTATTTAAAAACTATATATAAGTAATAGTTTAAGGTTAATTTTTTAAATTTGTTTTATAAAAAAGAACTTTCTATTAACATATTTTTCGGTAGTCTTTGGAGTAGGATTTTTTGTTTAGAATAAAGCTTAAAACTCCTATTGTTGAACACAACTTTTTTACTAGAGGTTAAAAGCTAAAAAATTACAAAAATTAAAATTTTCCAAAAACTAAAGGAAAGTGAATTTAATGCGGTAAATGTAATATTTGGCCAAAAAAGTCATTTTTTTTATTTTTTAAAATATAAATATAAAAAGAGTGGGGTATATGAATCATATTGACCAACTAGCAATTTGCCTAACAATATTAAGATGTATGCAATTTTTTTAAATAACTGAGAGTTTAAATCAAATGACATAGAATTCGATTATAAAATTAAAGAGTGTATGTTTTTGCTCTTAGAAAATATCAAATCTTTTGGCCCACTTTGAACACTTTGTTCTTGCATGTGCTTGTTTATCATAGTTATAGGATAAATCTTATATTACTAAACTCATTGTTTTCGAAATACGTTATAGAAAAGATATTTTATATATAGAAAACAAATAATAGATATGACCATACATACTACAATCAAAGATATTGTAATCACAATTTAGGTTTGGATTTTTTTAGGGTCTTATTATATGTAACTCCCTACTTACATAAAAAATCAAATACGGCGTTAGTGTGTTTATATATATATATATATATATATATATATATATATATATATATATATATATATATATATATATATATATATAAATAAAAGAATTAAATTTTTTTATTTGGATAATATTATAATGTGTATAATTGGTTTGTGGTTAATTTTACTTTAAAATTATATATATATATATATATATATATATATATATATATATATATATATATATATATATATATATATATATATAGAGAGAGAGAGAGAGAGAGAGAGAGATTCAAATGTTTCTAACAACTATTGTCTTTTTTAATGCATCAATAACAAATTAGCAAATAATTAAATAATTTATTAAATAAGTAAGGGTAATTTGGACATTTTGTACTTTTAATTAATGGGATCATTTAATTGATTTTCTTCAATTAAGGAAAGAATATAAAAAATATTTGACCTAGTCTCTCTTATATCATTAGACGATGCATCTTCTTCTTCACATGCAACATACACAGTTTCTTTTGATGTTGCTGAAATCATCGAATAGACAGAGTGCATCCATACATCTACATCTCTAGGTAAGAAAAATCGCATCTTTTTCTCTCATACCCATTTTATTTTTCATCTATTTTTTTCTAAAATAGTTGTTCATCGTCGACGTCAATTAACTCAGAATTTGATTGTTCGATTTTGCAAACTCGTTTTCAATGAAGGATTTAAATTGATTGTAGAATCCACAAAAGTTGTTCATCTGCATCTTCCTGGTTAGGTAGGTTACTCAATTTTAATCTTTTTCAAAATTATTTTTAAGTTAATTGATTGTTCAACGTATGTCATTTTGGATCAGTTTACCTGGTTGTTTGCGATAACATATTTGATCATTTAATCCACTTTTTCGCATCGCTTTTTCAACTGGTTTTTTAAATTGAAACTCCAGTTAATATCCACTCTTTGGGTAATATCCACTCTTAGGGCACTGGTTCTGTGCTTGTCATGTGAATCATGTGAAGACCACCCATATGCTCTTTTTGCAACTATGCACACCAACTGTTCGACATATTGCTCCAAAGAATAATCATCTCTTGATTTTTGGATCTTTTGAAGCCACTTTGATGCATACTTATTCAATATAAACCTTGATGACTCTTTATCATCTTACATGTATGATTTAGATTGGTTTAATCCAAGACCATAGGTATTTATATTCTTATTTTTTAGTTATTTTGTCGTTTTGATATGACTATTCAACTAGTGGATGATGGGATTGAAAAACAAAAAATGGTTCCAATTTCTATATACTCTAACTCTGCAGCTTATCTTTATAAGGTTTTTCTTTATGAAGTAACAGAGGAGTACTCCCAATTTAAAGGAACAAATGAGTAATTCTGAGAAAATACATCATTGCATTTTGAAGGAACAAATGAGTAATTCTGAGAAAATACATCATTGCATTTTGAAGGAATATAGGAGTACTCCCGATTTAAAGGTTCTTATTTTTTTTTTCTTATTTAAGATTAATCATCAGTTTTAGTAATCTTTATTAATTTTTTATTTTCTATTATTCAGATTGATCTCGTACTTGGTATGCATTCTAACGAGTAATGCATGTTATTCTTTTAGAAAGACTTGAAGAAGGAATCAAATATTTCTTATACAAGAGAAAGACTTGGAATCGAGTTCAACAACAAGTATATTTGCGAAGAATTACATTCTTACAATAATACAACACATTTTCATAAGAATAGTTGGAATCAAGTGGATTATTTGGACCATTGAAGAAGATCAAGTGTTTTTGTTCAATAATTGTATATTTAAGAATGTTATTTTTTAAGAATTTCATTCATTTTTATGATATTTTGTTAGAATATGTATAACTATATTGAAATGCATAAGGTTATTATTCTATAAGAATATGTATGAATTTTTATTTAACTTTATTGATTTCAATAATGGTAACATCATCAAATAAAATTCTTGCAGAATAATGTTTATAAATTTCTTGCAAAATACTATTTTTTGTCATTTTTATATTCTTCGACATTCCTTTGTTAATTTTATACGTAAATTTTTAAAAATGTATTTGTTATGTTTATGAAAAACAATCACATGCTACACATGATTACGTTTCTCATGGTGGCTCACTTTATTCGACCCCGGTTGTTTCTAACGATATCAAACCAAAAGTCAACTCAAATTTTGATTCATAGGATGCAGCAGTAACAATGTAAAGAATTTTGTATTGTTCTTTTACAGTATATTAACGATGTTTATAATTTATTCCGACATAATATACTATCATTTATATATTCTTCACTTACGCAGCTAAACTTAATAACCAAAAAACATCATTACCAAAAAAGTAAATCAACTTAATCGTATAAATAATAACTTTTTTAACAAACATTCCATTAACACATAATAATAAAATATTACATATTCTTATAGAATGTGATTATAATAACAAACAACAATATCATTCCATATAATAAAATACATAACAAAGCCATGAAATCAAACCAAATAACCTGTTAGATCAACTTAATAGTACAAATACTATATTTTTCAGAAACATCCCATGAAGACGTAATAATAACTATAACATATGCTTACAGAATGGTATTTTACTAAGAAACAACATCATTCCATACAATAAAAAAATACATCAACACAACCATGAGATCAAAACAAACATTCCATTAGATAAACTTAATAGTATAAATACTACATTTTTCAGAAACATCCCATTAAGACATAATAATAAAGTATAACATATTCTTACAGAATGATATTTTACTAAGAAACAACAACATTCCATACAATAAAAACTACATCAACACAGTCATGAGATAAAAACAAACATTCAAAGGCCTAGGAGTTTTCTTTTCTGGTGTTGATTTCTCAAATTTTCTTTTCGAACTTATTTCTCGTTCCACCCGTTGTTGTTGTTGTTGTTGTTGTTGTTGTTGTTGTAGTAATACTCTTGATAAAAGAAAATACACAAATCATTATTCATAGAAAGTACATAAATCATTAATCATATACAGATTTTGATTCCAACAGAATCTCAAACATTACACCCTGATACATAAATCATTATTCATAGAAAGCTTCATTCTAATCAAAGCTCATACATCTACAAAATTTTATTCTAACAGAGTCTTACACATATCACTATGAAACATAAATCAATAATCATAAAAAGTTTAATTCTAATTGAATCTCAAACATATACATACTTTAAATCTAATAGAATCTCAAACACTTCACTTTTACACGTTACTCAACAATAATATAAAGTCTCATTCTAACGGAATCTCACATATATCACACATCTTTTCTTGCAGTATAAATATATATGATATTCTCTTAGAATAACATATACTTGATTCTATTAGTTTTTGTTCTTAGTTCTTATCACAGAAAAAACCACAATCATAATTAATATAAAAGAAATGCTTATACCACAATCATATATGCATCAAACATTCTAGCGGAACAAAAACCATAACTAATTGATCCTATCAGATTATTAGCTTTTATTGTAAATATCACAACAAAAAAATCGTTATAATCAAACCCATCCTTTCGAAAGTTAGATTTCTTAAGGAATTAAACCAAAATCATACTTTATGGTTGCAAAACACAAATCATACATGCATAAATCAGTCTAACTATATTTATTCGAGTTATTATACATATTTAAAGTCATAAAACATCCACTTCAATAAAAAATTTATACCTTCAGGTTGCGAATGGAAATCATCATCATCATCATCAAGATTCAACACAGTCTCTACTGTGTTCTTGAACTTGGACTTGAATCAAGTCGATCTTGTACTCCACATTTTTTAGGAATACACTTCACAGAAAACCCCCAATGCCTCGTCCGTCTTCTAGGGTTTAATAGTCGATATTTATATAAAATACCTTCACAGAATCTTCCGATTTTGAAAGTTGATTATAGAAAATCAGAATATGTTTTGATTTCCGATACAAATGGGTTTTGATTTGATTGTTTGCGAGATATTTGGGATGAGTGAAACAGTTCCAAAAGAAACGAACGTTTTCTATTATAATGATGATGGTAATGTACAAGACTACCCTTCAATGCCCGGTGATTTAATAGTAATTTGTTTTTTTTTTTTATATTTAATTTTAAAAGAAAATCACTTGCTTAAATTAACACAAATGATTGGCCTAGAATCATTTACACATGCACACAATAGTTAGCAAAAACACACTAACCTAACCATATATATATATATATATATATATATATATATATATATATATATATATATATATATATTGAGCTAGGTTCAAATGTGGATTGACATCTATTGTGCGGACGTGTGGACAATGCTATTCTGTGAGAATGACAAAGAAAATATGTTGTCTGGTGATGTGAATACGTTCAATCTTACATAACTATTGTCATTATCACACATTCTCACTAATTAAACCGTCTATAAGGTTATTATAGACTTTTTTTTTATTATTCTCGTTCTGGCACAATGTTTATTGAGTCGTATTCTGTAAGAATTAAAATGAGTAAAAAACGATGCGTGAGAACAAAAATGAATAAGAATTAGTGAGAATGCATGAAAATGACGATAGTTGTGTAAGTTTGAACGTTTTCACATTAGCAAACAACCTATTATCTTAGTAGAATAGCATTGTCCGCACAATAGTTGTCCATCCAAATTATAACCTAGCCCTATATATATATATATATATATATATATATATATATATATATATATATATATATATATATATATATATATATATATATATATATATATATATATATATATATAGGGCTAGGTTATTGTATTCTAACTATCTATTATGTGGATGTAGAGTTGATTGTAGATCAATCATTTTAGTCTATTAACATAAATTTAAAAAAGGAAATTTGCATGTTTTAGGGAAGAATTAATTCTCTTAACTTTAAAAATCTGATTTTTTTTATAATAATTATATTAATTCGGACATTCCAAAAGAATGTGTTCATGATAATCTTGAAAAAAACATTCTATTCTGACAGAATATTATAAACATATATTATCAAAATTAATAATTTTAATGAATACAAATTTATATGAAACGAATTTTAATATTTTAGAATCAATAATTACATTCTTTCTTAAAGAAGACAACTATGAACATAAATCTCATTCATTCCGAAAGAAGACAACTAATAATGGTTAACAATTACATCTATTCTTAAAGGAATAAAATTGAAAATGATTAAAAATCAAATAAACACATTGAAATCTAAATAAAAAACTAATACATTCTGAGAGAATATTGTTTCTAATTCATTCTAACAGAATAACAAATCCATTCTGTAAGAATACAATGTCATTGTCATGTTGGTGGTTTCACATCACTCCCTACTGCATACACGGGAATTAAGAAGTTGATTAACTGTAGTTGCTCTATATACATCTCCAACAATCAACATGCAACTCTTCACCTACAATTTGTTTATATTACAATTGCAAAAACGATGTTATTTCAGTTAATTGATCACTAATTAATAACATTATATTACAAAAATAATAACATTGGTAGAGATAATTTGTTGTGTTTTTGGTTTAATAATTACATCAAACAGATAGTGGGCATGATGAATTCTCACAAATTACAACACTTAAGCTCAAAATAAAATTTAATTTAACTTCCATTAAGAACGACTATGAAAAGTACAAAAAAAGGATTACTTACATGTGTGTGGGTTCGTGGATTTAGGAAGAGAACAAGAACCCATGAATTGCAGTTGCTGATGCCCAACCAGGATCAAAAGAAGTAGAAAATAAAGTAAGAGGAAAATAAGTTTCATCAAACGCTTTTGTGAAATCCTTCCCTATTAAATGTTTCCAAACAAGATCTAAGAAAGTCTGGAAGGGAATACGATCTTCTTTTTAAATAAAGTTAAAGTTATGTATTATTATAACAGTTCAATGTATTAGTCACTACTATTCTAAGTTAAATATATACCAAAATTAGGTAGTGTTTGTTTTTTGTCTGCAGATCTGCGTGACCTCTTCTGTCTGCGCCGCGCAGACCACGCGCAGACATTAGCCTTCGCAGACTGTTTGTTTTTTTGAAGACTGCAGGCCTAAAAATGTCTGCGCGCCCTCTTCTTAGCGCAGATGTGGACCAGATTCTTCTAACATCTTCAGACATCTTCTAGCCTAAAAAAACATATATATCTTTATTTTTTTAAGTTTTTTTTAATTTATATTTTTTCCAACTTTATTAATGATAAACAATTTGAAAAAAAATTACAAAGCTTAAAAAAAAACATTCGACGATACAAACATGATATTTTTGATAAATTTATAAATAAAGATTTATTACAATAATAGTCGTTGAAGTTGTTTATATAAATATGAAAAAAAAATCATAATATATTCTTATATTTTTTTTGCCAAATTTTGTAAAACATTATTTAATACAGTATCGTCAATTTCTCGAGAAAATATTTATGGTATGTTTTTAATGGATTTAATTGAAAAAACTGAAATTTATTTCCATCCATTTATGTATCAAATTATTTGATCATTAATTATAATGTTTAGTTATAACTTTGCAACCAAAGTTGTTGGTTTTTATCAAATATATACGTTAATTAATACCATTTTTATTTTTATTTTTTATACAATAATACATAAAAGTTGATCTAGATTCGTTAATTATTTATAACAACGTCATAAAAATATTAAAAAATCACTTTGAAATTTAAAAAAATCAGTTTATTTAGATTTCAGTTTATTTTAGTAGCCCGCAGATGTTAAAAAAACAAACAGTCTTTTTTTTTCAGACTGCAGACGTTTGGTCCACCACTTCTACTGCAGAGGTCTACAGATGTGGTCCGCAGACTACACACATTTTGCCTCAGAAAAAACAAACAGCACCTTAATCTTATAATGCCTTAATCTGATAATGATCTTCATCCTCTCGATCAATTTAGCAAATACATAAATCAAAAAGTAGCAACTAACAACATCAGGCAATGAGAAATATTTTACCTTTTCCACTTTGATGACACAACCCTCAAGAACAGAGCCATCAATGTTGCTTTCATCGTAGCTGCTACAAATCACTCAATTAAAGATTTCTAAATTTTTAAAATTCGACTCAATTACGCATTTTCAAAAATAAATCCCAATTTATAATATTATTTTTCTTATATCAACAAGAATCGACCTAATTTGTATTACTAAATTAAATAAGAGAAATCGATTAGTGTGGAATCAAGCACCATACAATCACAATGATCAAGTGCAAATAATTGAAATCAAGTAAATTATACGATGCTAACCTTTAAAAGAAGTGGTAGCTTGCTTAATCCATGGTAAACAGGGGATTTGATATCTATAACTTTCGTAACTGATGATTAATTAAATGAGTACCAAAAGAAATTAAACTTTGATCCGATAACCTGCTAATGGTTAGTGATGGTGGCTTGACAATGGAGAGGGAAATGTTGAAGATGGAAATCCCCTCTATGTCTCTTCGATTCATCGGTCGGAAGGAAAAGAATGAAAAACAAGGAAGGGGATGAAAGTATATGTTCCGGTTATGGTGAAAAAAATTAATGGTTGACGATGGTCTTGGGCAGCGATGGTGGTCGGACAGTAGGAGAGAGGCGTGGACATCACAGACCTTCGATGAAGAATTCTAAGCATCGGAGAGTGGTAAGTTTATTATATAAATTATAATTAACATATTCATAAATAGTTATCTAGTTTAAAGAGATTTAATTTGATATAAATATCAAATAAACTAAATTAAAATTATTAATTAAATCTATGATTACATAATGATTGGGTGACAGTCATTCATACATCCACATAATATCAGATAATACATAGTTAGAATATATATATATATATATATATATATATATATATATATATATATATATATATATATATATATAGGCCTAGGTTATTCTATTCAAACTAATTGTTGTGTTATTGTATGCGTAAATATTGGTCAATCATTTTACTTATTTTAAGAAAGTGATTAATACATATTATTGAATTAAAAATAATCGAAAAATACCATCTAATTTAACTAGAAGGGTATTTTAGTCAATTAACATAGATTTAATAAAAGAAGTTTGCATATTTTAAGGGATCATAGATTCTATTAATTTTAAAAATCTGATTTTACGAATTATTAGGTTTTTAATTCGGACATTCTAACAGAATATGTTTGAATATATTCAAAAATAAAAAAATTCTTGAACCATAAAATAATAAAAATATTCGTGAATATATTTTTCTTGTAGAATAACAAATTCTCGAACCAACAATTGAAGAATTAAAACAAAAATTATATTAATTCTTATAGAATACATGTAACAATTGCTAAGAATTACATTTATTGTTAAAGAATAAAACTAAAAACCTTTCAAATCGGGAAAAAAAACATCAAAATCTAACAAATACACTAATTTATTCTAAAAGAATAATGTTGCTAAGAGGCGTCGTTCAAATTTCGTGGTCCGTTCTTCAAGCATCAACTTCTATGGAAACAAATCCAATGAATAAATTAGTGAGAAAAATATCCATATTCCATTCCAGCATAATTGGAATTCGTGATTCCATTCTGATAGAATTGGAATTCATTTACCAATAATTATATTAATTCGGGGCATTCTAACAGAATATGTTCATGATTATCATAATAAAACATTCTTTTATAATAGAATACTATATATGCAACAAATCCAGTTTACAAAAAAAAAAGTAGACAAACCTGCAATGTTGCCCTTCTAATTTCTTTGTGTTGAGAAAATGCAACACAAAGAGGCTTGCTAGCAACCATCTTTCCATTCATCTCATTCAACTATAAAATTAGATACAAAATTTTAACTTTTTACATATACTATTCGAATATAATAAAAATAATAAATGCAAATATCTGCTTACTGTTCTAGAAGCTTTCTCAGAAGTGGAAAATGAAATAAAGCCTGATCCTTAAGTAGTTCCATTAGCATCACGCGTGACCTCTCACCTGTTGATAAACAAATACAATTAACAACTGATTTATACAATTAGTTTGTATCTAGAGTAGTGATTCTTGATTAACAAACCTTACAAGAACAAGAGAGCAATAGTGTAGGAGAGTTGATCGTCATATAGTTTGCAAGTAGAAAAACTATTTTGTTCCATATAGAGCAATACTCTACACCTAACAACCACAAAAAAGTAAAACCTCTTAAAAGTTGAGATAAATAATATAGAATCAAACTTAACACGAAGGGGACTGGAGATGCTTCTACAAGTCAGGAACATTGATTTGGCGCTGAATTGCTCGTTTCCGATTCACCATAGGAAGAAATCTCATCATTCCGGCGAGCATTACTCCATCGCTGGAACGATTGATGAAGAAACAAAAGCAAAAATCAAACTTCCGAATCTACCTTCTGATTTGGCGTTGTTTTTCTTCTCTTACCCTAGCCCTCATGTGCCTCCGCCCATGCCGTGCAGTCGTTCACGGTGGTCGAGTGCCCCAACTGTGTCAACATCTTCTTCAATCCACCTGTGTAATCCAGATTGTTTAGCTGCAACAAAATGAATCCACCCTAAATTTCCTGCATAAAAGTTTCAGAAAGATAAAATTTTTTAATTGATGATCACAGACCTGCCATAAAATTGGGGAAAGAAGAGTTGCGATTGGTTCTGGAGATGGCAATGGTGTTTCTTTTGGTAAAACATAGAGTTATGGTGGGCAATAATCTGGATCTAAAAGACCTCGATTGGGTAAATAGTTTTTCCCGATTCTGAAATCGGTGGTGTTTAAAGGAATAAGATGATAAATCCGATGAAGGTTTCTCGATGGTTACTGATGGTGTACGAGAGGGAGATGAGAGTGAAAAGGTTGGGGGCGACGATGAATAGAAGAGAAGAAAGAAGAGGTGGACGTGAGGATATATATTAAGTTTTAAAACTGATATTCCTAAATTAAAGGGATATTAATTGATTTATATATTTACCATAATTAATTAAATATAAGATTACATATTTACCCTTTTGAAATGATTGGCCCATATTTATGCATACAATAACACAATACTTAGTTAAAACATTTGAACCTAGCTCTATATATATATATATATATATATATATATATATATATATATATATATATATATATATATATATATCCCTTTCCCCTCTAATCTCTCGGATCTTTTGTTTTCCGTCGCCAACACTATCTGTTGTTCAAGTCATCAAAGATGCGTTTTCTCTTTGTTATTCTTCTTCGAAACTACCACCACCGATGACCCTTAAACGTTGTTTTGTAGTCGCTGATGTGATTCTTCAACCTGTTGGACCAATGACGTTCCATCGCCAGACCTCTGTTGAATCTATTTATCTATCTTCATCATCACAGTTGTGAGCACACCACCATCCCTCAGTCACTCCAAGAGCTATCAGCATCTCCTCTTATTATTACTGTCAATCCCGTAGACTCTATTGCTTTGTCTAACGTCTTCCATAACTTCTTTGGATCACGGTCAACAACTGTGTCCATGTTCTTGCTCATGCCTTTAGACCATATCTTGTCGGAATCCTAGTAAATCTTTTCGTCGACTTCGTTGAAACCCTTGCTACTCTTATCACCGTCTTTGACGGAGCCCTATTTTTCTGCTTTTTTATGTTCTTCTATGTATTATCTTCATTAATGTTATCACGTTCTCTGGTTTTTTTTTCAGTTTAATCTCCCACTCCATAGCAAACTGTGTTAGCAAACTGTGTCGGAGGGATGTAAGTGTGTAGGGATAGGGTTTAAGCCTAAGGTCTTTAGGGTTTAGGTATTTTCTTTATATATTCTTATGTAATTGTCAGTAATCAAGCAATCTATGGTATTTCTAATCTACTCCTAAGCTACTCTTTGAATTAATATATGTCCCATATATGATTTGACCTCAACCTAATGGGAGGAGGGCGCCTCACCATACCGCTAGGCCAACGTACATATGTGCGTATATGTATATTTGTTTATACACATGTGTTTGTACTTGCATATAAGCATATATGTCTATAACGATATGTACACACACTTTTTTATAAATATTTTTCTATCGTTTGTTTTTATGAATCTTCTTGTAGATCTGCAATAATTTTTTGAGAAAATTGATGAAGTGAAAAATTATAAAATAAAGATAACATGGAACTCAAGAAACAAAGAAAATGAATATTTTTATAAAATTTTGTTGCGATGTCTTTGATTTTTTATAATTTCTCTTATAACAGCAAAAATATTTGTATGACATCATTTTAAATATTTTTACATAAAATATGGTGTTAATAGTTAATGTGTGGATATCACAAGATAACATAACACATGAGATGAGAGAGTGCTTGTATGCATCCTAGAACTATGCATACGTGCATTCTGGAAACATGTATATGAAGAAGCAAATATGCATTCTAGAAACATGTATACGAAGAAATATATATATATATATATATATATATATATATATATATATATATATATATATATATATATATGGTTGTGTTCAATCGATAACACTTCTTATTACCAGAACGTTTGAGAACAAATTTGGACCATATAATTTTTTAAATTAAAATTATAAAATAATATTTATAAAAATCAAAAAATAGTTACAAACAATTAAAAAACCCACTAGCAAACACCACCACCATCACCACCCAACCAACACCACAACCCACCATCACCATCCACCTCCACCACCCATCACCACCACCCCAACCCACCTTCATCACCATCACCATCACCAACCACCACCACCTACCATTACCCACCACCAACACCACCCATTACAACCCACCACCCATCACCACCATCCGTCACCACCACCTCCACCCATCACCTACCAAAACCACCACCCGCTACCACCATCACCACCCACCACCTACCACCACCCAACCACCAACACCTGCCACCACCACCCATACCTACCACCCGCCACCGCCACCAACCATCACCCAGAACCACCACCCACTACCCACCACCACCCATCACCACCACCACCCACCACCGCCCCCGCTGCCCCCACCCACCACCCACCAAAACCACCAAACACCACCATCACTACCACTCACCACCACCAGCCCTACCACTAACCACCATCACCCCCACCCCACCAATAAAAACCACCACCCACCATCATCACCACCACTTGCAACAATCACTCACCACCACCATTACCACCTACCACCATCACCACACACCACTTTCCAATACCAACCACCACCACAACCACCAAACATCACCACATGACACCACCACCTACCACCATCACCATCACCCCTACCCAACATCCACCAACACCAACACCAACACCACCACCACCAAAACCACCACCACCTACCATGACCACCACCCTCCCCCACCTTCACCACCACCCATTTCCACCATACCATCACCACCTACTATCTACAACCAAATGTGATTGAATGCATATAATCACATAAATCATGTTTGATTATATGTATTTAGTCACATAAATTACAAGTGATTAAATACATATAATCATATATGATTATATGTATCTAATCGCATATGATTTATATTGACAAGATTCTTTCTTTTCCATATAAATCGTTTGTAATTAGATACATATAATCACATGTGAATAGATGTATTTAGTAACATATGATTAAAGTTGGCAAAGAACAATTATTAAATCGATAACGCGATAATTAATCTTGTCATAATAAATAATATACAATTAGATAAATATAATCACATGTGATTGTATGTATTTAATCACATATGATTTATATGGACAATATTTGTTTTCGCATCATTGATTCAATAGTTGTTCTCGTGTATATAATCACATGTGATTATATGCATCTAATCACATATGATTTATATGGATAATGTTCGTTTTTTCCAAATAAAATCATATGTGATTAGATACATAGAATCACATGTGATTATATGTATTTAAGCACATATTATAACAATTATTGAGTCGAGAATGTGAAAATGAATATTGTCCACATAAATTATATGTGATTGGATACATATAATCACATGTGATTATATGTATTTAATCACATATGATTTATATGAAGTATACTTACTTTCGTGTTTTGTATTCAATAATTAGTCTCGTGTATTTAATCACATGTGGTTATATGTATTTAATCACATATGATTTATAAGTACTAGATTTATTTTGCGTTCTTGATTCAATAGTTGTTCTACTATATTTAATCAATGTGATTATACGTATTTAATCATATATGATTTATATGGACAATATTCATTTTCTCCTTTTCGATTCAATAGTTGGTCTCTTGTCCAAATGAATTGTATGTGATTAGATACATATAATAACATTTTATTATATATATGTATATATATATATATATATATATATATATAATCATATATATATATATATATATATATATATATATATAATCATATATGATTTATGTGGATAAAATTATAATCAAATGTGATTATATTTATCTATTTACATAAGATTTATGTGGACAAAATTCATTTATGCCTTCTCGATTCAATAGTTGTTCTTGTGTATATAATCACATATGATTATATGTATATAATCTCATATGATTTGTATAGCCAATATTATTTTTTGTCCATCTAAATCATATGTGATTAGATACATATAATCGCATGCGATTAGATGTATTTAATAACATTTGATTAATTGATAAAGAACAATTATTGAATCGATAAAACGATAATGAATATTGTCCACATAAATCATATATTATTGGATACATATAAACACATATGGTTATATGTATGTAATAACATATAATTTATATATATATATATATATATATATATATATATATATATATATATATATATATATATATATATATATATATACTAGATTAGTTTATATGTTTTCCATTTGGTAATTTTCTATTGTATTTGATCATATATGGTTATATGTATTTAATCACATATGATTAATGTGGACAAAATTTTGTTTTTGCATTTTGGATTCAATAGTATTTCTCGTGTATATAATCACATGTGATTAGATGTATCTAATCGCATATGATTTATGTAGACAAGATTCTTTTTTGTCCATATAAATCATATGTGATTAGATACACATAATCACATGCAATTAAATGTATTTAACCATATATGATTAAAGTTGACAAAGAACAATTATTGAATCATGAACCTGATAATGAATCTTGTCCATATAAATTATATGTTATTGGATACATTTAATCACATGTGATTATATGTGTTTAATCATATATGATTTATGTGGACAATATTTGTTTTCACTGTTTCGATTTAATAATTAGTCTCATGTATTTAATCAAATGTGATTATATGTATTTAATCAAATATGATTTATGTGGACAATATTTGTTTTTGCATTCTCGATATAATAGTTGTTCTCACATATTTAATCTCATATGATTTATGTGCACAAGATTCGTTTTCGCGTTATTGATTCGATAATTGATCTTTGTCCACATCAATCATATGTAATTAGATACATATAATTACATATTATTAAATACATAAGAAAAATTATTACGAAATTACAAAAACGAATCTTATCCATTAATCATTCGTTTATGCTTTGCGAATAAAATTACAAAATTTAGGGGGCAATTATGTAGTTATAAATGCAATTCAATTAAAACGTATGAATTTGATGAGCATATTCAAGATAGCAAAGTTACTAAAACTAGTGCATAATAGAAAAACTTTATTCGTTAATATGATTTATTTTAATTTATTTTTTTTGAATGTTAAGCTTTAGTTTTAGAAGTTTTGCTTGATTTACGAAATCATCAAATAGTTGGAACTTTAAATTTCGAAATTGTGTAAAAAGTAATTTCATTACCTGTTTAAAACCTTGGTTGTCTAAATTAACATCTCATTTTTAATAATGAAAACAAATCCTAGAAGGCTCTTTATGGAAATCACTATGCATCTAAATTAAATGAATCCAATTTTCAGTTTTCATGGACTACATTGCTAAAAGACCTCATTATTGCATAAAAAACTAATAATAAAGTACACAAATCTAAACACAGCAGATGTAAAGTGTAATATAATGTATATATCTACTTTTCCTTGTAAACATAAAAAACAAAAGCAATTAATAATAATAATAATAATAATATGCAAACAAGAGGGGAAACGAAACAGGATTAAGAAAAGGACCAATTTACAAAGCATTTACCTCGAGGAAAGAGCATTGGCATTGATAATTAAATTGTTTAACCTATCAAAATAAGACGTAAAGAAACATTGTTTCAAATATAGTTTCTAAACACACAAAACTATCGAATCAGTCGTGTACATTAACATATTGATTTTGAGGCGACGTTATTTTGCTTGTTGCTTCTTTTCCAATTCAATGGATCTTTTTGCCTGAAATCAGAGATGCTTCCGGTTGATAGCTTATGGTTTGAAGTCATCTTGTGCTTTACAAATTTGGATCTAGGAAGCAGGTATGTAATTGCAGAAATAGAAATACTTCCCGATGAACATTGTCGAGAGTTCCCTATGTTAGACTTCATATTTGTCTTCACTACATGAGGATCGAAGATTCAGTGGCCATAGAAAGTAGATCGGAAAACATGTAATGTCGCGACGGATCTTATGGCTAGTGAAACGAGATCTAATGACGGTTTAGGAAGAGGACAGACGGAGGAGCTGCTTCCCGACGGTGGGAGGCGGAGGGAGGTAGCAAAGAAGCAGATCTAAGAGAGTGAACAGGCAGTTAGGTGGTTCCAATGACGTTATGGTGTTCCGGTTGTTTCAGCGTTCCGACAATGTTTCAGTCGTTTTGGCAGTGTTTAGGTAAGTTCGACGGTATTCCGGTTGTTTCAGCGGTGTTTCGGCAACTTTTACGTCGTTTTGGCGGTGTTTCGGTCGTTCCTACGATGCTTCAGCAGCTTTCCGATTGTTTTTGGCGGTGTTCCGGTCGTTCCGACGGTGTTTCGACAGCTTTCCGGTCGTTCCGACAGTGTTCCGATCATTCCAGCAGTGTTCCGATTGTTTTTCAGCGACGATCCGATGGTATTCCGGCGTCGTCGGTGCGGTGGTTCCGACTGTAGTGTGGTGGACTAATGGTGGTTGACATAATTAAATGATATTTATATGGTAGATGGGGTGGGTGGGTATAAAAGTGTTGTGTATTTTAGTTGTTTTTTTATTTATATAGTTATTGTTTAATGATTTTAATTAAAATAAATTAATGGTTAAAAATTGTTCCTCGCTTTAAGAAATGTTCTCATTATATATATATATATATATATATATATATATATATATATATATATATATATATATATATATATATATATATATATATATGAGGGTTCAATTGAGAAAAAAAAATTGAGATTAAAAAAATAAAATTTTTGTTTTATTTTAAAACTATATCAATATTGATATCTATTTATAGACATTAAAAAATTATGAATTTTGATATATTTAAAATCATATCAATATTGATGTTTACTTACAGAAAAAAAAAACTATGTTTTTGTATATATTAAGGTAATGATTAGTATAGCGTAAAAGAACATGTTTTGTTGGAAAACACATGTGTATTCCTTTCTCATTTCTATGGTACGGTGGAGGCTTTTGCGGTGAAAATAAATGAGTGGCTAAGATTGATTCCTCAATTCTCAACTTTTTTTATTTTGTCAATTGAACTTACCTCTATATATATATATATATATATATATATATATATATATATATATATATATATATATATATATATATATATATATATATATATATATATATATAATTGGTAAATATGGATATGTGCATTATATTAAAATGATGGTACATACAGAAAATTCGATTGAAAAATATGGAATATGTAATGTTTTCAATAAAAAATTTAAAATTATAATATCATTATTATTTTTGAAATTTTGATTTTTGAAATTTGAAAATTTGAAAACCTTCTCTTTTTTAACATTAAAAATTCTGATTTCTACTTTCAGTCGAAACTAAGTGATTCGTACACAACATTTTTTCCATACCCAATAATTTATGTTTTATAGAGTTGTATAATACAGCATTTTCAAACATAAATTGTTGTGGAGAGAGAGAGAGAGAGAGAGAGAGAGAGAGAGAGAGATGTTCAGTTGAGAATTAAAAAAAGGTTGAGAAAGCGATAAGAATTTGGGCCACATATGTCGCTTAAATGTTGTAGCATATTGAAACGATGTGAAATATAATACTTATAAGTAAATATAAAATTCAGTATATTTATATATGAATATTGTATGGTTTATTAACATTTGATTACTCATGTATGAGTTATTCATAAATTGTCTATTAACAAATGAATATTTATATAGCATCCCAAAAACCATAACAAAATTTTTTATTTTTAAAAGATATTTCATAAAGTCAGCAGATAATCATATATTGTTTTCAAATCAAATCCATAAAGAAATCAGAGTATCCAACAATCTCTCAAACATAAAGCAACAGGAGGATGTGTACGATCACGCATTTGCTTTTCCCCAATCATCTGAAGTACCTGAAAACATTGAAATCGACAACTGTAAGCCAAAGTTTAGTGAGTTCCCCCACAATACCCCACACAACATTACATATACAATGCTTGCATACCAAACCCACAGTATAAAACTGGTTTCCCCTGGGCCCACAGTCATGATACTGGATTGCCCCGGGTTGGTTGGCTTACAGCACAAAGTCGTACCGCCTCAAACTAAACACGCTATGTCGATATATGCAAACAGATAACTATAACCAACAATATAGGTAATCATACAGATCTACCAATTTAACACATAACTACAATATACCAACATCCTACACACAAGGACACTTACTGCAGTACAAAGTATAGAGAGAAAACTCACCTTGCAGCCTAGAAGATAACAACACTGATCACAGATCTAATCACAGTACTACAGGTGACCTATACAACAGACAAACACCAAAACTAAAGTATAACCCAAAACTCTCAAATTTAACCTAAAGTCAAACTAGGTCAATCAGTTAACGGTTAAAGGTCACTCAGTCGATCCCCACGTCGTTACCACCCTTCGGTCACGTCGTGGCAGCATGAGGCCAAAATAATCGCGAATCATTCCATCATCACAACGTGACAACCAACCCGTCATGCCGTGAGGTTCGCTCTTGGACAGCTTAATGTTTTAAGCTCTTAATCCTTCCAGCCAAGCAACCAAACTTTCCAGAAGGCCTTCTCCATCTCAATACCATAAACATCATTGATTTTTTAGAAATGCATGTCCAATGCATGTCTTAACCACCAACTAGGTCAAAATGAAAGGAAAATGAGATCAATCCCATGCATAGAACCCAAAGCTCACTAATATTCCAAATCTGGGACAAAGGGGGACTAAGGAGCATCAAGAACTCATAAAGTTGCCAACTTTATGAGATTCCAACACTCAACCTTCCAGTAATGATGAGAAAAGTGGACCAAACTCTAGATCTAACATTCTTGAGCTAAAATGGGAGGAAGTTGAGCACTTACTCTCCAAATGCAACTCAAGATGATGAGGGAGAAACTTGCTAGCTAGAATAATGCACCAAATGCCTTATGTTATTCTTCAAGGCTTAAGATCACCAAAAAGGAGCTCAAAGATCAATAATGGAGGATTATGTTTTTCTTGAGGGTGAAGGAAGGTGATGGAGGCTGAGGATGTGCAAACCCTAGCCCTCACTTCCCTTAAATAGGGACGTAATCTTGGAAATTAGGGTTTTGCTCACAAGGGTTGTCACGTTGTGACCAACATAGTTTCACGTCGTGACACCCAATGGAATGCGCTTTCATCCCTAGCCACCGCCACCTCGTGACACACACATGGTCACGTCGTGGCTAAGTCTTTATCGTTTAATACTTAATTGATAGTTATAAACGTTGCTTACCTGGAACTGGGTGTTACAATTCTCCCCTACTTAAACTAGATTTCGTCCTCGAAATCCTCAGCTGTAAACAGATCTGGGTAGTGCTCGTGCATCTCCGACTCGTGTTCCCAAGTCCACTCGGAACCCTTCTGATGATTCCATTGAACCTTGACTAAGGGTATCACCTTTTTGCGCAAGGCCTTCATCTTCCGATCCAGAGTAGCCACCGGTTTCTCCACAAAGTTCAGGCGCTCATCCACCTGAATGTCATCTAACAATACCACCGATGTATCATCAACCAAGCACTTCTGAAACTTAGAAACATGGAAGGTGCTATGAATATGGCTAAGCTCCACACACATGTCCAACATGTAGGCCACCTTGCTCACCGTGGCTAACACTCTAAAAGGCATGATAAATCGGGGGCCCAACTTTCCCCTTTCCTGATGCGTATAACACCCATCCAGGGTGATACGTTCAACAAAACCATATCCCCAACCTGAAACTCCAACTCAGACCATTGCCTATCAGCATAACTCTTTTTCGGCTCTACTTTGTCTGCAACCTCCGCGTGATCTCTTGAATAAGTTTTGTCGTCTGAAGTACCACCTCAATCCTCCTCATGACCCATTACCAACCTCTACCCAACAAACTGGAGTACGACACTTCCTCATATATAGAAGCTCATACGGAGGTGAACCAATGTTGTAATGATAGTTATTGTTGTAAGAAAACTCATCTAGGGGGGATAGGAGTCCCAAGTCCCACTTAAATCGATGACACAAGCCCTCAACATATCCTTGAGCGTCTGAATAGTCCGTTCACTTTGACCATCAGTCTGAGGGTGATAAGAGTGTTGAAGTGCAGTATCATACCCAACTCCTCATGAAACCTCTTCCAAAACTGATAATTGATCACACATCACGATCAGATACAATGGATATCGGCACACCGTGTCGAGCAACGATCTCGCACATATGAACGTCGACCAATTTCTCGGCCGAAGAACTCTCCCGGATGGCAAGAAAATGGGTGCTCTTGGTCATACAATCGACAATAACCCATATGACATCAAATCCCTTGGTCGTCCTCAACAATTTGGTGAGGAAATCCATGGTAATATTCTACCATTTCCATATGGGAACCTCCAAGGGCTGCAACTTGTCATACATTCTCTAATGCTCTACTTTGATCATCCGTCAAGTCAAGCATCTATCCGCATACCAATTTATCTCAAGTCTCGGTACATGTTTGCGGCTCCAAGGTGTATGGAGAACTTGGACTTGTGTGCCTCCTCTAACAATGTTTGTCGGACCCCACCAGAAGCTAGGACCAAAACCTACCTACACCGGGTCATAAGCCCTCGGTTACTGATGACAAATCTGCCAATCTGGCGCCTGATCTTCTCATTATTCTAATTCTCCCTCCTTATTTCCTCACCTTGAGCTTCTCTGATCAGATCCAAAAGTGGCAAAATGATGGTCATCCTCAAACATAATCCTCGAATGGGAGCACTATCCGTCTTGCGGCTCAAAGAGTCAGCGACCACGTTGATCTTCCCTGGATGATAAAGAGTCTCACAGTTATAATCCTTGACCACGTCAAGCCACTTACACTGCCTCATGTTCAGATTCGGATGATCCATAACATATCTTAGGATTTTGTGATCCATATAGATGGTACACCGGAATCCACAGAAATAGTGTCGCCAAATCTTAAGGGCAGATACTATTGGATAAGGTGTTTAAGTCCATAACTATATTTGGTAGGGGTGTTCGTTTGGATGGATCAGTTTGATCCGATCCAATTAAGTAAATCCAAATTGATTTCGGTTTTCAAAATAAGGATCCGAATAGTCCAAACTAAATGCAAATCCGATTCGATCCGATCCATTTACAATTCGGTTGGATCGATTTTTATAATTCGGTTTTAAAAACCAGAACATTTAAAAACGACATATAATTATAATATTAGCTAATTTTATAGAAGAAGTAAAAACAAATTATTTAGTTGTGATTTAAAATTTATAAACAACTATTAACAAGTAAGAAGGTGTATTATAGTTTAATATTTAATAGATAAAAAACTTTTGAAAAAAATGCATATTAATGTTTTTTATTAGGTGAAACTTTTTGAACTTATTTGAAAAAATAAATTATAAAATAAATAATTATAGATATATTAAAACTAAATAAATAATAAATTTTTATTCAGTTTTTTTGGACTATTCGGTTCTTATTTATAAACCAAAACCAATCCGAAATCCAAAATAATAATTCGGTTTTGTTGAAAATCAATCCAAAAATCCGAACCAAATTGTCCAATCCAAATTGTCCAATTGGACATTTTGGTTTTATTAAATAGTGAACAGCCCTAATATTTGGTAGCATGGTCCATTTGGGTTGCATGACACCATAACAATCTGAAGGATGTACATTTGAGAAGAGGTTATTTATGATTTATTAATATATTATAAGTTCTAATATATTAATATGAAATCATATTATTTAATTAGTATTGATCAAGAATGGATTTGGAATTAATTTTGTGATCAAAAGAGACTAATTAAATATATGGGGATTGATTGTGTAAATCATTAATGCTTATAATTTGGACCAATGATCCATAATTCTTTAAGTTGGGCTAAACCAATGTGACAACCCATGGATGCTCCATGGAGGTTTAAACCCATGGATCCTAAGGAATATGGAAGGTCATGCACATTAGGGTTTACATGGTGTAACCCTAGTTTTGCCACACTATATAAGAAACCTCATGGCTCCTAAAATCGGCACCCTAGTGTTCTTGGAAGAGCTATAGCCGATTTTTGAGTGCAAGTATTCTCTCTCAAAGTCCTCCATTGTTGGTGGTGTTGTGTGAAGCATTTGAGGCATCACATTTGGGGTGCTAGGCTCTTAAAGGTCCAAGGAATCAAGCTACAAGAAAAGGTATGTCATCTAACTAGTTTTTGTTATACAAGTACCCATGTTTTGTATGCTAGTTAGGGTAATGATTTGGAAAATCAAATTGCACGTATAATTAGAGAAAACATAGATCCAAAGAATTTAGGGTTGTATGTGCACCTTAAGGTTGTTAGGATGCTCAAAACCCTTCAGTGGTATCAGAGCCTATGATTGTTTTCTATTATACTTGATGTTACATTGATTTTCAAAGTGAAAAAAAAAAATCGAATTTCTGCCTTCTTCCCAGTGAACTCGTCGAGTCCACTGGGTGACTCGTCGAGTCCCTTTGTTAAATGACCAACTCGACGAGTCCAGTTCATGTACTCGCCGAGTTGGTGCTCCAATGGGCAGATTTTCGACTTTTGGCCAGAAATTTGATTAGGATCATTACCCCCAAACTGTTTTTTGAACTATGAAACCTGTTTTTTCATAAGGTAATGATCATGCTTGTCCAATTAAAATATAATTGTCAAAGTTTCAAGATTTGTATTAGTTTATATGATTTCTTGAAAATTGTTGATGTGAATTATCTTTGCTTATGAGTTTTGTTAGATCACATATATTATTTGACACTTCTTGTTAGTTTAATTGTTGATCTAAATGCCTTTTAATGGATTCCATAAATTGTCCTCAAGTTATGGAAAACCAAAAGTCTTTTCCTTAAAAGTCATTAAACTCATAAGTTAAGAAAATGAAAAGATTTGAATAGTGTCAAAACTTGTCCTCAAGTTTTGGAATTTATAAAGTCACACTTATGAATACTTTAATTCCAAACCCTAGAATTTTAAAAGTTTAAAATTTAACCGTTATACTATTATAATATTATAAGTTTAATTATTATATATATGTATAAGACAAGTCAGTTTTACCGTTAGTAGGCCTCATTCACGAAGCCGGTCTATAAGGGGGGTATAAGGTTACTTCCTATAAAATGGCAGTTTAATGGGTGTCCACTCTCACCCACCGCTTCCTTGACTGGTGGAGGGTCGTTAGCTGAACGAGTAGGATAAGACATTAATTCTCGTTAAAAGTATAATGAAAATTATAAAGTAACTAAACTTTTATTAAATTCCCAATCTTATTTACTTTAGGAAAATATAAATTTGATGCTAATCCATGAAATTGCACTTTGCACCCTACCAAGTCGTTAGTGGAGCGTGTGTGGTTAACCGGCACACTAACATGGACTAGTAAGGGTGGCAAAGAGTAACTTGACGTTTATCATAGATCGGTGGAGCGTATGTGGTTAACCTGCACATCGATTAGGTGATAAATGACATCAAGTGTACCAAGTTTGTAACACCCATAAAATTCATGCCAAAATTTAAACTTTTAAAACATTCAAAATATCAATAGTTATTACAAAAAGGTTTCCAAAATAGTTTAATATCAGAGTTCCCAAAAATCACAATCATAAATCGAGGAAGTGTACGGTCACGCCTTCGCCTTCCCTCGGTCAGCCATTGTACCTGAAACAGTAATCGATAAATGTAAGCTCGAAGGCTTAGTGAGTTACCCCCAAAATACCCATACACACAACAATACACATATAATAACAAATAGCATACTATGGGTCCAATCATCCGTCGGGATGGAATACCCCAGGCCCCTCAACCATCGGGTTGGAATGCCAACGTACTACGAGTCCAATCATCCTCGGGATGGAATACTCTCGGCTCACAACCATCGGGTTGGAATGACCACACACTACACACATAGCACATATACTATGGGTCCACTCATCCGTCGGGATGGAATACCCTAGGCCGCTCAACCATCGGGTTGGGATGCCAACACACTATGGGTCCAATCAACCATCGGGTTGGAATACCCCAGGCCCCTCAACCATCGGGTTGGAATGCCAACGTACTACGAGTCCAATCATCCTCGGGATGGAATACTCATGGCCCACAACAAATCAAACATGTGCACCTATATCAGATAATCATGTAACAGACTATAGAGATAACATACTAGGGTCCTATCATCCTCGGGATGGAATACCCTCAACTACCAATCAATAATGTGCACACATAACAGGTAATCTCCTACCAGCATACAGACAGTCAGACCAACTACATGTCTCTAAGCATAACCACATCCTCTCTACCAGGATACCGATCTATCATACCATACCAACATATAATCATCCTGTCTACCAGAATACCGACCTAACAGATCATACCAACATACAACCATCCTATCTACCAGGATACTGATCTAACACATCATAACAATATCAATTCCAAATACAAATCAAAGGGACGACCGTGGTGCCTTAGACCCTTGAGTATAGTGAGGATAACTCACCTTGAAAGTGTCGAACTGAAGAGATAAGATCAAATCCTCCGATCACAGCCACGAACTCCACCACCTAACACTATGATGGAACCATATCTATAAGTGCTAAATTACCAGAATACCCTTGGAAGTCAAACTGGTAAACTCTTGGTCAAAGTCAAAGTCAACAGCGGAGGTCAACAGTCCATGTTGACCTGACTCGCCGAGTGCACTATACTGACTCGTCGAGTTCTTCCAAAACTCACAGAGTCATGAAACCCTCGTTGACTCGCCGAGTTTCTAGGCAACTCGTCGAGTTCAAACGTGTCCAGAAGTCGGGGAAACCCCAGAAGACTCGCCGAGTTGAATCGCAACTCAAGACTCGTAACCCTAATGTGACTCGCCGAGTCGGGCGGCCCGACTCATCCGGTCTCTTCGTCCTATTCCATAATCCAGCGATTCTGAGCTAACCAATTGTTCCAAATTGTAGATCCAACCTTCTAGGGCATGCTTCTCATGTAAAGGTGCAAACTTTACGTGTATGCAAGGTGATTTTGGCTCAATACAAGCTAGGGAGAAGGTTCATGACAAGAATGCTCACAAAAAAGCTAAAGGGCTGATACTTTATGATTTCATGGACCAAGACAAGTCTAGATCTGAAGTTGCAACCTCAGATCTAGACCCAAAACCCAAAATGGATCCTAAACATGCTAAATGGCCCCCAAATCTCATCCATGAATAAATCTAGATGTAACAAGGTCAAGGTAACGACTTGTTACCTTCAGACTGATGCCACTGAGCAGAGAGATCGAATCCACCAGCTCCTCTACGATCAAATCTTCTTAAACTCCAAGCCTTCTTCTTGCAATTGCTTCAAAACACACTTTCCCTCCTTCACACACTCAAAATGGGGGTTTGGATCGGTTAGGGCTGCTTCTGGACGTCAAGGAGTGATAAGGGGGCTGAGGTAAGGACTTAAGGTCCTTTAAATAGGGTGCAAACCCTAAAATTAGGGTTTTCTCTTCCCAGCACCAACTCGTCGAGTCCAGCCGCCGACTCGGCGAGTTGGTCACTTAACACGTGGCCAAAACCCGCTCTGACTTGACGAGTAGGCATACCTACTCACCGAGTAGGATCCTAAAATTACACATAAGCCCCTAAATCATACTTCTAAAGTTTGGGATGTTACAAAGTTAATTTGCATGGTTATTCACACCTTGTTTGTGATCCTCGATATCCCAGTCACAAACTTGAAGGGCATGATCGAGATTTAAACATGCCATTGAAAAGTTCAATGAATCTCAAAGGAATCTAGTAATTTCAATCTAATTAAAACTTAATAATCAATTTCGTTTTTCATGGTGGAAATTGGTAAATCGTCATTTACCTACCTTCAAATATTTTGCAAGTTGGATTACGGCATCCCTCTTCCAAGTTGTAAAATATTGTGTTGGGTCCTAGCCTTAATATTTCATTTGGGTGTTATATTAAGGACTCTTATCTAATCTAAACTTTGTCTTTCTTTCTTTTCAGATGTCTTCCAACACTGCTTCTGGCTCAAACCCTATTGGCTCATTTTCTCTCATGAACCTTTGTGGGAGAGTCATCTTTGATGGTTACAACTTCAATGACTGGATTAGGAACATTAGGATGGTCACTCGCTATGAGGACAATGAATATGTCCTCGATAGGGAGCTTAAGGATCGATGAGTCTTCTGCTACTCCTGAGGAGATCGCTGAGTTTAGGACTCATGAGAAGGATGCCACCAAGGTGCCTTGTATCATGTTGGCCACCATGATAGCTGAACTCCAAAAGTCCTATGAGGACTTCTACCCTTTTGAGATGCACCAGGACCTAATGGAAAGATAACATCAGGGTGCTCGTCAAGAGAGGTATGAAATAATCGCCTCCATGATAACTACTAAGATGAAGGATGGTGAACCTATCATGTCCCACTTGCAGAAAATGCAAAGGTTTGTGGTCCGTCTGCTAAAGTTAAATGTGAACTTTGATGAGGAGTTGGCTATAGATATCATTCTACACTCCTTACCTCCATGTTTTGATCAGTTCTGCATGACCTATCATATGAACAAGGAGGAGGTCATACTCAGCAAGCTTCAGGGCCTTTTGAGGACTGCTGAAAGTAGTCTCAAAGGTAAATCTGTTTCTACTCTTACAGCTACTGCCCCTATCTTGGCTATTGGACATGGGAAGGGGAAGAAGAGGAAGGCTCCCTCTAAGAGCCGCAATGGAAAGTCTCTTAATGGATCCTCTTCAAGTGGGACCAAGGCTGGTTCTGCTGCTCCCTCTTCCATTCCTAAGGAAGCAGAGTGTTTCTATTGTCACGATAAAGGTCACTGGAAGCGAAGCTGCCCCAAATACTTGCAGGATGTAAAGGAGGGGAAGGTTAAACCCACCCATGCAAATATTTATACTATTCTATCTAATAACTCATCACATTCTTGTTATTGGGTCCTTGATACAGGTTGTGGAATTCACATTTGTTCTGATTTGCAGGGACTAAAAAGAAGTAAGGATGTGGAGCACGGGAAGATGAACTTGATCATGGGGAATAGGAAGGTTTCACCTGTCACCAAGATTGAAGTTTACTCTTTATTTCTTAGGAGTGGGTTAGAGTTAGATTTGAATAATTGTTGCTACTCGTCTAAAATGGCGAGAAATTTTATTTCTTTTCATGGTTTGTACAAACAAGGTTGGGATAATGTCATAAAAAGCCTTAAGTTTGGCAAAAAAATGTCGGTTTTACCTTTCGGCAGATTTTTGGTTCGTTTATACGGCAAACTTGTCATTTTTTTGTCGATTTTGCCCTTTTTACCTGCAATAGCAGGTTTCCAGGTTACCATGAATTATTTTTTGCGAAAAAACCCTTATGTTTACAAATATTTTGCAAAAAAACCCTTAAGATTATAAACATATAAAATATAAATATATATTCAAATTTTGATAAAACTAAATAGTTTTCTACTAAAAAATATTTTTTAGCTTTACGTACGTTAAATTTTATATTGGTTCGATATAAAGTTTTTATATTTAAATTTTAAAAAAGTTACCTAATTTTATCAAAATTTGAATATATTTATTAATTAATACTTAAACTTTTCAAATTAACATTAAAAAACGTCTGTTAGCTAATAATTAACTATGCTAAAATAGTTAAACATATGAATAATATGACATTAGTTACATTCAATTAATTTTTTTAAAAGGAAAATAAAAATATTTTATATGTTTAAAAGGTTTGTATTTCATAAATAATAAACTATCATATTTTTTATAAAAATAAATATATTTTTATAATAAATTAGACAAATATATTTATATTTTATATGTTTAAAATGTTTATTTTTATTTTTGATGATTAAAATGTTTATGATATTTTTATAAAAAAATATATGATAATATTATTATGTATTTAAACATATAAAAATATGATACATTATTATTTCTGACATACAAACCTTTTAAACATATAAAATATTTTTATTTATCTTTTAAATAATTTAATTGAATATATTTGATGTCATATTATTCATATGTTTAACTATTTTAGCATAATTAATTATTAACTAACAGACGTTTTTTAATTTTGCTTTGAAAAGTTGAAGTTTTAATTAAGAAATATATTCAAATTTTGATAAAAATATGTAACTTTTTTAAAATTTAAATATAAAAAGTTTATATCAAACCAATAAAAAATTTACCGTATGTAAAGCTAAAAATATGTTTCAATTTTGGTTTCATAATATAAGTTCAATAAAACTTATATTAGTTTGATATAACTTTTGACATTTAATTTTTAAAACACTATTTAGTTTTATCAAATTTTGAATATATATTTATATTTTATATGTTTATAATCTTAAGGGTTTTTTTATAAAATATTTGTAAACTTAAGGGTTTTTCCGCAAAAAATAATTCATGGTAACCTGGAAACCTGCTATTACAGGTAAAAAGGGCAAAATCGACAAAAAAATGACAAGTTTGCGGTATAAACGAACCAAAAATCTGCCGAAGGGTAAAACCGACATTTTCTGCCAAACTTAAGTTTTTTTATGACATTATCCCAACAAGGTTTTAGTTTTTCATTTGATAATGAATGTGGTGCTATTAATTCTTTTTATAATGGTGTTTTTTATTTTAAAACATTACATTGTAATGGTGTATATGAAACTGTGATGGTTGTAGACAACTTAGGAAATAATGTATTGCACATTGATTCTTCCAATGAATTGAATAAGGCATACTTGTGGCATTGTCGTATTGGACATGTCAGCAAGAAGCGCATAGGCCAACTCCAAAAGGCTGGAGTTTTGGAGTCATTCGACTTAAGGTCGGATGACACTTGCGACTCTTGCTTGCTTGGAAAGATGACTACATCACCCTTCACTGGTACTTGTGAAAGGGGTGAAGGTTTGTTGGATCTCATACACACCGATGTGTGTGGGCCCTTCAGAACCGCCACAAGGGAAGCTAACCGCTTCAATGTGACTTTTACTGATGATTACAGTAGATATGGCTATGTCTACTTAATCAAGCATAAGTCAGAAACCTTTGAGAAATTCAAAGAGTTTAAACAAGAAGTGGAGAAGGGCATGAAGATAAAGATGCTCCGATCCGATCGGGGTGGTGAGTATCTTAGTATCGAGTTCCTAGACTATCTTAAGGTATGTGGGATTGTTTCACAATTGATGCCACCTAGGACACCACAGCTTAATGGTGTGGCTGAGAGGCACAATCGAACCTTGTTGGACATGGTTCGTTCCATGATGAGTCGAGCTTCATTACCTATCACATTCTGGGGGTATGCCTTAGAGACTGCCACCCATATCCTTAATGTACTCCTAACTAAAAAGGTTGCCAAAACACCTCACGAGATGTGGACAAGGAATGTTCCATCATTAGCACACATCAAGGTTTGGGGTTGTGAGGCTTTCGTGATGCGTGAGACTCATGATAAGCTCGAACCTCGTAGTGAGCAGTGTATTTTCATCGGATACCCATAGAAATCCTTTGGTTATCTCTTCTACAGACCGAGTGACAATGTTGTCTTCGTTGCGAGGAGAGGAGTCTTTCACGAGAGAGAGCTCATAGGCCAATAAGACAGTAGGAGGCAAATTGGTATTGAAGAACTTCAAGAGTCAAGTGGTGAAGGAACCTCAAACACTAGCGATCAACCTGAGGAGGAAACTCTTGTCGATCTAATTGACGAGTCCTTACCTCTGAGGCGTTCCAGTAGAGTTAGAAATACCCCTGAGTTTTATGGCTTCCATATTACTCCTGAAGGTGATACATTTATCAGTAATAGCACACTGATAAATTTGGATGAACCTAACAACTACAAGGAAGCCATGGCAGGCCCCGAGTCTGCAAAATGGAAAGAGACGATGGACAGCGAGATTCAGTCCATGTATGACAATCAAGTTTGGAACTTGGTTGACAATGTACCGGGTCGTAAGATAGTCGGGTGCAAATGGATTTTCAAGAAGAAGACGGACATGGATGGGAAAGTACACACTTATAAGGCGCGACTGGTTGCGAAGGGCTTTACTCAAACTCTGGGAGTTGAATATGATGAGACCTTCTCGCCAGTAGTGAAGATTAATTCTATCAACGTTATGCTAGCCATAGCTTCTTTTCATGATTATGAAATATGACAAATGGATGTCAAAACCTCTTTCCTTAATGGAAAGTTGGTTGAGGATGTTTACATGAGTCAGCCAGAGGGTTTTGTCGATGCAAAGTACCCTAATAGAGTGTGTAAGCTTGAGAAATCCATTTATGGATTGAAACAAGCATCTAGCAGATGGAATCTTTGTTTCGATGAGAAAGTCAAAGAGTTTGGATTTTCGAGAAGTGAGGATGAGTCCTGTGTATATGTCAAGGCTAGTGGGAGCATAGTTAGCTTTCAGGTGTTGTATGTGGATGACATACTAGTCATAGGAAATGACATCCCAACCTTACAGGAGGTTAAGTCCTGGCTTGGGAAGTGTTTCGCTATGAGGGACCTCGGAGAAGCTGCCTATATTCTGGGGATAAGGATATTGAGAGACATGAGTAAGAGAATAATTGGACTTAGTCAAAGTACCTACTTGGAAAAGGTGTTGAAAAGATTCAGCATGATGGATTCCAAGAAAGGTGACTTACCGATCCAGAGCAATGCTAAATTGAGTAAAACTCAGAGTCCGAGTATACAGGCTGAGATAGCTGAGATGAGTCGAATACCATATGCTTCAGCGGTTGGTTTGATCATGTATGCTATGACTTGTACTCGCCCTGATGTGACCTTTGATTTGAGCATGGTCAACAGATATCAAGGGAATCCTGGCAAGGCTCACTGGACTGCGGTTAAGAACATTATCAAGTACCTGCGAAGGACTAAGGACTGGGTCCTTACCCTTGGTGGCAGTGATGACTTGAGAGTGGTGGGTATAGTGACGCCAGCTTTCAGACCGACAGAGATAATTTCCACTCTCAGTCGGGCTGGGTCTTTACCCTGAATGGAGGAGCAATAACTTGGAAACGTTCCAAGCAGGAGACAGTAGCTGATTCAACGTGCGAATAAGAGTACATAACAGCAAGCGAGGCGGCGAAGGAGGCGATATGGATGAAGAACTTCATCGGATACCTTGGAGTTGTACCAGCTATAAAGGAGCCTATGGAGATTTTCTATGACAGCGAGAGTGCAGTTGCCTTAGCCAAGGAACCAAGGGATCATGGCAGATCCAGTCACATCGACAGAAAATATCACTTCATAAGACATCGAATAGAAGAAGGACTCCTCGTAGCAAAGAGGGTATCGTCAGAGGAGAACCCAACAGATCCCCTCACGAAGGGACTGAGTAGGGTTAAGCACTTACAGCATGCGAGGCGCATCGGGCTGAAGGACGATATTAGTTTTAATGATTAGATAGTTTTTGAAACTTGTAATAGTTGAAATGTAATTGACATTTGATGATTAAATAAAAGGTGTTCTTTATTTATAAGTAATGTTACTATCTTGTGTCAATCATTTACTATTGTTTCACTTTGCATGTTTTGACTTCCAGAATAATTATATTATTCAAACTATCCACAGTCGATCATACGTTGGAAGTAAATATTGAAACAAGACTGTCATGAATTTGGCTTGTAGAGTGTCTGAAGTGTATTAGACATAGAAAAGGTTGCTACAACATTCATTAGTGCTCATAAGGTCTTAGTATTGGATTAAACGCACGCTCACTTGTATCACTTCATGGAATTTATTCTCGAGTGATCGTGAAACGATAATATCATATAAGTCTTCAAACCAAGAGATATGAGTTGTTGACTATGAGTTGGTTGTACATTGATAGTACGAAACCGCTTCAGTAACTTGATGCTATAAAACGTGCTGTTATGTACAATTTAACGAGTAGTTAGTACAAGAATATGAGTCGAAGTTTATCTGCTCCTTTTAGTCCTTGGAGGAATAAAAGCGATATCTTAGGCCCCTCGATGATTTTGTTTTGACTCATGTGTTGGGCCCGGTCAGAACTAAATTGATGTACTCGATTAAGTTCTATGTCAAACAAATCGGAAATCAGGAAAGAAACTGCTGGACAATAAGTACGCATTGTTCCATGTATTTGTCCGGCTGATATCTTGAGAACAGAGGATTATATGATCACTTATCTAAAATGGTGCGTCTAAGTTCGACAAAGGCTTTTAAGAGCTACGATTGCTAGTCGGTGTTTGAGGTCATACTTGCAACTATAGTTATTAGATTTATCCAAGTGGGAGACTGTTGGATAAGGTGTCTAAGTCCATAACTATATTTGATATGTACTTCACCCGAGAGTAGCATGGTCCATTTGGGTTGCATGGCACCAGAACAATCTGAAGGATGGACATTTGAGAAGAGGTTATTCATGATTTATTAATATATTATAAGTTCTAATATATTAATATGAAATCATATTATTTAATTAGTATTGATCAAGAATTGATTTAGAATTAATTTTGTGATCAAAAGAGACTAATTAAATATATGGGGATTGATTGTGTAAATCATTGATTCTTATAATATGGGCCAATGATCCATAATTCTTTAAGTTGGGCTAAACCAATGTGACAACCCATGGATGCTCCATGGAGGTTTAAACCCATGGATCCTAAGGAATATGGAAGGTCATGCACATTAGGGTTTACATGGTGTAACACTAGTTTTGCCACACTATATAAGAAACCCCATGGCTCCTAAAATCGGCACCCTAGTGTTCTTGGAAGAGCTATAGCCGATTTTTGAGTGCAAGTATTCTCTCTCAAAGTCCTCTATTGTTGGTGGTTTTGTGTGAAGCATTTGAGGCATCACATTTGGGGTGCTAGGCTCTTAAAGGTCCAAGGAATCAAGCTACAAGAAAAGGTATGTCATCTAACTAGTTTTTGTTATACAAGTACCCATGTTTTGTATGCTAGTTAGGGTAATGCTTTAGAAAATCAAATTGCATGTATAATTAGAGAAAACATAGATCCAAAGAATTTAGAGTTGTATGTGCACCTGAAGGTTGTTAGGATGCTCAAAACCCTTTAGATACAACAACCCCAACTCCAAATTGTGAGTCATATATCTAACCTCATGAAGCTTTAATTTCGTGGAAGCATACACGATGACCCTATCCCGCTGCATGAGTACCGCCCCCAAACCCATGATCAAAGCATCACAAAATACTAAAAAATACTCAACACCCTCAACAAGTGTTAATATTGGGGCCTCACATAACCTCTGCCAAAGAGTCTCAAAAGCAGCTTGTTGCTTAGGTCCCCAACGAAAATCCACACTCTTCTTATTTAACCAAGTAAGAGAAACAACAATCTTTGAGAAATCCTGAATGAACCTCCGATAGTAATACGCCAACCCAGAAAACTCCTGATCTCAGATGGGTAGTTCAAGACTTCCCACTTCATATCTGCCTCAATCTTGGCTGGATCGATCAAAATCCCATTATGATTGACAAGGTGTCCCAAGAACTAAACCTCTCGCAACTAGAACTCACACTTGGAGAACTTGGCATACAGTCTCTCCTTCCGCAATACTCCAAGTAGCTCTTGCAGGTGCTCCTCATGCTTTTCCCTGGTCTTGGAGTAGACTAGGATATCATCAATCAAAACAATAACCAATCAATCAAGCATCGGTCTTCATACCCGATTCATCAAATCCATAAATGCTACAGGTGCATTGGTGAGCCCAAACGACATCACCACGAACTCATAATGTCCATATCGAGTTTGAAACGTTGTCTTCTCCACATCTTCCTCTCTAGCACTCAAATGGTGGTAACCCGACATCAAATCAATCTTGGATAACCAAGATGCACCCTGCAACTAATCGAACAGATCATTAATACTAGGAGGTGGGTAGCGATTCTTCACCGTCAACTTGTTCAACTCCCGATAATCTATGCACATCCAATGAGGACCATATTTCTTCTTCACAAATAAAATCGGCGCTCCCCATGGTGAACTGATTGGTGGGATAAACTGCTTGCCTAACAACTCCTGGAGCTGAGAGGACAACTCATGCATCTTGGGTGGTGCGAGGCGATACAGTGCCTTAGCAATCAGGGTCATATTGGGGATTAGATCGATCCTAAACTCCACTTGCCTCACGGGAGGCACACCGGGTAATTCCTATGGTAATACATCTAAAACTCCTTAACCACTGGCACATATATAACCACAACCTTCCCCTCGACTCGAGTGTCGACCACATACGCGAGATAAACCGAATATCCATGTTGGAGATACTGCCTAGCCCTAGCATCCGAACAAAAATTTGAACCCATCTTGGTAACCTCGCCATAAATGGTTAACTCTCCCTCACTTAGGATTCGAACCACCACCAGCTGCCTCTCGCAATCGATCACAACTCCAAACCTGCTCAACCAGTCTATCCCCGCAATTACGCACACATCCCCCATAGGGATTGGAATTAAGTCAATCATGTAGGGAACCCCTAATATCTCCAACGTACAATCACGAAAAACACTAGAAGTAGAGACCTTGTGCTCATTGCTGATGGAAACTCGCAATGGACACTCCAACTCTCAGAAGGTCATATCGAAATCCCTACTGAAAGATTGAGATATAAAAGACTGACTCGCACCTGAGTAAAAACGTACAAGAGCAGGCAAGGAATTTACTAAGAAGGTACCTACCAAGAACACAACATAAGAATACATAAATTTAACTTGACTGAATAATAAATGAATACATACTAGTAACAACTTCAGGCACCGCCCTGGCCTCTTTTATAGTAAGCTGATACGCATGACCCCTGGCCCTCGCGACCTCATCCCTCCCCTGACGGTCATCTGTGATCCGAAGGGTAGTCGGAACCGGTGCCTGCACTGGTCTAGTAGCGAGTAATTGATAGCTGGCCTTCACATGGCCAACCTGATCGTAGTGGTAACAAATCCTGGTGCTCGACGGTGGGGCCTTGTGACGACAATCCTTTACATAGACGCCCTCCCTGCCACATTTGTGGCACCCAGTCGCTGATAGACATGCTCCCTCATGTACATTCTCTCACTTGACAAAAGTGTGTCTTCTATGACCTCCAGACTGTGAATCGACGAGCTTAAACTGCTTCGTTGCTGGCTGATTTTGAACTGGGGTCTACCTCTTCTCTCCCGCCTGGTTCTCAATATCCATCTCTCTCCTCTGTGCAAATGATTGAAGCTCAGAGAGGGAGCGATACCTCTGAGTCGACAGAAACTCACGAATCTCCGTCTTAAGCATGATCAAGTAGCGGGACATTTGAACTTGCTCCGAAGCAGCATACTTAGCACAAAAATGGGCTCTCTCAGAAAATAAATTGGTGATCTCCATCACCGACTCTGTCGTCTGCTTCAACGACGAATACTCCTGGGCTAACCTCTCCCTCTCAACCAATTAGACATACTCAGTGCGGAACATCTCTATGAACTACTCCCACGTTACTGCGACCTTCTCTGTAGGAGAATAGGTATTGGTCACCAGCTTTGACAAATCCTTCGCCCCAGACATAGAAGGTCCAAGGCGAACTTGACCTTCTGGTCCTCCAGGCACGGACATATGAAGAAATAGCCCTCCACATCAGATATCCACATCATGGAAATGATCGGCTTCTTGACCCCATTGAACTCTGAGGGCTTTGTGTTGTTGAACTCCTGGTACTGTATCATCCCTATCCCCTAGAGTCCTGCAGCAACGACTTCAGTAGTTGCGACAACAGCAGCCTTAGTGACGACAAGATAACGCTTGTCAAAAAACTCAATCATGGCGGTCTTGATAGACCCAAACATCTTCGAGATCGCCTCCATGACTTCCATATTCACCTGAGTGGTGATCATCCCACGAATCTCATCATCGTTCAATGTTGGCCTCTCTGGGCCGTCAGCTCCTGATCCTGAACCTATCGTGATCGCCATACTAAAAATAAACCAGAACACATCAGAATATCACATTACATTCTAACACATCACAATTTGATCACTCAATCGCCGAAAATTATGACTTCCTTGTTAAGCGTACGGGTCCTATGCTTCCTGTACTACGGACCCATACTACCTTCCATACCTACTCGTATTTGTCTCAAAGGATCATCAAGAATTCCTGGCCACTACGCCCAAACAACTAGGATACGAATACATCCTATATCCATTCTCTCAAGAGTAGCTAACAATTTCCTTCCTTGATGATTACAAACAACCCCACTCACCCATGAAACCTCCACTAACCCTACAGTCACCTTGTGTATGTTAATCACACATAACACTGAATTCGATAGACAATCGAATAATTGATTCTACCATAAGCCCACAACCAAACAAGGAATAGGAAATAAGGCTAAATCAAACACTCTCAAGCTATAAAATCTTAGTTATGTACAACCACGATGCATACACTAAATAACTACAGTAATAATGTCATTTTCATACAACATGTCAAGAAATCCCCTAGGCTATTAGGCATCATAAATCAGGCAATTCTATCATGCAATTCCTGAAGATCCCTAACCTATAAACTAACATGCATTTCTACATATCATCAATACACATAAAAGAAGTGTGGGTATCTTAGGGAATAACTTTCCTTGGGCTCCGACTGATTGTACACATCGCATCCTCTCCGTTGATCATTTTAGAATTAATTATGAAAAATATTTTGTCTATCCATAGTTTGAGTCTGGAATCACACAAGTGTTCATCCAATTCTCTCAAACCAGGGCTCTGATACCAATATGTAACATCCCCAAAACAATAACAAACTTTTGGATTTTTAAAAGATATTTCATAAAGTCATTTGATAATCATATATTGTTTACAAATCAAATCCATAAAGAAATCAAAGTATCCAACAATCTCTCAAACATAAAACAACAGGAGGATGTGTATGATCACACCTTCTCCTTGCCCCGATCATCTAAAGTACCTGAAAACATTGAAATCAACAACTTTAAGCAAACGTTTAGTGAGTTCCTCCAAACAATACATATAAAATGCGTACACATCGGGTACACAGTATAAAACAAGATTTTCCCTAGGCCCACAGTCATCAGACTGGATTTCCATAGGGCCCACAATAATGAGACTAAATTGCCCTTAGGCCCACAACACATAGATGGATTTCCCTGGGTTTTTTGGACTACAGCACAAAGCTCTACCGCCTCAACCCAACCGCACTATGTCGACATATGCAAACTGATATATGCATATTTAATCATGTATTTTGTGCTTATTTCTAATACTTTTAGCTCCAATTATGTTTATTTTGGAACATAAATAACTTATTGTTGGATTAATGTCTAAGTCCATAACTATATTTGGTATGTACTTGACCCGACCCGGCATGGTCCATTTGGGTTGCACTTCACCGGCACAATTTATATGGATAGTCTTTTGAGAATAGTATATTTATGATTTATATTAATATATTATAAGTTCTAATATATTAATATGGAATCATATTATTTAATTAGTATTGATCAAGAATTAATTAAGTGATTAAAAAGAACTAATTAAATATGGACTCTTATATATATGGAATGGGCCAAGTTCATTTAGGTTGGGCTAAGCTTTCATGGATGGTCCATGGAGCTTTTAACCCATGGATCCTATGTAAATGAAAGGTCATGGGTATTAGGGTTTACATGGATGTAACCCTAATCCTCCATAATATATAAAGGGGTCCTTGGCTCACAAAATTGGCACAAGTGTGTGAAAATAAGAGTGGGCCGATTTTAGTGTGCATACATATTCTCTCAAGTTCTTCCAAGGTGTTTTGGTGATTTGTGATTCCATTTGAGGCTTCCACACTATTGGGGCTAAGCTCTTAAAGCTTGAAGACATCAAGCTACATCAAAAGGTATGTCATCTAACTAGAACTTTGTAGTATAGGTGCTTCATAATATGCTAGTTAGGATGAAACCTTGGAATAGTTAATATTTGCATGTATAATAGAGAAAACATAGATCCAAGGTTTATAGGGTTGCATGTACACCATAGGAGTGTTAGAATGCTCAAAACCCAACAGTGGTATCAGAGCCATGAGTTGTTTTCTGTTATATTGATGCAAATGTTTTATTTTCAAGTTGAAAAAAAAGGAAAAAAAAACATGACGTTTGTCAAATTTTAAGATAATTACTTGTTTTGTGAAAAACGAATTATTTGTAAAATTTGAATCATTTGTTATATGAGTTGAATTAGGTCAAATTTAGTAAAAGATAAAATTATATGATTATTTTATTAGTTTTAAAAGTTTGATCTAAATGTTTTAAGGAGTTACATATTTTGTCATAAAATTTTGGAGCTCAAAAGTTTTTTTTAAAGTTGTGATCTTAAGGGTTTTTGAAACTTCCATAAGTTATGGATATAAAAGTTTTTTTTAAAAAAAAAAAAAAAATTTGATACAAAGTTTTTATGGAGTTACAAAATTTGGTGTTAATGTTTTAAAGAATTCCATAACTTGTTCTTAAGTTATGGAACATGGAAAGTTTCATCATAAAACACCATTAATTCCATAAGTTATGGAATCCAAAGGTTTTCAAGAATTACAAAACTTGCCCTCAAGTTTTGGAATTTGAGAAAAGTTTTTTATGAAAAAAAGAATTGAATTCTAAAACTCTTGGGTTCATAACTTAAACAATTAATTAAATGGTTTTAATTTTGAGTTTAATAATTGGAATTATGATGTTTTGTTGAATAGTTCAAATTAACTCTTATGGACTTTATTAATAGTTAATTAAAGCGTTTAATTAAAAGAGTTTTATTAATCCATAAATATATGGTTTGAGTTTAATTAAATTAAAAGTCTAGTTTAATTAATAGATTAAACCACCAAGTATTTTAAATGTCTAAAATACACCCTTATACTATTATAATATTAAAAGTTTAATATATTATATGTATAAGAGCAAGTCGTCTTACCATTAGTAGGCCTCATTCACGAAGCCGGTCTATAAGGGGGGTATAAGGTTACTGCCTATAAAATGGCAGTTTAATGGGTATCCACTCTCACTCACCGCTTCCTTGACCGGTGGAGGGTCGTTAGCCGAACAGGTAGGACAAGGACTATAATTCTCCCTTCATTAAAAGTATTAATGATAAATACTAAGTAACTAAACCTTTTATTAATTCCCAATCTTAGTTACTTAGGAAAATGTGAAAAAGGTGCTAATCCATGAAATTACACTTTGCTCTTTGTTTAAACCGTTAGTGGAGCGTGTGTGGTTAACCGGCACACTAACCTGGATTTAACAAAGTAGGCAAAGGGTAACTTAATATTTATCATAGTATCGGTGGAGCTCGTGTGGTTAACCGGCACATCGATTGAGGGGTAAATATTAAGGGTACCAAGTATATTTGCATGGTTACTTCACACCTTGTTTTGTGATCCTCGGCATCCCAGTCACAAAACCTGAAGGGCACACTCGAGATTGAAACATGCCATTGAAAAGTTCAATGAATCTCAAAAGAATCTAGGAGTTTCAAAACCAATTAAAACCTAATAATACATTTCGTTTATCTTGGTAAAAATTGGTGAATTGTCATTCACCTACCTTCAAATATTTTATAGCTTGGATTACGGCATCCCTCTTCCAAGTTATAAAATAGTTTGTTGGGTCCTAGCCTTAATATATCATATTGGGTGTTATATTAAGGACTTAAATCAACTTTACGTGAATTTCTCCCATTGTTGATGTCTGGTTTAGACAACAATGATCTTCCCAAACCAAGCTTTCCTAATGAATATGACTTCCCGAGTTTGGCTCATGGAAGTCATACTTCTCTTCCTCCACCTCCTCCAATTATTCTCCCTAACCCACAAGTTCAAGGTCACTCAAGCCCTAATGTCAAGCAAGGTCTATGTGTGATCACATCTTAGAGATGAAGTCACATATTGACAAGTCAGGAGAGTTGGGTGTCAAAGTCTTGAGAAAGTTGGATGTTCAATCACTTTCTAAGTCACATAGTGAGTTACTTTGGGACTACTATGAAACAGACTATGACATGAACCTTAATGATCATATCTATTTGCTTGGTGCTGCTGAATCAGCAATGATTTGGAACGATAGTAAAGCAAATTTGATTAGAAGATCAACTTCCCAAAAACTTTATGGACAGTGACAATGGTGACACTGGAAATCCAGAAAAAGCATTCTCTTCCCAATGGAAAGGGATTGGCCATAGTCAACCCGGTTGACCAAATGGTAAAGAGAAAGGCTAAGTTTGAGATAGTCCCATTACCAAAGGGTCCATATGTTTATTTTGCCAAAGGAAGGGGCGTTGATTGCAAAGCTGCCAAATTTACCTAAGGATGTTAAAGTCAATAAGTTTGACTCTACATCAGGTAGAACCCATTATCTAACTCTGTTAAGTTCTATTCTGAGATCCTCATTACATGATGTGACTGGGTCACATGTTGATGTTTTAGGAATCAAAGAATAGAGAGAAATCTTAAAGGAAGTATATGCTGATTCTGATCGTGAAGGTGGATTTCGATCGCATCAGAATTTTGAGCAGTTGCTTAAGAAGTTATGATATATTGCTAAGGAATAGATAACAACAATTTTCCATGTGGATTGTAAGGATAAGTTTTTCCGCAAAGTTTTAAAATAAAAGAAAATTGTTTAATTTTATTTATTTGAAGTATCCTTACAATGGCATTTGTGGAAAATTGTTGCTTATATGATTCCACTGACAGCAATATTGGAAAATGGATTTGATTCTTTCATTTGTGGTAGTGTCTAAATTTACCAAATCAGGAAAGTTCCTCATCACCCAAGTTTCAATTGGACCGAAACTTGGAATCATGCAAGTTGAATAGTATGATGAATGAGAACTTTCAAGCATTGGAAAATCAAGACTAATTACTTGTTCACATGGATGTGTGAGTCAAGTGAAGGACTAAAGGGATCGAGTACACATTCTTGTGCACTGGTCATGTCCACCACAAAGCTCGTTAAGACTATTTGATTTACTAAAGTTTAGTAAATATGGTTATACTTACAAGTTTAAGTATAATTCTGAAACATTGGAAAAGTCTCAATGTATGGCAGAACGAATGGGAAGAATCAAATTAGGCAGAAAGATAAAAGTTTCTCAAATCTGAAAAGATGGGAGAGTACTTTAGTATCATGTTTTTGATCATCTTAATGATTTAGAAATCATATCACAATTAGTCCTCTAAAGGTCATCTTAGTGCATTCTTATGACTAAGAAGAGGAGTCATGAATTGTTGAAATGGTTAGATCAGGAAGATGAGTCATACTTCGTTCCAAAACAATTCTTAGAGTCATACTCCAAGATTGTAACTTGAGTGACATATCTTAAAGAAAGGTTTAAAACACTTGTCAAATGTAAGAGTAAAAGTGTCCTACTCTTGTACATTTGAAATTGGTAAGTTGTGATGTTTTGGATAAAACAAAGACCAACTAAGGCCAATTGTGTGAAGTGTTTGTCTTGATAAAGAATCCGCACTATCTCTTGAATATTTGGCAAGATAGTCTTATATGTCAAGAGGATAGTGGGAGTCTTAAAGATCCTAAAAAGAATTTCAAGAACTAATCAAGAATAAAACCTGAGGTTCTTCACTAGCACACGACTTGAGGTTTATAACCTATCGTGTTCACATATTCTGTGCCCATTCCAGTTAAAGTTGGCTTTGCATAGGAGTTCTGAAAGTTCTCAATTGGTTGCATAACAACTTGGAAGCAATGGCAGGCCGTGTACTGCCAGGTGGCAAGAAATTAAGATTGCATAAGTTCAGTGCATATGAGTTTGGATTTGTCATTATCCTTGTCTTATGACTATGGTTTTGACGATTCACATGGATAAGAACACATACACCATAAAATCTAAGGGTCATAAGGTTTCTCTCCGATTGATGAAAATGATGGTGAGGAAACACTTCCACCAAGTAGATTTGAAGCAGATGGCAAAAGGTCTAAACAATTGAGACTATGATTACGGCATCCCTTTTCATAGTTCTGAAATTGTTTAGACACACATGCATGCTATCTAAGGATAGGTGTATGATTTTGATAAAGTTTTATCAAAGCATCTCGTATCAGAAATCTGAACTTTGGTAAGAAAGTCAATAAAATATTGATTTCTAAAAGTCCAGCTGATTTCTGAGTACATGTCAAAGCTAGTGGGAGCATAAGTGTTATGCTAATAATCATCATGTTAGTGGGAGCATGTAATTATTGTTAGTGTTGCAATTTAGCAATGTTAATTATAGAAAACAAAAGTTTCAATTCGTGAGGCTACAGGGATTGAAAAAGTTGTTTTGCTATAATTAAGGGAGAGGATATACTTCATTTCAGTTCTAAAGGCTTAGATTGAGACCTTAATCATCTTTAGTCAAGAATATATATATGAATTTCATGTTGGATTGGTTCAACTTAAGGAAATTCTATATATTGCGTTCTCAAAATTCGATTATGATTACGGCATCCCTCTTCATAGTCAAATTTTGAAAACATGGCAAATAAAAATATTGTAGCAAAAGACTGGTCTAGAATCATGTCTTTATGTGAGACATCATGAATCGTGTACCATTTGCTTTGGGTACAGGATCGATTGCATGTGCTATAATATTTGTCATTTCTAAATTTTTCCAAATGCCTAGAGGCATTAAGAAGGGAAAAGGTCTAGAATTGGATATGACTAAAATGATTAAGCAATTGTCGAGGACAATCTGAGGTTTACCAAAGATTGGTTGCTCAGGGACAGTTGGAAGTATAGTGCTAATTTTGGAAGGACCATATTGACATATTCTGAAAAGAGGCATCTCTTATTCAGAAGTGATAGTCAAAATGAGAATATGGAGTTGTCTCCATAGGTGGAAGTTATATGTGTAAGATTAGAAAACTTAATGCAAGAAGCATGTCCAAAGCAATGTACTTTGAATATGAGACTTAGTTTCCATGGAGTTGATCTCCATTGGAATACCTTATAATGACTGTTGACAAGTCTTTGTGACTTTGTACATATTCATTACAGGAGGGTCAGTGCATATAAGTTTAAAATCTAAACAGATTTCGATAAATGATAGGAATTTGAAATTCTCACATTTTTCGATAAGGATTTGGGAGTGTGAAATTAGAATCATTGAAATTATGTTCAATTGGTTTATTTCACAAAGTAAGGATCATATACAAACATAGAGTGCATACTTGGTGTATGGCAAAGCTATTGTTTAAGAAAAACATAGTGTACATGCTTGGAGCATGGGACAACTAGTGTTTTTAATTCAAGTATAAAGTTGATAAAACCGAAACAATGAATAATGAGTAATCAGTATGGTGATAAATAAAATTGTTTATTTATATTCATAGGGTTTGATACCATATTTGATTCATTTATTCTTGTGTTTCACTTTGCATGTTTTGACTTCCAGAATAACTAAGTCGCTCTTCCTGAATGATTAAGTTATTCAAACCATCCACAGTCGGTCATATGTTGGAAGTAGATATGAATCAAGCCTGTCATGGGTTGGTTTGTAGAGGTCCAAGTTGGTGGACAAAGTGGTGCTACAACACTCATGAGTGCTCATAAGTTCTGAGTATTGGATTCAACCCGCGCTCATTTGAATCACTTCATGGATTTTATCACGAGTGATCATGAGACGATAATATATTATATTCTTCAAACCTAGAGATATGAGTTGTTACTATGAGTTGGTTATACATTGATTGCACGAAAACGCATTTGGTAACTCGATGTTATAAAATGTGCCTTTGTGTATGATTCAACAAGTAGTAGAACAAGCCATATGAGTCGAAGTTTATCCATTCCTTTTACCTTCGGGATAAAAGCGATATCTGTGGGCCCCTCGATGATTTAGTGATGACACATGTGAGTGCTTGTCCAAGCCAGGACTGATTTGATTTGTTCAATCAGTCAGTCATCATAAATCGAAAATCGGGAAACAACAAATGGACAGAGAGAATGATTATAATCCATGTCTCAGTCCATATGATATCTAGAATGGAGGAATATATGATCCCTTATCTAATGGACAAGTCATTGACAAAGTCAGAGTTCGACAGCGGCTTTAAGAGCTACGATTTCCAGTTAGGTTTTGAAGTCATACTCAATAATAGTTTTAGACTTATCCAAGTGGGAGACTGTTGGATTAATGTCTAAGTCCATAACTATATTTGGTATGTACTTGACCCGACCCGGCATGGTCCATTTGGGTTGCACTTCACCGGCACAATTTATATGGATAGTCTTTTGAGAATAGTATATTTATGATTTATATTAATATATTATAAGTTCTAATATATTAATATGGAATCATATTATTTAATTAGTATTGATCAAGAATTAATTTAGAATTAATTAAGTGATCAAAAAGAACTAATTAAATATGGACTCTTATATATATGGAATGGGCCAAGTTCATTTAGGTTGGGCTAAGCTTTCATGGATGGTCCATGGAGCTTTTAACCCATGGATCCTATGTAAATGAAAGGTCATGGGTATTAGGGTTTACATGGATGTAACCCTAATCCTCCATAATATATAAAGGGGTCCTTGGCTCACAAAATTGGCACAAGTGTGTGAAAATAAGAGTGGGCCGATTTTAGTGTGCATACATATTCTCTCAAGTTCTTCCAAGGTGTTTTGGTGATTTGTGATTCCATTTGAGGCTTCCACACTATTGGGGCTAAGCTCTTAAAGCTTGAAGACATCAAGCTACATCAAAAGGTATGTCATCTAACTAGAACTTTGTAGTATAGGTGCTTCATAATATGCTAGTTAGGATGAAACCTTGGAATAGTTAATATTTGCATGTATAATAGAGAAAACATAGATCCAAGGTTTATAGGGTTGCATGTACACCATAGGAGTGTTAGAATGCTCAAAACCCAACACTTATTATGTTTGAAATCTATTTTGTAGTAGCAAACACATGCTCGGGATGAATTAGAAGCAAACGAGGAGTTGGAAGCAAAATAAATGAGCTAAGCCAGAAAGAAGACAAAGAAGGCTTGAAGATAGAAGACCACGACGTGGTGATCATCCACCACGACATGGTAAATGAAAGATTCTCGACCAATAAGCTAACTTAGAGAATACAGTATATTCATGAAGACGACGATGTAATGCATCTTAACCACGTCGTGGTGATCAGATAAAAGGAAACTATAAGTATCCGAACATTAGGTTGAATAGAGGGACGTATGGCCGATTATCTGAGAGGTATTGTGACTAAAACCCTCTGGAAACCTTGGAGAAGACCAGAAATCGTTTGGAGCTCAAGATTTGAAGAGATATAGAATAATTATACATAGATATATTTTGTTTGCTAAACATTTTTTTTGGAAAAGGGAACTTCCCTAACGAGGGTTTCCGGGCCAGCTTTCGCGCACCGACTAATCCCGTGCTGCAAACATGAGGCTTTGCCTCATGGCCTGGAGTCACTACAGGCGAACCTCCATGGCCACAGGGGCTGAGTAGTTCCAGGATTTGAACATGGGTCAATAGGTTATCCACCATATCTTCCACATGCCTTACCAAGTCACTACAACCCAAGTGGTTTTGTTTGCTAAACATTACTCATGTCTAGTCTTAATTGCAAGGATTTTGTGTGTTTTTCTATTATTACGAGAGGTTAAAAACCTTATACTTCTATTTGGCGAAGATGAACCTAATCTATATGTGTCGATTTCGATTTATGGATGATATTTGTTGATTTTACTTGTGTTTGATAATTAAGCCCTAGCAGGTTTTAGTTCTAGTTTTATTTCTTATTAATCAAGTTATGTGTGATAGTTGATCATTGTAATTACATGAATTTTTCACCTAATTCTTTATGATCAGTAATTAATTAGAGCTAATATTAATCACGTCTTCGATAAAGATTTAAATCTAGTAACTTTTATTTTGTTAGAAAGCATAATTAATTTAAATTTGTTCTTGGTTGCTTAACTTGATCATAGGAAAGTAAATATTATCATTCATAGTCGAATTTGTACTCATTATCAATTTGGTGTTTAACTTAGTGCTTAAGCATTACATGGTAATTCATAAATTGGTATATATAGATATTTGATCATAATAGCTAGTTAACAAATTAGTAACCAACATATTCCGTCCACCATAAATAAATCATAGGAGAAGGTGAAATCAGAACTGAACAGAAGTACTCTTTAATCTTGAAGTAAATTCGTTTTTATTTGCTTGCTTAATTGGTAATTTGGTAGTGATTTGAATTAAGTTCTTCTGATCTTGAAAAATGAGTAAACCCCCCCCCCCCCCCAATTTAGTTTTGTTTACCTAGTTTAATTAGAAGTAGTTACATTAATTAATTAAATAATGTTCCCTGTGTTCGACACCCGACTTACCCAAGCTATTCTATAATCTGACTAGGTACACTACCTATAGGTGCATATATTAGTTAAGTTAGTTAGGTTATAAATTTAAAACAAGTAGGTACTTTTGTGCACATCAAGTTTTTGGCGCCGTTGCCGGGAAACAACTTATTTGATTTTTCGTTTAACTGCTCTTAGTTTTTCAATCCTTTTTGTGGGGTAAAAACCACAAAAAGTTATTTTTCTGCATTTATTTTTTTGTCTGAACATTCAACACGTCGTGGGCATCTTGACCACATGTTTTTTTTGTTTTTTTTCAGTGATTTATGAACCGAGGATCTAAAACTCCAATAGTTCCACCACTTCAAGATCCAGAATCAGCTTTTTATAAGAAGAAAGACAAGAAGTTTGACAAGTTAAGTAACACTTTTCAATCCGAAAAGTCGAGCACTTTGAGAAGACTCCAACCAAGAAATAAGTAGGTTACGAGGTAGTAACAGAGAGTGATACAGACAACGACATAAAAATCGAGGTTGAAGAGATGGCGGACATAACGAGAATGACTATGGGAGATTATACGAAGCGGATGCATGAGGATAATGGACTAGGTCTTGTACCACCCGAGATTCTAGCTGAAAGAAGTTTTTAGCTCAAGAGGCACATTTTATCAATGCTCAAGGACATACCTTCTTCTGGGAAAGAATACGAAGACACATTCAAACACAACGGTGAAGTTAAGGACATCGGAAACTACTTCTATGCTCCAAACTCTTTCCACGGGAATCAGTGTTACTTAGGATGCTTCCGGTGACATTTACCGGGGAAGCCAAAGTTTGGTTGAAATCACTCGCGCCCTGATCCATTACTTCTTGCGCCAATCTTCGTGAAGTTTTCATAGAGCAATTCAGCCCGCCTTCAAAGATATCCAAACTCAAAAAGAAGATTTCTAATTTCCAACAAAACGATGATGAATCATTATACGAAGCATGGGGGAGATACAAAGGGTTGCTTAGGAGTTGTCCTCAACATGATCTAAATGTCCAACAACAAGAGTCTATCTTTTATGATGGGGTGAATGTCACAACAAGGCAACTTCTTGACTCTCAAGGACCAATGACAAAGAAATAATCGACCACCATTAAAGAGTTAATTGAGCAATTTGCAAAGCACTCACGCGAATATCATAACCCACGAGAAGATGTTACTAGAGGTAAACGAGATGGAGGGAACGAGAACATGGTTGTAATTATTGCTAAACTAAAGAATATGGATAGGCAAATAATGAAATTGGATTAATCTATACACACCATAAGAGTTGAATGTGACAATTTCCATAGGCTACATTTAACAAAGGATTGCGATTTGGATGAGCACGAGAATAAGAAAGCGCAAGTGGTGACAAATATGATGAAGATTGGAGGAAGCCGAAAAAGGAGTGGTTTCCTTATGACGAGTACAAGAAGAAAAAGGATGAGAAATATAGACAAAACGGTCGAGACTACTATAAAAAAGAACAACCACCACCCGAAAAAAATTGGATTTTGAGTCAATACTTAATAGATTTATGGAAGCCTCTGCAAAAAGACACGATACTACTGATGCTGATGTGAGAAATCATCAAGCTTACATCAAGAACATTGAGACTCAACTTGGCCAATTAACGACACTTGTTAACGAGAGGTTACATCCTAGAAATCCTGACCCAAAATCATAACCTCATGTTATGGCGATTTACACTGACGAAGGAGTTCATTCTGAGCCATTAATGATCCATGATACAGCTGTTGGGTTTTAACTACAATAACACTCCTACGATGCACATACAACCCTAGATGCTTTGGATCTAAGTTTTCTCTAATTATACATGCAATTTCATTTTTCCAAAGCATACACCCTAGCTAGCATGCAATTGGAGATATACAACATAAAAATAGGCTAGATGAATACCTCTTATTGTAGCTTGTAGTCTTGGCCTTTAAAAGCTTTAGCACCTCAAATGTGATGCCTCTAATGTGTTAAAAACACCAAATAAAAGAGGAGGCTTATGAGAGAGAGGCTATAAAACACAAAATCGATTATGGTTCACCTTTAGAATGCACTAGCCGATTTTGGGGTTTAAGGGGTTACTTTTATAGTGTGGAAATCCTAGGGTTACTTCCATGCAAACCCTAATTCACCATGACCCTTCATATTTCTTAGGCCCTTTGGCTTAAACTTTCATGGACTCTCATATAGGTTTAGCCCATCCCTAATCAACATGGATCATTAGCCCAAACTATAAGTATTACTGATTTACTTAATCAGTCCCCGTAAATTTAATCAGTCTTTTTTAATCACTAAATTAATACCAAATTAATTCTTGATCAATAATAATTAAATAATATGATTTCTCACTTAATATATTATTCATATAATATATTAATAAATCACAAACAACCTCTTTCTCAAAAGTCCATCCTATCAAATTGCTCCGGTGAAGGCAACCCAGAAGGACCATGCTACTATCGGGTCAAGTACATACCCATTATAGTTATGGGCTTAGACACATAATCCAATAGTCTCCCACTTGGATAAGTCTAATAACTATAATTGCCAATTCACTTTCAAAATCCGATTAGCAATCGTAGCTCTTATAAGCCGCTGTCGAACTCTGGCGTAGTCAGTGACTCTGTAAGTCCCCAATTTCGCTTGATGTATCAATCCGATCCACTTGATGGTGCGCAATTTCAATCAAGTGGATGATGCGAGATGAAATGGAGAATAGGAAGAAGAAGAACTAGATGAATCTTCAATGTATTCAATGATTTGATTGAAACTCCATACACAAGATTCACACACACTTGCACCTTCTCTCTACTTTCTCTCTGTAGAACACACACATATGACAAGGAAAGCTCCTCCCTTGACCAAAAACGTCCCACACTTCTCTAGTGCTCCTAATGACTCTATTTATACTTAAGGACCCAAAATACAAAGCCCAAACCGAAATTCCAATTGCTTGACCGAAAACACATGAGTTTTCGGTCCAAGCTACAATTAAACCCAAGATAGTTTTTGGACCAAGACCGAAAACAATAAATGCTTAGAAAATTAGAGTATAAACCATAGTTTTTACCCAACAATCTGCCCCTTGGTTTATATCTTTCTTTTCTTTTGACCTAACAAACTCCCCCTAGGTTTGAAGCTTGATTTTTTGTCAATCTTCACTTTGAGCTTGGTTTCAGCGTTTATCTTCGATTTCTTCACAACTTCAAGATGAACGTATGAATCTTCTATGTGAATAACTTCATCTTGAAGAGTTGGGCTTGTCTTAAAAAATTTGACTCTGGACGCACATTGCGTGAGGAGGCCTCTTGAAAAGATTCTTGAAAATCAGCACTTTCAGCTTGAGAATCTTTAGAGAGAATAACAGAGAGACCGATTCTTCTGGATCACTTCAGCAGGTTCATAGATAGCAGCAAATTGATTGAGGAAACTTTAATGCAATCTGTCACATAATCTTCAAGTACAGCTTCATAATGCTTCTGGGGTTGAAAGATTAAATGTTGAAAAATAATTTTCATTTCTTGTTCCTTCAAATGAACGTTCTTCAATGATCACTGTTGCGCCTTGAAAAGTAACAAATGACTGAAAAGTCCATGTGGATCACAGAATCATAAATACCCTTCTTACCACAGTTGTTCAATGACCCAGCCTGGGCTCAGAAAGTTCCGATACAGTCTCCTTGACTCTCTTTTTCCTTTGAGTTCTCTGATTTTTTAGTTCGCTTTTTAAGACAAACGAAACTTTGAGATAAAAACAAAAACTAAAAAAACTTAGCACACAATATTTTTGAATTTTTCATATTTTCTGAAAAAGGAATAAAACAGAAATAACACTATTTTTGGATTTTTAATTTTTGATTTTTGTTTGATTTTTAAATTTTTAATTCTCCCCCTAAATTTGTGCATAGAGGAAAACTGTGAACAAATTTAACAGAAACAAAAATGATAACTAAATTTAAGACTGATTTGGGATCAAAGTTGTCAGGCAATCTAATATCGTTTATCAGCACACACCTGCATGTCTAGATCTGGTCAATCACCGGTATTGTGATCCACTTAAACACAAATGATATTTGACAAATTGGATAGATTATAAGTGACAAGTCATTGTAATCTATATTCCTAAATGGACCATTTAGCTTGTTGGATTAGGTGTCTAAGCCCAACACTATAATTGACATGTACTTGAACCGAGAGTAGCATGGTCCATTTGGGTTGCATATCACCAGGACAATTTGATAGGATGGACTTTTGAGAAGAGGTTATTTATGTTTTGTTAATATATTATAAGTTCTAATATATTAATATGAAATCATATGATTTAATTAGTATTGATCAAGAATTAATTTGGAATTAATTTTGTGATCAAAAGAACTAATTAAATATATGGGGATTGATTTGGTAAATCAATGATTCTTATAGTGTGGGCCAATGGTTATTTAGGATGGGCTAAACCAATATGGTAGTCCATGGATAGTCCATGGAGGTTTAAAGGTCATGGGCATTAGGGTTTGCATGGATGTAACCCTAATCTTGCCATACTATGTAAGAAGCCCCTTAGCATCCAAAATTGGGCACTAGAGTTCTAAGAGTTCATGAGCCGATTTGAGTGTAAGAATATTCTCTCAAAATTCATCCTTTGTCCAAAGGTGTATTGTGATTACATTTGAGGTGCAACACTTGGGGTACTAAGTTCTTAAACGCCAAACACAACAAGTTCTACATGCCACAACCAAGAGGTAAATATATAACTTAATTCTATGTTGTTTATGCCAATTGCATGCTAGTTGTAGGCTTAATGCTTTGGAAACAATATTTCATGTATAATTAGAGAAAACATAGATACAAATCATTTAGGGTTGTATGTGCACCATAGGATGTTGTAGTATACTAATACCCATCAGTGGTATCAGAGCCTAGGATTGTTTTCTATTATACTTGATGTTTTATTGGCTTTCAAAGTGAAAAAATCGAATTTTCTGCCTTCTGCCCAGTGAACTCACCGAGTCCACTGGGCGACTTGCCGAGTCCCCTCATAAAATGGCCAACTCGACGAGTCCAGTTCATGTACTCGCCGAGTTGGTGCTCCAATGGGCAGATTTTCGACGTTTGGCCAGAAATTGGATTAGGATCATTACCCCAAACTGTTTTTTGAACCATGAAATGTGTTTTTTCATATGGTAATGATCATGCTTTTCCAACTAAAAGATCATTGTCGTAGTTTCAAGATTTTTATTAGTTTATATGATAGACTAATTCCTTGTAAATAGTTGATGTGAATTATCTTGACTTGTGAGTTTAATCTAGATCATGGAAAAATTATTTGATAGTTAGTGTTAATTAAAATATTTGATCTAAATGCCATTTATGAATTCAATAACTTGTCCTCAAGTTATGGAAAATGAAAATTTTTTTGTAAATGTTTTTTTATGAACTCCATAACTTGTCCTTAAGTTATGGAATTTCAAGAGTCTCTTTTTAAAAGTCATTTTAAATTGGTTTTAAAGTCTTACATAACTTGTCCTCAAGTTATGGAACTTTAAAAGTTTTTCATAAAAACCTCATTAAACTCATAAGTTAGAGAAATGAAAAGTTTTGACAACTTTCAAAACTTGCCCTCAAGTTTTGGAATTTGTAAAGTCTCACTTTTGAATACTTTAGTTCCAAACCCTATAGTTTTAAAAGTTAAAATTCTACCCTTATACTTTATATTATTATAAGTTTAATAATTATATATATGTATAAGACAAGTCAGTTTTACCGTTAGTAGGCCTCATTCACGAAGCCGGTCTATAAGGGGGGTATAAGGTTACTGCTTATAAAATGGCAGTTTAATGGGTGTCCACTCTCACCCACCGCTTTCTTGACTGGTGGAGGGTCTTTAGCCGAACGGGTTTGACAGAAAAATAATTCATATTAAAACTATAATGAAAATTATAAAGTAACTAAACTTTTATTAAATTCCCAATCTTAGTTACTTTAGAAAAATGTGAATATGGTGCTATCCCATGAAATTACACTTTTCACCTTGTTAAGTCGTTAGTGGAGCGTGTGTGGTTAACCGACACACTAATCTGGGACTGACAGTGTGTGGCAAACGGTAGCTTAATGTTAATCATAGATCAGTGGAGTGTGTGTGGTTAACAGGCACATTGATTAGGTGGTTTGTAACATTAAGAGTACCAAGCACATTTGCATGGTTATTCACACCTTTTTTGTGATCCTCGACATCCCAGTCACAAACTTGAAGGGCACGATCGAGATTTAAACATGTCATTGAAAAGTTCAATGAATCTCAAAGGATATAGGAATTTCAATCCAATTAAAACTTAATGATCAATTTCGTTTTTCATGGTGGAAATTGGTAAATCGTCATTTACTTACCTTCAAATATTTTGCAATTGGATTACGACATCCCTCTTCCGAATTGTAAAATATTTTGTTGGGTCCTAGCCTTAATATTTCATTTGGGTGTTATATTAAGGACTTAAATCAATGAACTTGTATTTCTCCCTTGTAGATGTCTAGTTCAGACAACTATGGTCTTCCCGAATCTTTAGGAACAAGCCTTGCACATGAAGATGATATTCCACAATATCATGCTTCACTTCCTCCACCTTCTCCAATTATTCTCCTTGACCCACAAGTTCGAAGACTTGAAAATTTCAAGATCACTCAAGCCCTATTGGATAGAAAACACCAAGATGGAAGGTCCGTGTGTGCACATGTATTGGATATGAAGTCACACATTGACAGGATGAGAATGTTGGGTGTCGTGTTCCCAAGGAAGTTGGCTATTGACCAGGTTCTTCAGTCACTTCCCGAATCATATAGTGAGTTTGTTAAAGACTACTATGTGACAGACCACGACATGACCCTTATTGATCTTACCTATTTGCTAATTGTTGCTGAATCAGCAATGATTTGGCGCAATGGTCAAGAAAATTTGACTGGAAGATCTACCTCTCAAGCTGACATGGGAAATGACATGGATATCCCTAAAATGATTCCTTCTCCTAAAGGAAAGGAACTTGCCATGGTCAAAAGTTTTGATCATAAGGGAAAGGCCAAATTTGAGATTGTTCCATATGCCACTCCCAATGAACCTGGTTGTTCTATTGCCAAGGAAAGGGACATTGGAATCGAAGCTGCCCTGACTACCTGAGAACTTTAGTCAGATTCTATGGTTCTGCTTCAGGTAAATCTAATATCTAACTCTATTAAGTTCCTAATTGTTGATTCATAATACATGATGTGACAAGTTTGCATTTTGATGTTTTGTAGGATCAAGCAAAAGGAAGGAAGCTTAAAAGTAAGAGCATGTTGAATCTGATCGCGAAGAGATGGATTTCGATCGCATGGTTCGAAGATCGGATTCTTGAGCTGCTACTTAGGAGTTATGATAGATTTCTTAGAAATTTGTAATAACATAGTTTTCATTTGTGATTGCATTGTAAGGAAAAGTTTTTCCGCACTTTATAAATAAATAAAATTTTGTTTTATTATTTTATTTTATATCTCCTTGCAATGACATTTGTGAAAATTGATGTTTCTATTGTTAGCAATATGAATTTGATTCTATCGTTTGTGGTCGTGTTAAAATTTACTAGATAAGGAAAGATTCTCATCACCCAAGTTTCAGTTGGATAGAAACTTGGAATCATACAACTTGTATTGCATGATGAATGAGAACTTCATCTTTGGGAAATTAAGACTAATTCCTTGATCACATGTATATGTGAGGCAAGTGAAGGACTAGGGGATTGAGTACACTTGGTTGTGCGCTGGTCAGGTCCACCACAAAGAGCGATAAGACTATTCGTTATATTTTACTAAAGTTTAGTAAATATGGTTATGCTTACAAGTTTAAGTGTAATTATGAAACATTGGAGAAGTTAAAATGTAAGGTAGAACGAATGAGAAGAATCAAATTAGGCAGAAAGATAAAAGTTTCTCCAATCTGGAAAGATGGGAGAGTGCTTTAGTATCGTGTTTTATGATCATCTTAATGATTATGAAAAATCATATCACAATTGATCCTCTAAGGACTGAATGACTAAGAAGAGGAATCATGAATTGTTTAAATGCTTAAATCAAGAAGATGAGTCATACTTCGTTCCAAAATCAAATTTAGAGTCATACTCCAAGATTGTAACTTGAGTGACATAATCTTAAGGAAGGTTTATAACACTTGTCAAATGTAGAGTAAAATGTTTTCTTACTCTTATACATTTGAAAATGGTAAGTTGTGATGTCTTGCATAAGACAAAGACCGACTAAGACCAATTGTGTGAAGTGTTTATCTTGATAAGAATCCCCACTAACTCTTGAATATTTGTTTTGTCAAGTAATGGTTCTTGACAAGAGAATCTTATATGTCAAGAGGTTAGTGGGAGTCTTAAAGATCTTGGAAAAGTTTCAAGAACTACTCAAGAATAAAACCTATTGTTTATCACTAGCACATGACTTGAGGTTTGTAACCTATCGTGTTGACATATTCCTTTTTTGTGCCCATTCCAATTGATTGACTATGCATGTGAGTTCTATGAGTTCTCAATTGTTTCCATAACAATAGGTGGAGCGTCCGGAGATCGAAAACGGTTTTCGGGTGCGAGGGTTTGCGGTGAGCTGCCTCGCACGTGTTTGGTCCTCGCAGGTTTTCGGTTCCCTCGTTTGCGGTCCTCATTTGCGGTCAGCAGCGAGTCTTCCCGGTCCAAACCAAGGAGCTTTGCATTTTCGGTCCAAGTTTCGGATTTTTGACATTTTTGGCCCAAAAAATCAATTTTTCGAATTTTGAAGTTTCGTTTTCAGAATAAAGCTTTGACTTTTGATTTTTGACTTACTAGTTTGACTTTTGACCTTAAAAAATTGACTTTGACTTTCAAGTTTGACCTTTGAATTTAAACTTTGATTTTCTTGTTTAACTTTCAAGCTTTCATGTTTGGCTTTTCGGTTTGACTTTTAAGTTTGATTTTTCAAGTTTGACTTTTAAGTTTGACTTTTTAAATTTGACTTTTAAGGTTGACTTTTGAGGTTTATAGTCAAAGGGAATTTTTGGTAAACAATGAGTTCCTTAATCACTAAGGGTAATGAAACTTCATGCTCTCAATCTTGTGAAGCTACAATTAAGTTTCTTCGTGATCAAATCGATATATTAAAAAGTGAAAATGAGGACCTTAAATATGAAGGATATACACTTAGGAGGCCCAAAAACCCTTAAAAGAACAATTAGAGGCCAAAACCAAGGACTTTAGAAAACTTCAAGAGGAATATAGCAACAAATGTGCGAATTATAAATATGTTAAGGAACAACTTGCTAACTTGACTGCCGAACTTGATGCATTGAAAGCTAAATATAAAGATGCAGATTTTACCTTTAAGAAATTTGATGTGTCAAGTGAGGTAGTTGCATCGATGATTGAAAAACAATTAAAGTTTAAAGATAATCAAAATAAAGGTATAGCGTATCATAGTGTTCCACCTCCCTTCAATGACAACTATAACCCACCTCTTGAGACCAATGAAGAAGATATACCTGCTCTGTTTGGTCCACCTCCTATACCTGATTCAGTTAAGACTGAACAATCTGGGCCAACTGAGAGTGTTGAGGTGAAGGATTCTAATGATTCTACTTCATGTGCAGGTAAAGTAGTGGGAGATGAGGACAAGTAGAACATAAATAATTCTAGTTCTGCAAATTCTGCTGAATGTCAAACCAATGTCTCCTTGAATTCCGAATCTATTGCTTCTAACTCAGTTACTTCTAATGAACCTGCTATTGGTAAATACAGGCCACCAAAACAAGTGAAACAGACAGCTTGCTGTATGTGCGTATGTGGGAACAATCAGAAACAAGGCAAGGGTACGCCACCAGGGGCAGGAATAAACAACTCCTACGTGAAGAAACAGACATGTTTTCACTGTGGAACACCTGGACACATTGCCAGAAATTGTCCAAATCGTGCATATGTTCCTTACTATGCACAAGGATGGAAGACCGCGCCAAAAGGGAGATTTTCCAAAAGAAACCCTTCAAAGTCACAATCACGCAATGGTGACTGGAACGTGCAAAAGGCCAAGAATCAAGCTCCCAAGAACAAGAAGGGAATGTCTACCAAGAAGCCCAATTCAAGAGATGCTCCAGTGAAACCAATGTCGGTTAGGTCAAAGTCATCTCGAAGATCGGCTTCAAGTTCAAAAGCAAGTGCTAAGGCACCCAACCGATCGCACAAGAAATGGGTTAAACCCAACAGGCGCGTCCTTTAGATAAGGGATCATATAATACTATATTCTACAAGATATCATGTGGACAAAGACATGGAATAAGGTCATACTTATTGTCCAGTTGTTTGTTTCCCGATTTCTGATTCGTTTGACATAGAACTTAATTGAACACATCAATTGAGTTCTGACCAGGCCCGACACATAAGTCAAAACAAAATTATCGAGGGGCCCAATATATCGCTTTTGATCCTCTTAGGATAAAAGGAACAGATAAACTTCGACTTATATGCTTGTACTAACTACTCGTTAAATCATACACAACAATACGTTTTATAACATCAAGTTACTGATGCGGTTTCATACTATCAATGCACAACCAACTCATAGTCAACAACTCATATATCTTGGTTTGAAGACTATATGATATTATCGTCTCACAATCACTCGTGATAAATTCCATGAAGTGATTCATGTGAGCGTGGGTTTAATCCAATACTCAAATCTTATTTCAAGAGCACTCATGAATGTTGTAGCAAACTTTTTCTATGTCTAGACACCTTAGAGAATATATAAGCTAATTCATGACAGTCTAGCCTCATAACCTACTTCCAAAGTATGATCAACTATGGATAGTTTGAATAATCTTATTATTCTGGAAGTCAAAACATGCAAAAGTGAAACAATAGTAAACAATTGACACAAGATAGTAACTTTACTTATAAATAAAACTCCTTTTATTCAATTATGAAATGTCAATTACATTTTTATCTATTACAAGTTTCTAAACAGCTATCTAATCATTAAAACCAATATCCTCCTTCAGCCCGATACTCCTAGCATGCTGCAAGTACTTAACCCTACTCAGTCCCTTTGTAAGGGGATCTGTTGGGTTATCCTCTGACGATGCCCTCTTTACTACGAGGAGTCCTTATTCTACTCGATGTATTATGAAGTGGTATTTTCTGTCGATATGCCTAAATCTTCCATGATCCCTCGGTTCCTTGTTTAAGGCGACCGCTCCTTCGTTATCGCAGAAAATCTCCATAGGCTCCTTTATGGATGGTACAACTCCAAGGTCACCGATGATATTTTTCAACGCTCGCTGCTATGTACTCGGATTCGCATGTTGAATTAGCTACAGTCTTCTGCTTGGAACTTTTCCAAGTTACTGCTCCTCCATTTAGGGTAAATATCCAACCCGACTGAGAGCAGAAATTATCTCTGTCGGTCTGAAAATTGGTGTCACTATACCATGTTACTCTCAAGTCATCACTCCTACAGAGGGTAAGGACCCAGTCCTTAGTCCTCCGTATGTACTTAATAATGTTCTTTACTGCAGTCCAGTGAGCTCTACCAAAGTTCCCTTGATAACGACTAACCATGCTCAAAGCAAAAACCACATCAGGGCGAGTACACGTCATAACGTACATGATTGAGCCAACAGCAGAGGCATATGGCACTTGACTTATATCCGCTATCTTTTCATCAGTTCTCGGACTCTGAGCCTTGCTCAGTTTGGTATTGCTCTAGATGGGCAATTCACCTTTCTTGGAATTCTCAATGTTGAACCGTTTCAACACCTTATCCAAGTAGGTACTTTGACTAATTCCTATTAGCCTTTTACTCCTATTTCTCAATATCCTTATCCCTAGAATGTAAGTAGCTTCCCCAAGGTCCTTCATTGCAAAACACTTCCCAATCCAGGACTTAACCTCCTGCAAGGTTGGGATGTCGTTTCCTATGAGCAGTATGTCATCCACATACAATACCAGAAAGCTAACTATACTCCCACTAGCTTTGACATATACGCAAGACTCATCTTCACTTATCGAAAATCCAAACTCCTTGACTTTATCATCAAAACAAAGATTCCATCTGCGAGATGCCTGTTTCAATCCATAGATGGTTTCTCAAGCTTACACACTCTATTAGGGTACTTGGCATTGACAAAACCCTCTGGCTATGTCACACCCTAAAACCAAGAACGCCGGAAACGTTCTGGGGTGGAGGACGTCATGTACAGTATCATAACAATGCATAATAGTAAAAACAAGCAACAACATCCATTGCATTAATATACTAATTGTATTACAAGCGTGTTCTGTATAGTTTGTAAGACACCAAAAGTATAATCAAAATAAAAGATGAGTCTTATATGTGCTCCATCTTCTCAAAAGCTTCATCTGTACCTGTCTACTGATGACCTGAGAATACAAGTTATTTTGAAAGCGAGTATCAACATAAAGCTGGTGAGTTCATAAGTATTTAGTGTCATTGCTTGTATAAAAATGTTAGTAACGATGTAGTGTAGTAATTGATTTAAAATGTTTTGGAAATAGTATACTCCCTAGAAAATCCTATGTTTCCTAGTAAAAGTAGTCTTCTACCAAGACCCGATTGGTTGTGTGTTTGTTCTTTCGTAAATGTAAGGGTTTTTCCCCAGTGAAAACGATTAGTATAAAAATATAGTTTACTGAAACGAGTATGTGACAAAGTCACAAAGTAATGAAAATACAGACTCCAGGTGGTACTGAATGAACAATACGCCTCGAAAGCCTAAAGTAAAAATATGCAGACTCCAGGCAGTACGCCTCGAAAAGTCCTAAGTAGAATATGTAGACTCCAGGCGATACGCCTCGAAAAGTCCATTTTTGCCTTAAATCCTTATTTAGTTAATTTAAGGTTTGAATGTGAACTCGTATGTAAGCATGCTGATCGACGGCTGAATAACTGATGACCCTCCAGGTCACACGTAGTATGGTGACATTTTGTCACCCCTGGGCCTTAACGGCTCGGACTGTAGCTAGCAGTCAGGATGTGGGAGTGTCTGTCCCGTATAGATCTATACACATAATGCCCGCTCTCCCTCCAGGAGACTCTGGTTACACGGTGATAGCACAATGAAGTATCGTATCGAGAAGTAGTATGTCACATTCTGCTTTAGTATTTAATGTTTGTATAGTGTATAGTATGTTCTCTTGTATAGTGTATAGTATGTTCTCTCATATAGTGTATAGTATGTTCTCTCGTATAGTGTATAGTATGTTCTCTCGTATAGTGTATAGTATGTTCTCTCGCTCAATGTAGTACTTAAGTAGTGACTCATAAATGTATTGACTCTTGTATGGGTCGTTGTAATAATAGTAGTGAGTAGTAATCCCTTAACTATACCTATAATAGTTAAATAGTAAGGTTGTTTGGATGCCTTTGTTACACAAAGGTACTGAACTGAAGTGAAAAGCCTTTATATCCTCACATATATATATGATATATAACTAAGAATTCAACGACATTCGGACAAATAACAGGATACCCTAAGTCCACAACCAAACAAGGAACAGGAAGTAAGGTGAGCTATCAGTCCTAAGTCCTTCAAGTCTTACTTATATAAATATACTGGTGTAGATATGGATTTGAAAATATTGTAAGCATAAAAGAGTTTGAAAACAGTTTTAACATCTAAATAGTTTAATAAAAGGTTAGAAAGCTTGAAAAATCCATAAGTTTGATAGCAATTTGAAAGTAGTAGCAAATTTTCTTGTTTGTTCTAGTTATTAATCACATGTGATTAAAGCAATAACTAGAAGTGTTCAACTTGTATTCCCCCCCCCCCCCCATAAAAGCATATAAAATCATTTAAAAGGTTAATTCAGGGGTATGAACTCACCTGCAGTGAGTGGTTTGGATGGAAGTTCGATATAGGATTGTTGGGTGTCAAATGGAGTCTCGAGCACAAACGAATCCTATTTAACATATAATTACATATATGTAAATACATTAGTATATATAACCACTAATGGTGATAGGGACATGTCTTAATGACATAAAAACACTCAGAGTTAGGTGTTACCAACTCATAAGGTTGCACATAAGGAGTGTATGGCCCTATATTGGAGTGTAAGGCCACAAAAGCATGGATTTTGTGTGTGTGCGGCCAGAGTGTGTGGCCAAACCTGTGTGCGGCCGCACACTCACTATGGAGTGTGTCAAAAACGTGGTTCCAAGCCTTTGGGATGTTCTAGTGAAGGTGTTTTGACCATTACTTAGCCGGATTGGGAGTTTGTGGCCACCTTGGACCCTTAAAAGGGTGTGTGCGGTTGCACATGGCGTGTGCGGCCAGGTGTGTACGGCCAGGCCTGTGTGCGGTCGTACACTCCCATACAAATGCGTCCAAATCGATTTTCCAAGGCTTTGTGATGGTCCTAAGAAGGTGTTTTGGTCGATGCTAAGCTTGGATGGGTGTTTAAGCCCATTTTAGGACCAAAAGATGTGTGTGCAGTCACACATGATGTGTGTGTGGCCGTACACACATGAAGATCATCTAGAATGATGATTTCATGGATCAAACTCAAGGAAAAGGCTTTCAAATGTGTTGTAGTAATGATCTAAGGATGTTTACTTACTTGTTTTGATGATTGGAGTGGAAAACTTGAAGAATTCTTGAGAGAAAATGCTCTAGCTTTGAAGGAGTGTGAAAAAGGGTGTATGGTTGACTTAGGGTCCTTTATATAGGCTGGAGTGTGAGGCTAAGAGGGTGTGCGGTTGGCTGTGTGCGGCTGGCTGGCCGCACACTCGGGTGTGCGGCCGCACACACCTTGTTGGGTGTGTTTGGCTCGTTTTAGTGATGCTACACACATTCTCACCCTTCCTAAGACTTATTTCAAGGTTATACTAAGCCTTAAGCACTCATATAGACCAAAAACTTCATTACAAAATAGCGAAACGAGGCTTACTTTAATCAAAATGAAGAATGTATAAGTTAGAAATTTCGGGTTGTCACAGGGTAATTCATGTAAACATCTTCAGCCAACTTCCCATTAAGGAAAGTGGTTTTGACATCCATTTGCCATATTTCATAATCATGAAATTCAGCTATGGCTAGAATAACCCTTATAGACTTGATTCTGGCCACTGGTGAGAAGGTCTCGTCATAGTCAATTCCAGGAGTTTGAGTGAAGCCATTCACAACCAATCGCGCCTTATAAGTGTGTACTTTCCCATCCATGTGACAACCCAGAAAATTTTTACTTTTAAAGCCCAGTCAATCAACTCAATTGAGTGTCAGACTCATTGGTAATGAGTTTTAGCCCAGTTAAAGGTCATTCTAAGGAGTTTTAAGCCTAGTACACTTAAGGAATAAGTGTTAGAATGTACCTGCTAGAGACACTGTCCAAGAAATCAAGCCTTAACCTTCTTATTGAGAGTTCACGGCCACAACACTTGAGTTTACGGCCGTAAACTCAAGGTGGGCCGTAAACTCCTCCTTTTAGACTCATATCCTCCATATTCTTCATTATTCTCATTTCCAAGTCAAGAAAGTCTCATTCTCTCTCAAGTATCATCCAACTTTTCATCTTAGATATTCAAAAGTGTAAGTGTTCTTGCTCTAGTTTGTTGTAAATCCTTCTTAACTATTTACACTCCTTGATTTCATCCATGAAATCATTCTTTTCTTAGATCTTCAAGAAACACCAAGAACACACACTAGTGTTCTTAGCCAAAACCGACCATTTCAAGCTTCTAGATCGTAAGTACTCTTCCCTATACTTCATATCTAGTTAGGACTCATGCTTAGAGACTTGAAAACATCAAGAACACAAGGACAAAAGGAGTTTACGGCCAAGCCATCTCGCATGGCCGTAAACCCCTTTAAGGGTGCCATTTTGGCCATAAACCCTCCTAGATGCAAAGCTTGTGACCTAGAACCCTTCATTGATGAGAATAGGACCTTAAACTACTCTCAAATGCATAATGACCATGAGTTTACGGCTGTAAACTCCTTTGGGTCGTAAACTCATCAAAAGCCTCCTTTGTGTTGGTCTTTCTCATCCTTGTGTAGAGCAAAAGTCCCTCAAGCCTCCCTAGCCTTCAAACAAACACTTATGCATGTTTGACCATGAGTTTACGGCCATAAACTCCCTTTGGCCGTAAACCCATGGTAGTAAAATCAAGTTAGTGCCATTCCACTTCCTTTTGATGAATCACATGTGATTCCAACACTTGGTCAAAGTGTTTCCTAGTCCCAGAAGGTGTTTCCTTTCATATAGTTGTTTATAAACACTATATTCATGCCAATATATGTCATTTAGGACTTGTTGTGTCTCGGAACTTCATTCGTGGAACTTCTCATCCTTACACGCATACCCGTTTGAATCACCCACATCAGGTGAGTTCATACCCCGTAATGAATCTTTTAACTGTTTTAAATGTTTTAAGGGGGGGGGGGGGAATACAAGTTGAACACAATGATAATTGTGTAACTGTTTGTTATAAACATCTTTCAAAATGTTACTTATGTCATTTATAAGTTGTCAAAATATTTCAAAAACTCTTTTAAAATTATGTTACTTTATAGTTATACAAAACTCCGTTTTTAAAGTACAAGCATAACTTAGTAGATAAACGAGTCTTTTCAATAACAGTTCAAGTAAAACTTTAGTAAACTATAATAGGTATAGTTTAGGAGGATGCTATTCATTACTTCTAGTACAATGAAGCATACAAAGAAACAATAACATACAGAGAGAATACTATGATGAGAAACAAACAATACCATACATAACAAACAAATTAAGTTGCTATAGCATGGAACTACTATAGGATCTAATTATACCAATGAATCACTAACTCATTGTTCTAAACAAAAGGTGATAGTTATATTGGGTATACATGATCATAAAACTTTAATGTGAATTACACGGCGTAGCAACTGGTTTGCTAAACAGTCGCGTTTGGTTCCCTTAATCTCCAGACATGGAGAGCGTATAGTAGGGGTACTAGCCTTCACATTATGACCTTAATTCCCATTACTTTCATAAAGTGACAGTTCCACTTGAAAGTCAAATGCAAACTATTTTCGAGTTAAGATAGTTATAAGCTAGGCAAAACTTACATTTTACAAACGACAACAGAACAGTCGAGTCTAGTACATTCAGTAGAAAGGGACCATAATGCTAACCTTATGATTCCTTAATGTATACATCAAAGGATATATATATATATATATATATATATATATATATATATATATATATATATATATAACAATAGGATCCGACAGATAATAGGATGTGTGCTTTCCGCTTCACTTCCTGTTCCTTGTTTGGTTGTGGGCTTGGAACGGATTCACCCAATCTATTATCTATTCGATTCTAGATATATATATATATATATATATATATATATATATATGCTATGTATACATTAAGTTATCATAAGGGTACCAGGTATGGGTCAAGTCATAGAACACAAAGTCAATGCACAGTTTTCTAGTATAAAACATACTTTCCAAATTAGAACTTTTGGTAAACAAAACTAGAAACTTCCTAGTAAAGGGTTTAATCCATTTTATTAAACCAGTATAAACTTAAAGGACTTTAGGTGATTAACTCTATAATACATTAGTTTATACATCATGGTTATATATCATTAATACCCAACAGGTAGTTGGATGTGTGCTTTCTGCCTTACTTCCTGTACCTTGTTTGGTTGTGGGCTTAGGGCAGATTCACCCAATTAACTATCTATTCGATATTAGATCATATATAGCCAGTATAAACTAAGTGATTATAGAAGTAATCACTGTGGTCACCATTTTATTATAAGAAATAAGGGTTTTCTTAAAGAATCTTTTCATTAAATATAAAGGAACTATTACAGTTAACCCCATGAGTACCAAGTGAATACGCCAGGGTTATATACAACGATGATCAAACAACCAATAGACTGTGTGCCTTCCGCCTCATTCCCTGTTCCTTGTTTGGTTGTGGGCTTAAGGCAGATACGCACAATCCATTGTTTGTTTACTCTGGGTTTTATATAACTTGTATCCATTTAATACTCATAGAAAGGACTGTAGAGTCATTTTTACTTATCTTTCATCAAAGCAGGAAATATAGGATTTTCTGGAGGAACATGCAAACTTTTATAAACAGAACTTACTACAACTTACTACATTTTTAACTACATTATACAACTTACTTACATCACCAAAATCTTATGAACTCACCAGCTTAATTGCTGATCAACTCTTTCAAATAACTTGTATTCTCAGGAGACTAATAGACAGGTACTCGTGCTGGGAATTCAGAAGATGAAGCATAGTAGCTTCAAGTCTTGTTTTGTTATTTGCTTATGAATTCTATGTTTTGTGAACACACACTTTGTAAACACTTTCTTTCTAAAATGAAATGGTTTTTCATTACTTGCTTACTATATACATATCTTGTGATACTAAACATGACGTCCTCCACCCCCGAACAATTCCGCCGTTCCGGTTTTGGGGTGTGACAGATTGGTATCAGAGCATTGTTTATAGTGAACTAAGTATATCAACCGATAAAAGATATACAACTATAAATATAATGGGGCTTAAGTGCTCTGGATAATGATATATTTTAAGAGTATAACGATAAGTTATAAAAATATACCTACTTGCTTATACATGTACATCAAGTGTCACAAGAAGAACAGAACTAAAGTATTTAAAGGTTGAACACTTTCGTCAAACCTGAACAGTTATGTAATCATAGCTAGGATCAATATAGCATGATCAACTATATTCATTCGAGATGTGACCGACATGTGTTTGGGAGTGATGTGGTGTTGCAACAGTCTTAAAACTTACCTAAACATCAGTCAAGAGAATACTAGATCAAGTACATTAGAGTTAGAATACTATAGGAGTATTCTATGATACCATAATGCGATAACAAGTTTAAAACATACCAAGTACATTACATTAAAGTACTATAGGAGTATTTTAGACCATGTAAACAACTTATGTGATAACTTAAAAGACCCTTACGGATAGGTCTATAATCTTGCAATGTATACTCCCAAGGTTATATATAATTAAGATTTTATAGACTTAGAATTTGTGATCTACGCTTCACTACCTGTTCCTTGTTTGGTTGTGGTTTTGGAGTAGGATCACCTATTCGAAGGTCTATTTAATCTTGAATTATATATAACTTGTATGCATTGTACAATTATAGAAGGACTCTGTAAGGATCACCCCATAAAGTTACCATAAATCTCATAGGTTCTTTAGTCACTTCCATTCTCGCACGACAAGCCCAGATAGAAGTAACCACTTCCTCATAGTAGACAATAGAAGAGTCAGGAGGAAACAAGAGCAAGTTCATGAGGAGCTTTCAAAGAGGGATCAACAGGAGTAACCAAAACGTCTTACACGTCACACTAATAAATAATAATCTTGTTAACTTAATGAGCGAGTGGAGACACTGCTCACATTATCTGTTAGGATTATTTTCTTACATGCAGCTGGTAACAGTTATTCAGGCAACAAATATTCATTCGAGGATAGCCATTTTAAATTCATAGAGTTTATTAGGTATAGACTCTTTTATGAATTGTCTCTAGAACCCTATGGAAGTCAGGACCCGATACACCCAGAACTAGGATAACCTTGTCTTTTCAGCTTTCGGCTTGTGTACATTGCTTTAGACTTATTCCGTCTCATCTTTGTATTCTTTTAGCAAAGATGCCTCCTCGCAGATCAAACAGACGCACTACTCCGATAACTCCAATACCTTCTCCACAAATCGATGCGGCAACTCTAAATGCTGCGGTAGTTGCGGCTGTGGCAACAACCATGACTCAATATCATCCTACCAGTTCCAGCGGAGGTGGAACACCTGTTCATTTTACTCAAGGTGAGGTCCCTGTGCGCTCGAGAGAGTGCTCCTACAAGGACTTCACAAACTGCAAACCTCTTTCTTTTAATGGAAAAGGTGGAGTCATCGCTCTGATGCGATGGTTCGAGAAAACAGATTCGGTCTTCGAAATCTGTTCGTGCCCAGAAGAGAGCAAAGTGAAGTTTGCTGTCTGTACCTTCTCCAACAGAGCCCTGACATGGTGGAACAGCCATGTTAAGTCACTGACCCTATCAGTGGCAAACTCAATAGGTTGGGAAAATCTAAAAGAGTTAATGCTGGAAGAGTACTGCCCGAGGGGCGAAGTACAAAAGCTGGAACAAGAACTATGGGAGCTCAAGATGGTCAGCTCGGACATAGTGGCCTACACTGACAGGTTTTGTGACCTGGCAGCACTATGCCCCGGGATGGTTACCCCGGAGAGCAAGAAGATAGAACGATACATTTGGGGTCTGACTGCTCCGACTCAAGGAGATGTGTTGTCTTCTAACCCAGCCACATTTGATAGCGCCAAGCGCCTGGCCAGTGACTCATCGACCATGGAGTCTGCCATGGTGTAGAAGTCCTTGTTCCCGAGCCATTTAAGGGAAAGGACTATAATCAGAAGTCGGGGAACAAGAGGAAGAAGAAGCGAACAACACAGGAACCCCCGCAAGAGCAACAAGCGAGTACTATGTACGCTGCTACAACGCCTTCTGCTCCAGCACCTGCCAGTCGATATGCTGGAACCCTCCCGAAGTGTGGAAAGTGCAACTATCACCACACCGGAGTATGCCGGGAGATGCAGTATCTGAATTGCCACAGAAAGGGACATACAGTCCGTTTCTGCAGGGCACCGACTCAACCGATCTCCCAAGTGATTGGTTTTTGAGCATTCTAACACTCCTATGGTGTACATGCAACCCTAGAAACCTTGGATCTATGTTTGACTATGATACATGCAAATAATTATTTTTCCAAGGTTCTTATCCTATCTAGCATGGCATGGGGAACTTGAATCAAATAAAGCTAGTAGAATTACTTACCTTGTAGTTGTAGTTGATTGCTTGGAGTTTTAGAGCCTAGCACCAATAGTGTGGATGCCTCAAATGGAAATCACAAATCACCACAAACTTGGAACTTTGAGAGAATAGTAATCACCTTCTTGAAATCGGCCCTCTTACTTTACTCACCACAACTCGTGTGATTTCAAGAACCAAAGCCTCCTTTATATAGTGTGGTGGATTAGGGTTACATTCATGTAAACCCTAATACCCATGTCTTTTCATTTCCATGAGATCCATGGGTTAAAGCTCCATGGAGTATCCATGGACTTTCCATGCAAGCCTAGCCCATTCCAAATAAGCATTAGCTCACACTATATAAATACAAGAGCCCATATTTAATTAGTCATACTTTTGATCTCTAAATTAATTCTAGATTAATTATAGATCAATACTAATTAAATAATATGATTTTATATTAATATATTAGGACTTATAATATATTAATAAATCATAACTTATACTATTCTCAACCGATTATCCATAAATTGTTTGGGTGAAGTGCAACCCAAATGGACCATGCCGGGTCGGGTCAAGTACATACCAAATATAGTTATGGACTTAGACACTATATCCAACAGTCTCCCACTTGGATAAGTCTAATAACTATAGTTGCAAGTATGACTTCAAGAACCGATCAGCAATCGTAGCTCTTTAAACTATGTTGAACTATGAAGCGCCATTTTAGATAAGTGATCATATAATCCTCTGTTCTAGATATCAGCCGGACAAATACATGGAACATGGTCTTGCTTGTTGTCCAGCATTTGTTTCCCGATTTCCGATTTGTTTGACATAGAACTTAACTGAACACATCAATTTAGTTATGACCGGGCCCGGTACATAGGTCAAAACAAAATCATCGAGGGGCCTAGATATCGCTTCTAATCCTAGAAGGAACAGATAAAATTCGACTCATATGTTTTCTCTACTACTTGTTGAATTACACACAAAAGAACGGTTTATAACATCGAGTTACCAATGCGTTTTCGTGCAATCAATGCATAACCAACTCATAGGCAACAAATCATATCTCTAGGTTTGAAGACTTATATGATATTACCGTCTCACGATCACTCGAGATAAATTCCATGAAGTGATACAAGTGAGCATGGGTTGAATCCAAGACTCAGAACTTATGAGCACTCATGAATGATGTAGCCCCGCTTTGTCTAACATCTTAGACCTCTACAAGCCAACCCATGACAGTCTTGATTCATATCTACTTCCAACATATGACCGACTATGGACAGTTTGAATAATATGATATAAACCATAACATAATTATTCTGGAAGTCAAAACATGCAAAAAGAAATAATAGTAAACGATTGACAAGAGATAGCAACACTTTACTCATAAATAACAGCTTTTATTTATCATCAAATGTCAATTATATTTTACAAATTTCAAGATTATCTAACTACTAAAACTAATATCATCCTTCAGCCCTATGCTCCGAGCATGTTGGAGATGCTTAGCCCGAGTCAGTCCCTTCGTGAGGGGATCTGCTGGGTTCTCATCCGATGATACCCTATTTGCCACGAGGATTCCTTCTTCTATTCGATGTCTAATGAAGTGATATTTTCTGTCAATGTGTCTGGATCTCCCATGATCTCTTGGTTCCTTGGCTAAGGCAACCGTACTATTGTTGTCACAGAAAATCTCCATTGGCTCCTTTATAGCTGGTACAACTCCAAGGTCTCCGATGAAGTTCTTTAGCCATATAGCCTCCTTTGCTGCCTCGCTTGCTGCTATATACTCTGATTCACAAGTGGAATCAGCCACTGTCTCCTGCTTGGAACTTTTCCAAGTAATTGCCCCTCCGTTTAGAGTAAAGACCCAGCCCGACTGAGAGCGGAAATTATCCCTGTCAGTCTGAAAGCTAGCATCACTGTACCCTACAACTCTCAAGTCCTCACTGCCACCGAGGGTAAGGACCCAGTCCTTAGTCCTCCGTAGTTACTTGAGGATATTCTTTACCGCAGTCCAGTGTGCCTTGCCAGGGTTCCCTTGATACCTGCTAACCATGCTTAAAGCAAAGGCTACATCAAGTCGATTACACGTCATAGCATACATGATCGATCCTACAGCTGAAGCATAAGGTATTCGACTCATTTCTGCTATCTCAGCCTCAGTACTAGGGCTTTGTGTCTTACTCAATCTGGCGTTACTCTAGATGGGTAACTCTCCTTTCTTGGAATTATGCATGTTGAACCTTTTCAGCACTTTGTCCACATAGGTGCTTTGACTAAGTCCAATTATTCTTTTACTCCTGTTTCTCAAAATCCTTATCCCTAGGATATAGGCAGCTTCTCCAAGGTCCTTCATAGCGAAACACTTCCCAAGCCAGGACTTTACTTCCTGCAGGGTTGGGATGTCATTTCCTATGAGTAGTATGTCATCCACATACAGTACCAAAAAGCTGACTATACTCCCACTAGCCTCGATATAGACACAAGATTCATCTTCACTCCTTGAAAAGCCAAATTCTTTGATTTTCTCATCAAAGCAAAGATTCCATCTGCGAGGTGCCTGTTTTAATCCATAAATGGATTTCTCGAGCTTACACACTCTACTGGGGTACTCTGTACTGACAAAACCTTCTGGCTGAACCATGTAAACATCTTCAGCCAACTTTCCATTAAGGAAAGCGGTTTTGACATCCATTTGCCATATTTCATAATCATGAAATGCAGCAATGGCTAACAGAACCCTAATAGACTTAATCTTGGCCACTGGTGAAAAGGTCTCATCATAATCAACTCCCGGAGTTTGAGAATAACCCTTTGCAACCAGTCGTGCCTTATAAGTGTGTACATTACCATCCATGTCGGTCTTCTTCTTGAAGATCCATTTGCACCCAACTATCTTACGATCAGGTACATTGTCAACCAAGTTCCAAACTTGATTGTCATACATGGACTGTATCTCGCTATCCATAGCCTCTTTCCATTTAGCAGCCTCAGGGCCTGCCATGGCTTCCGTGTAGCTGTTAGGCTCATCCAGATTTACCAGTGTGTTATCACTGATAAGTGTCTCACCTTCTGCAGTAATATGAAAACCATAATAATGCTCAGGTGCATTCCTAACTCTGGTGGAACGCCTCAGAGGTATAGATTCTTCAGTCGGCTCAACAGGAGTTTTCTCCTCAGTTTGAGGGCTAGGGTTTGAGGTTCCTTCACCACTTGACTCTTGAATTTCCTCAAGGTCAATTTGCCTCCCACTGTCTCCTTGGTTCATGAATTCTCTCTCTCGAATGAATCCTCTTCTTGCTACAAAGACCACATTATCACTGGGTCTGTAGAAGATGTAACCAAAGGATTTCTGTGGGTAGCCGATGAAAATACACCTTTCGCTTCGGGGTTCGAGCTTATCGTGAGTCTCGCGTCTCACGAAAGCCTCGCAACCCCAAATCTTGATGTGGTCTAGATTGGGAACTTTTCCTGTCCACACCTAGTGAGGTGTTTTGGCAACCTTCTTTGTAGGGACTAGATTAAGGATATGGGCGGCAGTCTCTAAGGCATACCCCCAAAATGAGATTGGTAGCGAAGCTCGACTCATCATGGAACGAACCATGTCCAACAAGGTCCGATTGCGCCTCTCAGCTACACCATTCAACTGTGGTGTCCTAGGAGGTGTCAATTGTGAGACAATCCCACATTCCTTAAGATAGTCAAGGAACTCAGTACTAAGATACTCACCACCACGATCGGATCGAAGCATCTTAATGTTCCTGCCCAACTGATTCTCCACTTCTTGCTTAAACTCTTTTAATTTCTCAAAGGTTTCTGACTTATGCTTGATTAGGTAGACATATCCATATCTACTAAAATCATCAGTAAAAGTCACATAGAACCGATTAGCATCTCTTGTGGCGGTTCTGAAGGGTCCACACACATCCGTGTGTATGAGGTCCAGCAAACCTTCACCCCTAGCACAAGTGCCAGTAAAAGGTGACTTTGTCATTTTACCAAGCAAACAAGATTCACAACTATCATCTGACTTTAGGTCAAATGACTCCAAGACTCCATCCTTTTGGAGTTGGCCTATGCGTTTCTTGCTTACATATCCAAGATGACAATGCCATAAGGATGCTTTATCTAAGCTAGTGGAAGAGTTAATACACAATACATTATTTCCTAGATTATCTACAACAGATACAGTTTCATACACGCCATCACAAGGTAATGCTTTAAAATAAAGAACATTATTAAAGAAAGCATCAATACTACCATTATTATTATCAAAATAAAAGGTAAAACCTTGTTTATACAATGCATGAAAGGAAATAACATTTCTTGCCATTTTTGGCGAATAATAACATTTATTCAAATCTAATGTAAACCCACTATTTAGCACTAAGGAATAAACTCCTATCTTGGTGACAGGTGAAGCTTTCCTGTTTCCCATGATCAAGTTTATCTTTCCCTGCTCCACATTCTCACTTCTTTTTAGTCCCTGCAAATCACAACATATGTGAATACCACAACCTGTATCAAGGACCCAAGACTTAGAATGAGGTGAGTTATTAGACAATATAGTGTATATACCTGTATGGTTGGGTTTTACTTTCCCATCCTTCAAATCTTGCTGGTACTTTGGGCAGTTTCGCTTCCAGTGCGACTTTTCATGGCAATAGAAGCATTCAGCCTCATTAGGGTTAGCAGAAGGAGTGACGAAACCTTTCTTGGTTTTGCTTGAAGAGGAGCCTTCAAGGGTCTTACCCTTGGTACCCTTAGAATGGTTCTTTCTCTTCTTCCCTTTGCCATGCCCGATTGCCAAGACATTGGCCGCAGTTGGAGTAGGAGTAGGAGTAGTAACAACCGACTTACCCTTTAGACCACTTTCGGCGGTCTTCAAGAGTCCTTGAAGTTTGCTGAGGGTGACTTCTTCCTTGTTCATGTGATATGTCATGCGGAATTGATCATAACACGATGTCAAGGAGTGCAAAATGATGTCTATTGCTAACTCCTTAGGGAAGTTCACATTCAGCTTCAGTAAACAGTCCACATACCTTTGCATTTTCTGCATGTGGCCCGTGATGGGTTCACCATCCTTCATTCGGGTTGTTATCATGGAGGAGATTATTTCATATCGCTCTTGACGAGCACTTTGATGGTAGCGGTCCATCAAGTCCTGGTGCATCTCAAAAGGATAATAGTCCTCATAGGACTTTTCGAGTTCGGTTGTCATGGTGGCCATCATGATGCATGCCACTTTTGTAGCATCTCTTTCATGTACCTCATATTCAGCAAGCTCTTCAGGAGTAGTAGTTGGCTCGGGTACCTTCAGCTCCTTGTCGAGAACATATTCTTTGTTCTCATACCGAGTGACCATCCTGATGTTTCTGATCCAATCTGTAAAGTTGGACCCATCAAAGATGACTCTCCCACAAAGATTCATGAGAGAGAAGGAGCTAGTAGGGTTTGAGCCAGAAGCATTGTTATTGGAATACATCTGAAAAGAAAAGGGAATAGATTAGATTAGATATAGAGATAGTCCTTAACAAAACACCCAAATGTAATATTAAGGCTAGGACCCAACACAATATTTTATAACTTAGAAGAGGGATGCCGTAATCTAAGCTATAAGATATTTGAAGGTAGGTGAATGACGATTCACCAATTTCCACCATGAAAAACGAAATATTTAATTAGGTTTTAATTGGTTTAGAAACTCCTAGATTCTTTGAGATTCATTGAACTTTCTTCAATGACATGTTTCAATCTCGAGTGTGCCCTTCAAGTTTTGTGACTGGGATGCCGAGGATCACAAAACAAGGTGTGAAGTAACCATGCAAATTACTTGGTACCCTTAATATATTACCCCTCAATCGATGTGCCGGTTAACCACACACACTCCATCGCTACTATGATAAACATTAAGTCAGCCTTTACCTACCTTGTTAAGTTCAAGTTAGTGTGCCGGTTAACCACACACGCTCCACTAACGACTTAAACAAAGTGTAAAGTGTAATTTCATGGATTAGCACCTTATTCACATTTTCCTAAAATAACTAAGATTGGGAATTCAATAAAGTTTAGTTACTTTAGTATTATCATTATACTTTTAATGAGAATTTATAAGTCCTTGTCCTACCCGTTTGGCTAACGACCCTCCACCGATCAAGGAAGCGGTGGGTGAGAGTGGACACCCATTAAGTTGCCATTTTATAGGCAACAACCTTATACCCCCCTTATAGACCGGCTTCGTGAATGAGGCGTACTAGCGGTAAGACGACTTGATCTTATACATATATAAATATTATTAAACTTATAATATTATAAAGTATAAGGGTTGAATTTTAACTTTTAAAATTCTAGGGGTTGGAACTAAAGTTTTTAATATGACTTTACATGTTCCAAAACTTGAGGGCAAGTTTTGTAAACTTTCAAAACTTTTCATTTCTCATAACTTATGAGTTAATGGTTATTAAAAATGAAGACTCTTCATTTTTTGTAACCTATGTGTTCTTTTAATGGTTATTTATAAATGTGACTTTTGGTTATCCATAACTTAAGAACTAGTTATGGACTCCATTAAAACACATAAAGATCAAGAATTAATCTAATCAATTATTAGCACATAATTTCTATGATCTTCTAAACTCATATGTTTATGAATGTTCATATCAAAAATTTCAAGAATCGTAAGTACATATACAAAACTTGAAATTTTGATACGAGCTTCTGAACAAAACTTCGATTTTCAAGTTTTTTTTTTTTTGCATCAAGTATCAAATAAACAAACCAGGCTCTGATACCACTGATTAGTTTTGAGCATTCTAACACTCCTATGGTGTACATGTAATCCTAGAAACCTTGGATCTATGTTTGACTATGATACATGCAAATAATTATTTTTCCAAGGTTCTTATCCTATCTAGCATGGCATGGGGAACTTGAATCAAATAAAGCTAGTAGAATTACTTACCTTGTAGTTGTAGTTGATTGCTTGGAGTTTTAGAGCCTAGCACCAATAGTGTGGATGCCTCAAATGGAAATCACAAATCACCACAAACTTGGAACTTTGAGAGAATAGTAATCACCTTCTTGAAATCGGCCCTCTTACTTTACTCACCACAACTCGTGTGATTTCAAGAACCAAAGCCTCCTTTATATAGTGTGGTGGATTAGGGTTACATTCATGTAAACCCTAATACCCATGTCTTTTCATTTCCATGAGATCCATGGGTTAAAGCTCCATGGAGTATCCATGGACTTTCCATGCAAGCCTAGCCCATTCCAAATAAGCATTAGCCCACACTATATAAATACAAGAGCCCATATTTAATTAGTCATACTTTTGATCTCTAAATTAATTCTAGATTAATTATAGATCAATACTAATTAAATAATATGATTTTATATTAATATATTAGGACTTATAATATATTAATAAATCATAACTTATACTATTCTCAAACGATTATCCATAAATTGTTCGGGTGAAGTGCAACCCAAATGGACCATGCCGGGTTGGGTCAAGTACATACCAAATATAGTTATGGACTTAGACACTATATCCAACACCAAGTCCCCGGAGCTGAAGAAAACCAAGCCTCTTATGGCTGTGGTGAGACTGGACACTATCAGAGGGACTGCCCGATAGCAAAGAACTCAGGAGCGGATGGACGCATTCTGATGATCACCGCAGGAGAATCTACCCCGGAGTCATCGACGAGCAGCGGTACGTTTTTGAAATAGTAATTACTTTGAAAATTAATTTATATTCATATAAGATTAAAACTTGGGGAAAACACTAAAAAAGTAATTATAATAACTCGCATATTGAAATAGATCACAGTATTCAAGAGAACTAAAAGATCCGTTTAGAGAAGCTATGATGGTGTGGCATATACATCATGGTTGTGAATAACTAAGAGGCTGCAGGCTTAGAGTGAGTGATTCCGCCTTAATTCCTGTTCCTTGTTTGGTTGTGGATTTGAGGCAGAGTTACTCAGTCGACTGTCTTATTCATCTTAAATATTCATAACTTGTATATAACAGGCGATTGTAGTGGTACCGAAGAGGATCATGATATAAAGTATCATCACCAGTTAATCATAACACTCTCATTTATATGTATGCGCACATAGCGGTACGATACGTAGGAGTGTTAACATCAGAGGGGAAACAGAAAGCCCTGGATCATTTACAAAAAGTACATTGTCGAACACACTAGGAGTACATTGTCGAACATACTAGGGATACATCATCGTATATCAGACGTTTCTTTCAAAATTGGCCAAAAACTTTGTTCAGTAAAGAGTCCGTTACTATCATTCAGTAAAGAGTCCGTTCAAAATAAAAAGTACCATTATAAAAAGCATTAATAGAACTAATTTCATTATTAAACGAAAATCTAAAACCTTGTTTATACAAACCATGAAAGGAAGTAATGTTGTTGGATTAGTGTCTAAGTCCATAACTATATTTGGTATGTACTTGACCCGGTTGTAGCATGGTCCTTTTGGGTTGCCTTCACCAAAGCAATTTGACTGGATGAATAATGGAGAAAGAGGTTATTATGGTTTGTTAATATATTATATGAATAATATATTAAAAGAGAAATCATATTATTTAATTAACATTGGTCAAGAATTAATTTAGAATTAATTTTGTGGTCAAAAGAGGTTAATTAAACTAAGGGGACTGATATTGTAATTTTGTGATAATTGCAATATGGGCTGAGGAACCCTAATGATAGGGGTGGACGAAATTCTTGTGGAAGCCCATTGGATTTTGTCCATAGTAGGGATTCTGGAAGATTCTTGTGGGCTGCTTAGGGCTTACGCAACCTGATTAGGTATTTGACTGAAACCCTAATTCTTCGGCTATATAAGGACACCATTAGCTTCACATTTTCGGCTACCACAACCCTAGAAGGATTCCAAGAGCCGAAAATTACCTTCCCCCTCTCTCTCTTGCATTCTCTAATTGTTTTGGTGCTTGTGATCTATTAGAGGCATCACATTTGAGGCCCTAGGTTCTCAAAAGCTCAAGATCATCAAGCTACAATCAAAGGTATTATCTTCACTCTTCATTAGATGTAGATTTCGATTTTGTTGTATGCTAGATTAGGGTTTACAAACTTTGGATGATTATTGCATGTACAAATAGAAAAACTAGATCCAAAGCTTTAGGGTTTGCATGTGCACCATAGGATTGATGTTTTGCTCATAACCCAACAAATGTTTCTCACCATATCAGATGAGTAGCAATAATTATTCAAATCTAAATTTAACCCACTACTAAGCAATAAAGAATAAACTCCAATCTTGGTGACAGACGACGCTTTCCTATTCCCATGATTAAGTTCATCTTCCCGTGCTCCACATCCCTACTTCTTTTTAGACCCTGCAAATCAGAACAAATGTGAAAACCACACCCTATATCAACGACCTAAGAATTAGCATGTAATGAGTTATTAGATAGAATAGTTTAAATACCTGCGAAGGTGGGCTTTATCTTCCCATTCTTAATGTCCTGCAAGTATTTGGGCAACTACGTTTCCAATGCCCTTTTTCATGAAAATGGAAGCACTCTGCTTCCTTTGGATTGGAAGAGGGTTTAGCAGAACCACTTTTGGTCCCACTAGAAGAGGATCCATCATGGGACTTTCCGTTGTGGCTCTTAGAAGGAGCCTTCCTCTTCCTTCCTTTCCCATGTCCAAGTTCCAGAACAGGGGTAGCAGCAGTAGGAGTGGGTACAACAAACTTGCCTTTCAAATTACTTTCGACAGTTCTTAATAGGCCTTGAAGCTTGCTCAGAGTGACTTCCTCCTTGTTCATATGACAAGTCATTCTGAACTGATCATAACAAGGAGGCAAAGAGTGTAGGATAATGTCAATAGCCAACTCTTCATCGAAGTTGAAATTCAACTTCAACAAGCGGTCCACAAACCTTTACATCTTTTGCAAGTGGGCCGTGATAGACTCTCCATCCTTCATTTTTGTTATAATCATGGAGGCAATAATTTCATACCTTTCCTGTCGAGCATTTTGATGGTACCTTTCCATCAAGTCTTGGTGCATCTCGTAGGGCCAAAAGTCCTCATAGGACTTTTGAAGCTCAGCAGTCATGGTATCAATCATGATGCACGACAGCTTTATCGAGTCCCTCTCATGAACCATGTATTCCTCGATTTGCTCGGGAGTAGCAGTTAATTCATCAATCTCCTTTAGCTCTTTATCGAGGACATATTTTTTGTCCTAGTAGCGAAGGGTCATATGAATGTTTCGGATCCAATGGTTGAAGTTTAACCCATCAAAGATAATTCTCCCAACCAATTTCATGAGGGAGAACGAGCCAGAAGGGTTGGAGCCTGAAGCATTGTTTGGGGTAGACATCTGAAAAGGAAAAGTTTAGATTAGATAAGAATCCTTAATATAGCACCCAAACCAAATATTAAGGCTAGGACCCAACACAATATTCTACAATTCGGAAGAGGGATGCCATAATCCAATTACAAAATATTTGAAGGTAGGTAAATGACGATTTACCAATTTCCACCATGAAAAAAGAAAAAGATATTAAGCTTTAAATGTATTGAAATTCCTAGATCTTTGAGATTCATTGAACTTTTCAATGGCATGTTTAAATCTAGATTATGCCCTTCAAGTTTGTGACTGTGATACTGAGGATCACAAACAACGTGTGAATAAGCATGCAAAATGTTTGGTACTCTTGATGTCACTTATCACCTAATTAATGTGTCGGTAAACCACACACGCTTCATTGATTTATGATAAACATCAAGCTACCCTTTGCCACCCTTGTTAGTCCCAAAATAGTGAGTTGGTTAACCACACGCTCCACTAACGACTTGGCAAGGTGCAAAGTGCAATTTCATGGAATAGCATCATTTTCACATTTTTCGTAAAGTAACTAAGATTGAGAATTTATAAAAGTTCAACTACTTTATAATATCAATATATTTATTAATGATGATTAATGTCCTATCCTACACGTTCGACTAACGACCCTCCACTAGTCAAGGGAGTGGTGGGTGATAGTGGACACCCATTCAATCGTCATTTTATAGGCAATTTACTTATACCCCCCTTATAGACCAGCTTCTTGAATGAGGCCTACTAACGGTAAGACTGACTTGTCTTATATATATATATATATATATATATATATATATATATATATATATATATATATATATATCTATATATATATATATATAAGTATTAATCTTTTAATATTATAATAGTATAAGGGTTGAATTTAAAACGTTTAAAATCTAGGGTTTAGAATTAAAGTTTTATAAATGAGATTTTTCAGTTCCAAAACTTGAGGGAAAGTTTTGTAACTCTTCAAAACCTTTTGAGTTCCATAACTTATGTAGTTAATGTTTCATGAATGAGACTTTTCATGTTCCATAACTTGAGGGCAAGTTATGAAACACTTCAAGAAACATTTAGATCAAATTTTTTAAACGATTACAATTATCATATAATTTATCATTTACCAATTTGACCTAATTTAACTTATATAGTTAGACAATTCAAATCAAATAATACAAATAATCAACTTATTATCTTAAAATATGATAATTTTCTTTTAATTGGATGAGGATAGTCATTACCATATCAGTAAAATCGAATTTTATGAGCCAAAACAGTTTGTGGTAATGATCCTAATCCAATTCTGGCCAAAAACTCGGAAAAACTACCATCTGATGATTCAACTCGTCGAGTCAGGCAATGGAGTCGTCGAGTTCATCACCAGGTTATCCAACTCGTCGAGTCCAATCATAGGACTCGTCGAGTCCAGCAGTCAGAGTCCAGAATTGCAATTTTTTCATCTTTGAAAATAACACAATCGCATCAATATAATAGAAAACACCCTAGGTTCTGATACCACTGTTGGGTTTTAAGTACTATAACACTCCTATGGTGCACATACAACCCTAGATGCTTTGGATCTAAGTTTTCTCTAATTATACATGAAATTTCATTTTTCCAAAGCATACACCCTATCTAGCATGCAATTGGAGATATACAACATAAAAATAGACTAGATGAATTCCTCTTATTGTAGCTTGTAGTTCTTGGCCTTTAAAAGCTTTACCACCTCAAATGTGATGCCTCTAATGTGTTACAAACACCAAATGCAAGAGGAGGCTAGAAAGCACAAAATCGATTATGGTTCACCTTTAGAATGCACTAGTCGATTTTGGAATTTAAGGGGTTACTTTTATAGTGTGGAAATCCTAGGGTTACTTCCAAGCAAAACCTAATTCACCATGACCCTTCATATTTCTTAGGCCCTTTGGGTTAAACCTTCATGGACTCTCATATAGGTTTAGCCCATCCCTAATCAACATGGATCATTAGCCCAAACTATAAGTATTACTGATTTACTTAATCAGTCCCCGTAAATTTAACCAGTCTCTTTTGATCACTAAATTAATTCCAAATTAATTCTTGATCAATACTAATTAAATAATATGATTTCTCAATTAATATATTATTCATATAATACATTAATAAATCACAAACAACCTCTTTCTCAAAAGTCCATCCTATCAAATTGCTTCAGTGAAGGCAACCCAAAAGGACCATGCTACTATCGGGTCAAGTACATACCAATTATTGTTATGGGCTTAGACACCTAATCCAACAACAGCTACTTAGAAGCCCGATTCCTATTTGGAAGAAGAGAAGCCCGAAGCACAAAAAGAAAAATCTGAGTCACATTCTAATGAGTCGCCACGTCGTGGTGACCTTGCTACGTAGTGGTTACCGGAGAACCGAAATTCTTCTCTTTTAAATTCGTATCAACCTCCTTTACCATTCCCATCTCAAGCCATTAAGCATCATCTGGATCCATAGAAAGAAGAAGTTCATCGAACAAGTACTATCTCTCTCAATTAATGCCCATTTCCTCAAATCCATGGCTAAGCTTCCTAAGTTTACAAAATATGTGATGACTAATCAAAAAGAGTTGGAGAAATCATCCACCATCATGCTAAATTAGATATGTTCAGCTTCTCTCACCAATGGGTTGCCAATCAAAATGGGAGATCCGGGCTATCTTACTTTGTCTTGTGAATTTGGCAATTCCAGCTCCATAAATGCTTTAGCCAATTCGTGGGCAAGCATCAATCTTCTTTTTACAAGAAGCTCGGTCTACCAAGGCTCCAAAACAAAAATATGACACTTCGAATGGCGGATTACCCAATCACTAACCCACGTGGAATACTTGGAGATTTGTTGGTGAAAGTGCAGAAATTTATTTTTCCGGTTGACTTTGTGGTATTGGACATGAAAGAAGATGTAGACCTTCCCATAATTTTGGGAAGACCATTCTTCAGTACTGTAAGAGCCCTTGTTGACATTCATGACTCAAATCTAACACTTCGTGTAGAAGATGAAGAAACCACTTCTAAAATGAATCAAGAAGTGAGTTATGACATGCCAAGAGATGAAGTGATTAGGATGAATAAATTGGAAGCACAAAATCTTAATGAGTTAGAAGAGATTGAATAATTAATGGAAGAATAGTTGAAAGTTTGGTAAAAAACTCATGTGGGAAAAGTAAAATGGTCCAAACCAAGAGCTTCAGTTCCTATGAAGTTTGAGGTGTTCATGTTCACTACACTCAAGTCTCAACTGGAAGAGGTGAGTGACGAAGAAGAAGACGATTCGGATGAAAAAATTGAGATAAATGATTAAGAAATGGGTGAAGAATTAAAGGAGCTATTAATTACGAAGATGGAGTTAGACAAAGAAGATCATAAAGAAGATAAGAAGAAGAATGTGAAGATGAAGGGGAAGAACAAGGGAATGAAACGTAGACATGAAGAAAGTGCCAATCAAAGAAAGAAAGAAAACTCGAAGAAGGCATATATTCGACCATTCCAAACATCCAAAAGAAGATGGAAAGAGCAAAAGGAGAAAAGGGATATCCCACTCCCAACCGCAACAATGTAGAGTGGGAAGGAGCTGATGGGTTTTTGAGCATTCTAACACTCCTAAGTGTACATGCAACCCTAGAAAACCTTGGATCTATGTTTGTCTAAAATACATGCAAAATACTTTTTCCAAGGTTCATAATCCTATCTAGCATACATGGGGAACTTTAAACATAAAAGATGGCTAGAATTACATACCTTGTAGTTGATTTGATTCCTTGAAAACCTTGAGAGCCTAGCACCCCAAGTGTGATGCCTCAAATGTTTCACACAACACCAAATGCTCTTGGAATAAAATTTGAGAGAATTGTATAACACTTGAAATCGGCCTTGCCCTCTTGTCTCACTAGTGTAGCCGATTTTGGTTGCTATAAGTATGCTTATATAGTATATTGCATTAGGGTTACACCATGTAAACCCTAATGTAACATGGCTCTTCATTTCCATGACCCATGGGTTTGTAAATCCCATGGAGCATCCTATGGACCTTAGCCCAACTTGATAATCCATGAAGCCTTTAGCCCACTATACAAGTTATGGATGATTTACATAATCAACCCATATATTTAGTTAGTCTCTTTTTGATCACTTAATTAATTCCAAATTAATTCTTGATCAATACTAACTAAATAATATTATTAATATATTAGAACTTATAATATATTAATAAACCACAAGTGTTATTTCTCTCATTTAGTCTATCCAAATGCATGATGCCATGCAACCCAAATGGACCATGCCGGGTCGGGTCAAGTACATACCAGAAATAGTTATGGACTTAGACACCCTATCCAACAGGAGCCGACTTAAGACTCCTTAAAAAGAAGCGCTTCTCAGGAGGCAACCCGATGTTTTGAGAGTTTGCATTTGCTTTTCTTTTTTCTAACTTTGTAGTTTTTATTTTTAGTTTTTATTTTAATTTAACCGAATGATCATGTGTTTCTCAAGTCTTTTGATCTTATTATGTAGTATTGAACGAAAGTAAAGAAGTGAAGGAGCTTAATTGATGTAAAAGTAGTGAGATTTTTAGAGGATTATAGTTGAAGACCATATTTTTTAATTAGTGTGGGGTGCTCTCTAGATGAAGAAGAGTTTTGAAGAATTTTACAGAAAAAAAAGGTTGGGAATGATCCTAAGCCCTTGAGAAGAAAAGATGCATAATTTTGGCTCTTAATGACGTTCTAAGAAGTTACCACAACGTGGCCATCATCTCCATGTCATGGAATTTGTCATTATCCCGACTGCATCAGACCTATTACCACGACGTGACATCACTAGACCACGTCGTGGCGTTCTTATTTTTCACGATGACGGCTTCTTACTCGATACCACGACGTGGTGTTTCTTTACCACATCGTGGTTGAGGTTCAGCACACTATTTAAAGATGGTTCTTTGATTTATTTTGATCCGAAACATTTATATTCACGAGAAAAGAGTCCAGAAGTACCGTTTCCAGCCATTATACGAGATGTTGAAGCTTTTCCACAAAAGTTTCAGAATTTTTTCTCGTCACTACTATCCCAGGGGAGTCCATTCCAATTTCTCATTTTTTTATTTTTATGTTCTTTAATTGTTTAATTATGCAATGACGACATTGCATCATTTAAGTGTGGGGTACGGGGTCGAATATACAAATGCAAGCTTACTGATGAAAAATTGGACCTGTATTTGGAATCTTCAAGATTTATGCAAACTGCTTCTTAGTAAATTTGTACTTCTTATCATTCGTGAATTGAAACGTTACCACTTTTGACGTCTTGTTGAACACTGCCATAGAACCAGCCAATGATAACCATGTCATGGGTACTAAGAAGGAATCCTACATAACGGTTGAAAAAACACAATGATTGAGAGCAACAATCATCATCTTTAATTCTTCGGGATACTTCGAAACATTAGGTTGAACACGGAAGTTTGAACTCTGAATCTTCATCAACGGTTGAGATGAAGCTTCTTCAGTTGTGTTTCATGGATCAACGTGACCATTTGGTGCCTCCATTTTTAGGGTTTTGAAGAATTTTGAGAAGTGAAGCTTTGGGGAAAATTAGATAAGATTGTGTAAAATCTTTAATTTTGACCATCAAAATCCTATTATGATCCATGGTAAAATTTGAATTTGAATTGTGCACCATTGAAAATATGCCACGTCTAGTCTTGGAAAGTGGGTCAGTTTCCGTTAAAATAGCCACGTCTAAAAAGTAATGATCACTTTTCCCTAGAAAACCAGGAAAGAGCGTAACTGTCACATCAGCAAACGTTTCATGTGCTCTAAAGAGATAAGAACCGTTACTTGACCTTCGTTATGACATTAGAATTCGTTGTCAGTAAGAGAACCCTTTGAACTTCGCTTCGAGGTAAGGCTCATTTGCTTTTGGGATGAGAAACGAAATCTTAGCCAGACTTGCAAAATCTAGGTTTGAGTCGGTATTACCCAAGACCTCGAGGATTTCATTGCAAATGTGTACCAACGAAATAGCAGGAACTAAATTAAAGAAAATATGCGTATAGTGACATCAAATTGCAAATGTGGTTTCCCGTGAAGTACAATCGAATACACGTGAATGAGTATCGAAGGGCTTCTTTTACTTAGGCTTCAAAGGTAGGCTCAATTTTGTCCAAAACCACAACTTAACATAAATGTGAGTAAAATGAACAAAATTACTTGTATGGCCGGTGTAGTTAGGAACAAGTGAGGTGTAGAATATATTTCAAAGTGACTAAGATTCAAAAAGATATTCATACGGAAACCATATTCCAAAAATAAGAGTTGGATCTTGTTGGGAAAAAATGTCTTGGTGAAAGAACATTTTGTCAAAACTACGCATAACGAAATGAATACGATTTTGAATATCGAATGATGGTACTGAAAAAAAAGTTTCGTGAAAATCTTGAACAAAGTTCACCGTCAATTCCTTGTATGTTTGGATTGTAGGGTTTCACCATCATCACAGAAAAATGAATCAGGATCATTAACACAGACTTGTGCAATGTCTACATTCTAATTGGTTTCTACGAGAGATGTCGAGGATATGTAAGTGATGTGTGTGATTCGTGAAGAACATTTTTTGGTGAAAAAGGTTGTGTAAGAAAACATTGTGTACCTCTGCGAATGATATGGACGGTGCAGAAATCTCTTAACTCAAGATGAGAAGATAAAGGTAGCTCTTCAACTAATGTGAATACAGCCTAATTGGGAAGGAACCCTTGTAGTGAGTGATCCATTAAGGCTTCAAAACACATTGCGTCTGTGAGGCTTATAGTCAACATACAACAATATGCTTCTAGGGACACCTAACTAGTGCAAAGATTTGAAATTGTACCTGTCCTGTTTTTTAATATTTCATTAAGCAATTGCGACCATAATATGTTGATTGAAGTATTCACTGAAAAATATTAAACACGCAAAACAAAACAAAGAAAATATTTTTGGATTTTTGTTTTTGAATTGAAAAGACAAAAATAAGAAAATCTTTTTGGAGTTTTTGTGTTTTTGAAATGTAAAGACAAAAATAAGAAAGTCTTTTTGGTATTTTTGTTTTTAAAAATGAGAATAAAAAACAGTAAAAGGGTACCTAACATTCGATGTAAGAAGTATCAACTTCCAGACAGTGTACATCGAATCAGCAATTTTTCTTAGACAATGAAGGTTGATCTGAACCATTCCGAGACATTTCGAATTCGAGGATGGTCGAGTGTTGAATGGTGAACAGTAACTTCTGAACCCGTCAGCAGTAGTTTGACTTCTTGTTATTTCACGATGAGGACGAACTTGGAACACCGCTTGCATTGATCATTCCTAAACCAGACAAGATCCTTAGAAAAGATTTCTCATCCAAAGGATTTGTAAAAATGTTAGCAAGTTGATCCGTTGTCCTGACGAAATGAAACTCGATATTTCCATCCTCGACATGATCCTTGATAAAATGGTATCGAAGTGCTATGTGCTTTGTCTTCGAATGTTTCACCGGATTATGGCAGATGCGTATTGCAGTTTGTGAATCACAATATAATGGTATATTTTTCATATTTATTGCGTAGTCACGAAGTTGACTTTGAATCCTTATGACCCAAGAAGTGCAAGCTGCAGCAGCAATATATTCTGTTTCTGATGTGGAAATCGAAACACAAGTTTGTTTCTTCGATTGCCATCTTACAAGCTTCCCGTCCAAAAGTTGACATCCACCTGTAGTGCTTTTTCTGTCGAGTTGACACCTACCAAGGTCTGCATCAGAAAACGCCTGAATGAAAAATCCCGTCTTCGAAGGGTACCATAAACCCAACGACACAGTTCCTTTGAGGTATCGAAAGATATTCTTCACAGCAGTTAGATGGGGTTTTCTGGGATTCGATTGATACCTGGCACAATTGCAAACAACAAACATGATATCAGGTCTACTAGCGGTTAAGTATAGTAAAGAACCTATCATGTACAACATGATATCGACAATAGGCTTATCCAACAAAGGTCCTAAGCGTGTGCCGACTGCCATTGGTACTTCCAATTTTGAACTATTCGTCATGCCAAATTTCTCAAGCAAGTTACGAGAGTACTTATCTTGATTAATGAAAATTCCTTCCATGCTTTGACGAATATTCAATCCCAGAAAATTATTGATCTTACCCATCATACTCATCTCGAACTGGCTTTTCATCATATTCTCAAATTCCCTTGACAACGAAGGGTCAGTTGAGCCAAAAATAATATCATCTACATAAATTTGAACTAGCATAAGATGATCCCCTAATTTCTTTCGAAATAGAGTAGGATCAATTGATCCTTGTTTAAATTTATAGAGTTTCAAGAAATTGGTAAGAGTTGCATACCAGGCTCGAGGTGCTTGTTTAAAGCCATAAACAACTTTATCAAGAATATAACAATGATCATGGAATTTATCATTTACAAAACCTGGTGGTTGTTCAATGTACACAGTTTCTTCTAAAGCTCCATTTAGAAAAGCGAACTTGACATCCATTTGATAAACATCGAAGTCCTTGTGTGTTGCATAAGCAAGAATTCGAACAGCCTCGAGTCTCGCGACAGGGGAAAAGGTTTCATCATAGTCAAGGCCTTCTTGTTGCGAATATCCTTTAACAACCACCTTGCTTTATTGCGAACAATACTACCTTCTTTGTCAGTTTTATTTTTAAAGATGTATTTTAATCCAATGACCGAAACATCATCAGGTTTTGGACCTAGTCTCCAAACCTTATTTCTTTCGAATTCAACAAGTTCAGATTGCATGGCAACAATCCAATCAGGATCATCCAATGCAATCTTAACTATTTTTGGTTCTATTTTTCGAAATGAAGACATTAAACATGCAAAATTATTGATGAACATTCAGTACCTCATTTTTAGCTCTAAGTTGTGCCCTTGTTAAAACTACAACTTGAGGATCACCAAGACCTTGTTCTTTAGGATGATTTCTTGTCCATATGTCCATCGATGGAGATGCAAGATCGAAATCCAAAGGTGCATCTTCGAATATTTCATCTGATTCTGAACTTTCACCTGCATTAGACACATGATCAACAAGATCATGAAAATCGTTAGAATGATTATGCTCCCCCTCGATATCAGCATTATGTCTTGATCCAATTAACTCCCCCTCGACTAATGGATTTGGATTGTGATGCTCCCCGTCAACTTCATCATTAGTTTTTCCATGCTCCCACTCTAATTGATGTTCATTCCTATCATGCTCCCCCTCAACAGTAGACTCATGTATATTTTGTGATATTGAACTCAAGTTCCCCCCCTCCACTTGATCACCCTGCAAATCAGGTTGACGTTCGACATGTATTTGTGAGGTTGAAGTAGAATGAGAATCATCATCTTCCCTAGTCAACGTCGAATCATCAGAATGTATCGATGCTTCAGGAATCCGATTATCATCAGCATGAACTTCTGCATCTATTGCCCCGTTTGGAACACCAAAAATTAATTCATAATCAAGATCGAAAGAATTAACAATATCAGACTCGTCATTTGTTTATGAAAGAATTAGTAGTTGTGCAAATGTCTTCTCGACTCTTTTTACATGATAATCATCGAAGGTAAGATTGAATGTTTCCTCAATCTTCCTAGTTCGCTTATTCAACACTCGATATACTACTGAGTTGTGTGAGTATCCCAAAAATATCCCTTCATCAGCTTTTGACTAAAATTTTGAAAGGTTATCTTTGAGATTCATGATGAAGCACCTACTACCAAAGACATGGAAAAATTTCACATTAGGCTTTCGATTGTTTATAATTTCATAAGGAGTGATGTTAAAGCGACGATGAATGAATGATCTGTTTTGAGTAAAACATGTTGTCGAGACTGCTTCTTCCCAGAGATATTGAGGCAAGTTCTCATAGGTCAGCATTGTCCGCGTAGCTTCACATAGAGATCTGTTTCTCTATTCGACAACACCGTTTTTTGGTGGTGTGTAAGGAGATGAAAAATTATGTGTGATCCCTAGTTCAACTAAAAATGAATCAAGAACTTGATTCTTGAACTCCGAGCCATTATCGCTTTTGATTTTCCTGACTTTCTTTCTCAGACTCAATTCGATGCTTTTGATGAAATCTATCATTACTTGAGTAGTATCAAACTTCCGTCGAAGAAAGAAAACCCAAGTGAACCTTGAAAAATCATCGACAATGACCAATATGTACTTCTTCTTATTGAGATTATCGACAGTCGAAGGTACACAAAGGTCAATGTGAAGAAGTTCCAGAGGTTCGATGATCTTTGAGTCGATAATGATTGGATGACCTTGACGATGTTGCTTTCCCTGTTCACATGTTGCACATAACGAATCGTTATCAAATTTTAAAATAGGAAGACCATGTACAAGATCATGTATAACCAATTTGTTAAGATTCTTGAAGTTCAGATGGGAGAGTCTTCGATGCAACAGCCAGCTAAGATCAGAAGATGCCTTCGAAAGTAAGAAGGCAGAGGGAACACCGAAAATGGGCTTCATGTCGAGTGTAAACATATCACCTTTCCTCTTAGACTTGAGCAAAACTTCTTTTGTATCTTTGTTCGAGATGACACTACCTTCCTCATTGAAGACTAATTGATTACCAGTGCCAACAACAAGTTGTGAAAAACTTATCAAGTTGTGTTGAAGACCTTCGACGTATGCCACCAGGTTGACTGTAAAATTTCCATTCGTTACTTTCCCATAGCGATTAACCTTGCATTTTTTGTTATTTCCGAACTTCACAACTCCAGCATTGTCCAGACTTCTAAAATCACGCATATTCTCCTTCCAACCCGTCATGTGACGAGAGCAACCACTGTCGATATACCAGTGTTCATCGTATTGCTCGTCACACAATATCTGCGATCAATTAAAAGAATTTTGGTCCCCAAGGATTTTTGGGTCATTGGTTATTAGAGTGAAATGCATTATGAAATGAAGATCCTAACACCCAACCTCGAACCTTCGATTTCAGACTATCGATTAAGTCAACTTCTACAGACTTAGGTATCAAAATGAAATCATTCATTGATTTAAGTTTGACACTGACTTTCCCTTTTCTATCAGCAGTTCGTTGTGCCTCAACCTTTGTTTTGGGAATTTCCTTCCATTTTCTAACTGAAGGATTCGACTCCTTTGATGAAAAAATTCCAGTTTGAGACTCGTTCAAGTAGCCTTTGTAAGCATACCTGATTTCCTCTTCAGAAAACTTTCCTGATTGATATGGCATGCCTTTGCCATCGAGCCAATGGTTTATATTCTTTATACCAGTTTTCCTTTTGACAAATGAAGATTTAACTTTTTGCTTTAAATCCGGATTTGGAAAGTGAGGTTGTGTATGTTTAAATGGTTCATTTCTTTTTCCTTTAATTTCCAACTTTTCAAGATTTTTTTTTGGATCTGATGGTTTTGGAGGGTTTTGAAACCGATTTTGAAAATGTTTGTTATAACCGACTGATGTTCGATTAAAAACATTTTGTTCTTTTGGAAAACTTCTTTGACCTCGAAATTGATGAAAATTTCTTTGTACATTATGTTGAACACCATTTCTTTGAAAATTGTTTTGTGAAAACCTTTCATTTTTTGAATTAGGAACAAAATTCTTTGGATGTTGGTTTTGAACAAAATTTTCATTTCTTTGTTTTTGAACAACTGGTGTTCGAATTGATTTTTGAACCTTAGATGGACTTTTTGAAAAACCATTTTGCTTTTGAGTGGGTTTCTTTTGATCAAAAGTCTTATTTTGAGAAAAAGTCTTCTTTTGTGGAAAAGTCTTAACATGTTCGGTCGCTTTTTGTTCAGACGATTTTTGTTCATACGATTTTTGTGAAAAAAACTTTTTGTTTCTTAAAAGACTTGACTTTTTTCCAATAGACTTTGTTTCGTGCTTTTGACATCGAAACTCCTTCTTCTTTTGAAACTTTTTGAATTTCTTCATTGAAAATTTGTGCTTTCGTCTTTTGATTTTTCAAAACTGGTTCACTTGTTTGTTTATCAACTTTTGCTTTTTCTGTTTTTACTTCCTAAATTCTTTTTTGTTTTTGCCTTTGAAAAGTTAAAGTGTTCTTGTTTAGGGTGTTTTTAACCGTGCTTTGGTTTGAGAAAACCCTTCTTTTGTTTCTCCTTTGTTGTCGTCATCAACAATTTTGTTGATTTCAGGATTCACTGTCTCCATTTCCTGTCGTGACAAACACCTGATTTGGAAACACCACATCATCGGTGCATTTGAAATTCAGATAGAAGACTGAGTTAGATTCAAGGTAATGAGGACCCTTTCATTCTTTACTTTGGCGAACTTCTCTGTTTCCTCATACATCTGTTGGACAACAACTCTGGGAATAGTTGTTTCGTCCTCCTCGTTATCACTACCATAATCTTTGACTTCCACATCATCATAATCATGAACTTTCGATTTCGAGGGTTGGTCAGTGTTAACCTTTTCCAATGAATCATTACAAATTTCTTTACCCTTGTCCATCGAAGTTACATAAGGACAGACAACTGAGAATAATCAACAATTTCCTCTTCCCCAATCTCACTGATATTGTAAGAATCATCTTCGATATCAGCAAAATTGTGTTTAGAGTCAAATGTCGAGTTCTCAGTCTTTTTCAAAATTTTGATTTGTTCAGTCTTAGTCAAAGTCTCATTCACAATATGTACTAAATCATTAGCATCTAAACATGCATCAATTTTTACAACCACATAAGCATAAGAATTATTGGGGACTTTGTCGAATTCAGAAATCTTTTTCTCACAATCATAGGAAGTTGTATCTATTTTCTCTCTTTCGAAAACCAAGAAGGGAAATAGCTTCCTATGTTGTTCTTTGCTAATATAAGAGGAGTGATGAAGATCTGTTAGTTTAGCATACAATCGTTTTGCACTATTGTGGTAAATATTACGCTGTATCATTAACACAAAATTGTCTGTTCTAACAACATCCCTATCTAGAGTAATGTTTTTCAATTGCAATTCTAGATTATCTACTCCACTCTTCTTTGACTCCAAAAGTTTATGTGTATCTAGCAACAATGATTTGGATTTCTCAGCTTCACTACTAAAAGAAATAAGCATGTCATTAACATAAGAAAGAGTATCCTCGAAGTAATATAAAATAGTATTATAAGAACTGAAAGGAATACCAAAAGATTCAAGAAGAGAACGTACCTTAGATGTCATCGGAGATTTGTCTGTTCTAGTCGACACGAAGCATTTCCCAGTCACCTTCTCCTCATCAGAACTTCCTTCTTCAAAACCTCGCATACATTGCTCCGTGTGTGGGGTTCCTTATCTCCTCATCATCGATGCTAGACGGCCTGATCTGGTATGTACCATCCCTATCAGCACCTCCCTTAGCAACGAGTGACAATCCTTTAATCCTTGCTCTTACTTCCTCCAACCTATCGACATAATATGCCTCGTCTTTCATTCTTTCTTTCTTCTCCTCTTTTTTCCTTAGCATGCAATTAACTACCAGATGGTTCGCCCCATTGCAGTAGTTGCAGTCGAAACCAGAATCTCCATTCAGTTTCTTTTCAGCCTTCTCAATCACAGTCTTGCTCTCCTTTTTCTCTACCTTTGATTCCTGTCTCATTCCTTTCCTAGAAGGCGAATTTCCTTTGAAATCATTGTTTCCTTTAAACTTCGGATTAAATGGCTTCTTAAAAAACTTCTTTACTTTGTTGTTTGAGTAATAAGCCACAACTTCATCCTCCGAATTCACAAGGAAACCTTCGTCTTCAGAATCAACTTTCTCAGCTACTTCGATCTCAAATTCTTTTCCAGACACCTTTGACATCAATGCAAGAGGACCTCCCGAATTCATCTTTCCGTCTTCCGCTATCTCATTGATATCATTCTCATAAGCTTTGAGAACATTGTAAATGTCTCCCAATGAGTAGTTATCGAAGCTTTTCTGTGTCTTGATCATCAAGCTGATGTTTATCCATTCCTTTCGAGGTCCCATTAAGAAAATGAGATTGTGCTCAAGTGTTGAACATGTAACCCCATAACGAGTGCATTTGAAGATCAACTCATTGAGACGATCATAGTAAAATTCGATGGTTTCACCGTCCTTTTGCTTGAATTCACCAAGTTCAAGTAGACACTGATTTACTGAACTCTTCTTCATCTTCTCGTTTCCCTGATACTTCTCTTTCAAAGTATCCCAAATCTCTTTTGATGTTTTGCAGCCTCGAACATAATTGTAAACCACCTGTGGAAGAGTACCGCGAAATTCACGCAAACATCTCTTGTCATTTGTCTTCTGTTTGTCAGCTTGCAATGTAACATTAGCAGAGGAACCAACTGTTCCAACTTGTTCAAGCCTTCCTGGACTGTAATTACCACTCGTAACACATCGCCATAGATCCTCGTCTATACCGTTAAGGTAATCCTCAATGCGATCCGCCCATTGTTCATAGAATTCTGGAATCAACATAGGAATTTTGGTAGAAGATTCAAGAAGATGAGACTAACTAAACATTGTGTTCATGTTGAAACGTGTCATTGATGTACGTACAAAATGACAAAAAAAACTTCAGAAGATGAAATCTAACAGATGATTCTTTCAGAAAAAGATTAGAGAACACTCGATTTTTCAAACAAAACGCAAAATCGAATCAAATCAGTTGATTAGATAAGGTTTTCTTAATCAAAAGTGCGGAAATCTGTTGAATCAGAAATAGGGATTCAAAACTTTTGAAAAGACAAGAAAACCATAAAATGACTGATTGAATCCTGCTCTGATACCAAATGTAGTTCGTATGTATCGAGTATTAAGAACAAAGTCAGAGTACAGAATGAATTAAGAACAAAGATGTAAATATAATTTTTTTGGCTCTTTGATTACGTCTGAAAGAGTAAAGTGCTCTCGTTCTCACAAGGATGCAAAAGTTCCTCTCACTCCTATTCTCCCCCTATTTATAGGGTCATACAGACGCACACAAAAAAACATAAGGACCAGACATGAAAACTTCGACATCTAACAATGCCTTATGTAATACATACATTCGAAATATAATACAATGACTTCGACTCAAACCAGGTCTAACTATACTTCGACACCTCACTATAAACTTCGAACTCTACAGGGTGTGCAAACCCTAGCCCTCACTTCCCTTAAATAGGGACATAATCACGAAAAATTAGGGTTTTGCTCGCAAGGGCTGTCACGTCGTGACCAACATAGTGTCACATTGTAACACCTAATGGAATGCGCGTTCATCCTTGGCCACTTCCATGTCGTGACATACACATGGTCATGTCCTGGTCAGGTCTTTATCCTTTAATACTTAATAGATAATTAAAAGCGATGCTAACCTGGAACTGGGTGTTACAATTTATATATGATTATTGTCGTTGGTAGAGAAGGTAGCGACAGAGGTGTCGGTAGTAGTGATGGTGATGGTGGCGGTTGTAGAGTTGGAGGAAGCGGTACACGAAAAAGGTGGTTATGACGTTGCATATTTATATATAAATATTACATTTCCCATCGCGTCGTTACACATGAATGCTTAAGAGCCAATGAAATAATGTGTGGCTATATAGATTCTTGTGTTCACAATCTTTTCTCTCAATATATATATATATATATATATATATATATATATATATATATATATATATATATATATATATATATATATATATATATATATATATATATATATATATATATCGTTTGACTCAAATGTGACCAGAATTTTGTTAGACACAATGTTTTAAAAACCGGTTTTTTAGTTCAACCGGTATGGTGACCGGTTTCCAGTTTAACCGGTTCGACCGCCGGGTCAACCGGTTTCTATAATTTTCATATTTTTTTCTATTTTCCTACACATACATACATATATAAATCATGAATTTGACTTTTACTAGTCGAAATATTAAAAATATACCTAAAAATAAGTTCTAGATCAATCCAAATACATTAAAAACACATTCCTGGCCAATTATTTCGACTGTCACAAAGCAATATTAAAATAAATGGATAATTATGAAAATAAAAATAATAACTATTTTTGACACTTTTTTTATCGAAAAAAAAATAAATTAAAATTAAAATAAATTATTGTTTTGATATATACATGTAAATATTCTAACCAAATAGTAGTTGTACGTTTATGGATATGTATGTACGTTTATTAATTTACTACAATATTACATTATAATTTTTTTTTAGAATATTTCAAAATATTATTATAGAATATTATGCAATAATTATTGTAAAATACTTCAGAATATTCGAATAGAATATTATGGTTAATGTCATAAAAGCCCTCAAGTTTTCAGGGTTTTGTCGGTTTTGCCAAAAGTTGAATTTTATGTCCGTTTTTACCCTAACATTTTCTAAAAAATGTTCGATTTTACCCTTTTATCGGTGATAACAGGTTTTCCAGGTTACCATTATATTAAATTCGCAAAAAAGTCCTTAATTTTACCCTTTTTTTACGTTTTTACCTTTAAGTTTATAATTGTTTTTACACTTTTAGCCTAAGTATTTTTTTTCATATTATACGTAGTCATGTAGAAAAATCGTATTTATATACGAAAAAATGTTTAATTAAATATTGTATTTATATACTTTTTTTAATGTTATATATATATATATATATATATATATATATATATATATATATATATATATATATATATATATTTGTTTGTGTGTGTGTGTTTGCAAGGTTTTACCATTTAAAAAGATAAATAATATTTTTAGAATTATGAATACATATTTTATAGATATAGTTTTTAGAAGTATAAATACATATTTTTACATTTTTATAATATTAATATGTATCTATACTTCTAAAAATATATTTATAATTAAAAAAAACATATATCAAAATACATATTTACACTTCTAAAAATATATGTATATACTTATTTAAACATGTTTATGATTGAACAAGTTTTTTTATTGATATATATATTGTTAAATACATAAAAATACGAATTTGTAGTTCTAAAAACATATTAATTTGTTTTTTTTTTACATTTTAAATGGTTTATCTAGGAAAAAAAACTTATATATGGATATATATATATATATATATATATATATATATATATATATATATATATATATATATATATATATATAAGAAATAACATTAAAAAAATGTAAATACAATATTTAATTAAATTTTTTTTCGTATATAAATATGATTCTTCTACATTAATACGTTTAATATGAAAAAATATATATAGGGTAAAATTGTAATAAAAATTATAAACTTAAGGGTAAAAACGTAAAAAAAACAGTAAAATTAAGAGTTTTTTTGCGATGTTAATATAATGGTAACTTGGAAAACCTGTTATCACCGGTAAAAGGGTAAAACCAAACATTTTTTGGAAAATGTTAGGATAAAAACCGGACATAAAATTCAACTTTAGGCAAAACCGACAAAACCCTGAAAACTTGAGGGTTTTTATGACATTAGCCCTTACTTGAATACATCTATTTCTTTCTTTGGCCTACTACTTGCATTATTGAGTCGGACCTAAGCTAAATCGTGGGTTGTTACTCTTGATGTTGTGTCGATCGGTTGGAAGGATAAAAAAAATAAAAATAACGATCGTGAGGAGGGGGGACGACGATTGAGAGGCATTGAGTGTAGGAGGTCGACGGGATTTTGGAGTATAGCCATTGAAGCAGAAAATTGATCATTAGTTGGTAAGTTTTCTTCGTATCTTCTTCCTCAAGTCTCTAGGGTTCAATTTCTAAACTTATAGTTGAGTTTATGAAGCCAAGTTTTATGTTTTTGTGCGTTTTGACAACCTAGTTTCACTTCAATCCTTTTGGCTCTACGGATGACCTAATTTCTAGCCCATTATGTGTGTTCTAGGTTAGTTCTTGCTGTCAAAATCCTTCTAAAAGCACTCCTTTATATGTTGTTGATGATTCTTAAAAATTAGTTGGAATTGTGAAGTCGATTTCTCTCTTTTGGTGTCATAATTCTTGTTTCTTTTATCTCTAATTCTAGTAATTTCATCTGTGATATTTTTCTTGATAAAGATCATGTTTTGAACCATTCAAATGGTTCTCATAATAGCCCCTATGTGTCTTTTTCTATGGCTTATTGTGTGGTTGTTTTGCTTGCAAAAGATGTCAAACAACTAGCTTGAAAAGTCCTGAAATTCATGGTTATTATGTCTTAAACCACATCACGAAGGCTGAAATAACTAGTTTACTTTTCTGCCCAAAAACCACATCACGAAGGCTGAAATAAATAGTTTACGTTTCATGTCATTCTTGTCTTATGGTAGCACAAAGTACAGTCTAAAGGTTACCATAGTGACCAAATCTAGGCTCCTTCACACTTGACTGTTCAAAATCGCTGATATCTTTTCCTTTTTCCTTCTTTAATCGTTCAAAGCGACATAAATACTAACATTGAGGTTTTAATCCCATTAATACTTGCTATCTAACTTTCATGAAATAAAATAAAGAGTTAATTACACCATGGTCCTTATGGTTGAGGATAGTTTCATTCTTGTTCCCTAACTATTTTTTAACTCAGATCATCGCAATATTTTGTTTTGTTTCTGTTTTGGTTGGTGGTCGATTTGAAATTACTAGTTTACCCTTAATAGATTTTTTTTGTATTTTTTATTGATGTTTATAAAATTCAAATAGATCCAACACCATTTCGCTAACCCAACTGAAACATAATTCTCTTATTTTTGTTCAAAACTCATAAACCTAAAGAAAACAAATTCCAACATTAAGTGACATCATTATGACACTCAAAATAACTAGAGTGAATCATCTCCACCTCTCACCTATGTGTAGCCTCTGATGGAAACGACTTGACTCTCCTACATCTTTCATATCCTTTTTTCAATTTGTAACCCATTTATTTTGGTTTCCTTATCTAGATTAAATCTATTTCTTACAGTCTCTCATTAGAAAGCTCGTCGGCACCATCATTCGTAGATCAAAACCATTTTTTTCTAAATCATTATCGCTATAGAGAAAGAGAAAGAACACTGTCTATTACTCCGTATATTTTTAGGATTGCTTTCACTAGATCAGAACTATTTCTTTTGGTTCTCTTACACCGTTAAAAACACAGATATGATGGAACCAATAGCAAGAGAGGCATTGATTTTGGTCCCTAACAATCCATTCAAAGTTACGTCGGCGTTTTAGAATGGGGTGGATCCGTGTGTAGGATTTATATTTGTTAGGGTTTTACAAAGGTAGGGCAAGAAAAATAGGTGAAATTTTTGTTCGACGAAAAACTCATAAACAATTCACTAAAATACTCCGGAAACATGGGGAAGTTGTAATTTTAACGCCGACAATTTATAGTGGGGGTGATGTAGAGACGAGGTGTGGGTGGTGTCTTAGATTAGGGGTGGTTTATTTAATAATTTATTTTATATAATAATTAAAAAAAAATTGATATAAAACTTAAAGAATAACACTAACACGTAATAGTCATTTCAACTCTTGGACTAAAAATAAAACAAAAACTAATTATAAGGATAATCCAAGTTAAAAAAAAAAAAGAGTTTTAAATTATTTGTTTAAATTTAAAAATAAAAAAAACATTTTCATTATAATAATTCATTATTTTTCTTATTTAGAACTCATTAGTTTTTTTAGAACATTGATAAAGATCTATTCTGTAAATTTAAGGACCACATATGTCAAAACGATTTCTATATAGAGACCTGTCATGTAACATTATACATTATACTAATAATTTCATGTTCCTTACGGAACAGTAATGTGATCTGATTGGACCAAACCTTTTTTTTTTCTTTTAATTTTTTTTCCTTTTTGGATCGGAGGATTTTCTCCCAGATGCTCAATTGCTCATGTCTTCCTTTTATATCATTTTCCAGTGTTCATCTTTTTTCTAGAATCCCCCACCGCCCCACCGCTTGTCTCACCTTCTCACATTTGGCATAAATCGGATGTACGCATGTGTAATCCACCGCTTCTTTCCTCCACTCTTCCCGCCGCTCCAATCTCTACCACTATTCTCGGCTTCTCGCCTCCATCGTCGCCAGAGAGAAGGATCTACTTCGAGATTGAAGGTCTGGGATCTTCAGGGTGTGCGACAGACGTCGTTTGATTACACCGGAACCCCTTCATCTGCTCCAAAAAATCAATTTTCGATTTCCCGTTTCACTACTCGCAATTAGCAGTTTTCTCTGACTTGATTAGGGTTGATTTACCACAGTGGAGACAGAGACGCTCTCATTACGGGTAAAGTTTCTTCCTTTCTTCCGCCCACCGCAACTCCCTTGCTCCACCATAACAAGCAACACTGCCACCAGTTGTAGACCGCCTTCACCTCCGTCCAATGCAGTTACCACCACCGACCACTCACATATCTATGTGACATACATCATTGTCGGCGTGTACCTCAGTGGATGGGTTAGGGTTCCAATCGTTCCCTATGTTTTTTCACATATATTTTTCCTTTGATTGATGCAACCATGGTGATCTGTACGGTTTGTGTATCAATGATGTTAGTAATTTAAAAGTATTGTCACGTAATTTCACCTGTTTTTAGCTGATTTATTCTATCTCATCTTCATCTGACTATATCATGTCGTTCTTTTTGAGATATGTTTTTTTAATTTGTTTTATTTTTATTTGCAGAAGGAGGGAACTGGTATTAAACTGATGAAGTTTGGGAGTTAATGAAGACGAGGGGTTCAAGATTGCCATGTGGTAGCTTACAAGTAAGGAACTAATGAAAAATTACAAAGTATTATGAAAAAAAAAATTCAATGGTATAAGTTAGTAAAATGTTCCGGTTACTACATAGTGTACATATTTTAGAATATGGTATTCAAATGCCTCAACTATTGCATGTTAATGTTATCTAGTTCGTCCTGATAAATTTAGAGTTGTTTGGGTTGTTAAGCTGGATGAACTTTATGAAATTCAATCAACAGTCCATAGTAATGCTTGACCACTTTTTTCCCACTATTGTAGTGTCATCACTACTCTGGTAAGTGGTTAATCTTGGATTCTTGATAACAAATACACATTGGTCATTATTCTCAGTGAAGTTAACATAAGTTTGGGTGTGACAGGTCTCCATGTTCATGAAGAAACCTATAGATTGGAGGTTTGGCTGCATAGTTTTATAATCAATCCATTTTTTTTGTTATATCCCAGTCAACTTTGGAAATTTAATGTTGTTTGCTACTTTTAATTTCAGGTTTCCACTATTGAGAGAACTCCTAGAAAAAATGAAATTAAAACACGGTACTTTTTCAGAAACACTTGATGAAAATTGTCCTGATATAACATTTCATATTCATGTTTTTTTGAAAAATATTAGAACCTACCTTTGGCATGTTGATTTTTTTTCAAAATACACAAATTTAACATTATACTCTCGAAAGCACCATTATATACCATTCAATGCTACCATTTTTCTTTCATTTTTCTAAATACCATGTTTACATACCATTGCATCATAATTTCTTAAATCTATCCGAATATAGCATTGTATTTTGATTTTATTTAAACAACATTGATATAGCAATGTATTTAATCCCATTTTGGAAGATATATAGAAATCTAGCATTTTATCTTCACTTTTTTCGAAACCATCATCATATAACATTGCATTTTCAATTTTTTTTTTTAAATATACCTAAATATAACCTTGTAATAACCAAATTTAGAAGTGTACTTTCTTTCTTTTAGAGCATGCAAACATCAAAGATTGTATTTTGATTTTAGTCCTTGAAACAAAATAGCGCTCACTTAGATCATCACCTATAATTTTGGTTAAGGTGCTCTTTATATGTTTATTTCTGAAGTATTTTCGCTTCTTTTTAATAACAATTGTTGGTTTTTTATGATTATTTTTGAAGGATTTCAAGAAGAAACATAGAAGCTGCAAGCTAGGGAAGCCAATTTCAAGAAGAGGGAAGAGGTACTCAAGAAGTTTTGTCTACATATATGTTTATCATAATATAAATATATTTTTAAATTGGTACCAATTTCAAAATGTTTTAGAAAGGTAAAAATGGATTCTTTTCACCAAAATGCCCTTTTCAGCCAACCGTTATAGAGCCCTTTCAAAATTATTTGAACTCTAAAATATATAAATAAAATTAAAATCCAAAACCATTTCACTGCAGCTTACTTTTTCCTTTCCCCTGTAATTTCCAAAAGCAACCAAACTGCCCTTGGTAACACTAACCATAACTTTCACAAAGTCCAATTCTATAATAGTAATGGGTGAAAGTAGGATGCTAAAATACACAAACACACAAAAGTACGTTCCCATTTCATGTGCTTAACTGTAATTTCATGTTGGATTGTTAGTTTAGAATATGTATAGTTGCAAACTACTGGAGCAGAGCTGAAAATTGCAGTAAAAAATGTATATTTAATTATAATGTTGTCAATACAAGAAATAGTAATGCATTTTCATAATTTTGTTTAAAATGTAACAGTACTAAACAAAGGTACTACACCCTTCACTTACCCCCTTTAAGGTCAATTAATAGTTTAGGGGTTTTTTTTTCATGATCAGTTTCAGGTAATAATTTCAGATAAACCATAAGTTTCAGAAATGTGGAAATTCTAATAAATCATTCGTGGTTTATACCGATTATTTCATTCATTTTATGTAGGAATTGGGTTGTTTGAAGCTTGACATGTGAATGGAGATGATCTTGATGGTAGCATCCTCAGGAATCAAAAGAAGTGTCCTAAATTTAGCATAATTGTTGAGGAATGTATTATAGTTTTCCATAAAAAGTAGTGTCCTAAAAGTGGCTAGGCAATGTACTATAGTTTCACATAAAAGCAACACTGTCCAATCCCCGCAACGCGGGGAAACCCTTCTACTTCGTCATAAATGTAAGGAGTAATCTTAGATTTTCTTTTATCATTCTTAAGTTGTGGTGACCCATAACAAAATCTCATATGTAGCACATAGGATTTTAGGGATAATCCGTCGGAAAATTTACATTACGTTGAATTTTTTTTTAAAAATAAAAACTAGTTGTGAAACCCATGTATTACATGAGTTAATTTAAAAAAAAAAGTTAAATATAAAGGTCAAAATATTTGAGAACTTTCAATTTATAAGAAAATAAGAAAAATAATGAATTATTATAATGAAAATGTTTTTTATCTTTTAAATTTAAACAAATAATTTAAATAAAGAAAATAAACTAATGAGTTTTAATTTTAGAAATTTTGAAATTAAAATGTAAGTTTATTAATGAAATTGATATCCATTTATTACTACATTTATTGCAATTGTTATATTAAAATATTATATGGAATTTAATAAAATAGAAAAACTAATAAAATGACATGTGAAAAAAAAAATTAATTCAAAATAACCATAAAATAACATTTGACAAATTGAATGAGAGTGTGATAAGTGGCAAAAAAAACATTCATTTATTAGAGAGGATTATATTGGCCCGGGAAATTCAAGGGAAACCCCTAGGTTCGTCCTTGTAGTTAAGGACCATTACAAAATTAGACAATAATTATTTCCATAATTGTTTCATATTTAAAGACAATTATATAATTTGTTTTTGGATAGGGATCATGTCTCTTTAAAACTATATGGACTAAAACTGTATATCAATTTAGGTAAAATTTTGTATATGCCCTTGTTAAACAGCTAAATATCGTATTTGTCGGGCCTAAATCCTAAATATCGTATTTGTCATTCCTAATATTTTATAATACCATATATACCAAAATCTATTTTTTTGTTTATTTTTAATTCATTTTCATAATATTAAATAATTATAATTAAAAATACATTTTAAATGGACAGTAATGCCCCTTGATACTTATGTGCTCAGATACGTTTTGCCCAATCCTCCATCTCAATCACGATTGCAATTTCAGACTCCAATCCTCCATCGGCATGAGATCGCATGCACAACATCAGGTAATCGCATCCTTTTGTCGCTTCAACCCTATACCTATTTTCCATCTCTCCAATTTCGTTGCTGTTTATTGAATCGTCGACGTGAAGTTATTGATATTTATTACTGAATGTGGTCAAACTTATCAAGTGCCATCGCCTCCTCCTTCAAATGCTCACGTTTGATTTTGTTCTTGATAAGGTGTGATTGTGTCACCAAACCTACACTCCAGGTATTCGATGAAAAGCCCAGGCGAAGTAGTTATATGTATGTTCGATTGTGACACCAGACCTTCATTACTCAAAGTTATAAAACTATTCAATTTACAATCATGGGAAGGAATGGAATGATTAATTCCATTAAAATAGTTTGTCCTTATTTAGGTTTTAGAATGATGGTGAATTCTGGGATGCTTATTGAAAGTGACGTGAACACTAATTGCAGGTGACAGTTCTGAGAACATCTGGACTTTCTACACAAACATAAATCTGATTCATATAGGTCACCTTCATAAGTAGGTTCTTTTCTAATTTTAATGTATTTATTAGTGTTTTTTTCAAATCAGCAACAACGAAATTGAATCATCAATATAGCATGGGTTTATGATCATGCGTAGTTGATAGGTTTTTACACATTCACATATATGTATGAATACTTTTCACGTAGACAAATCAATCAACAGCAACAAAATCAACTGAAACGAAATTGAAACTATGGAAAATAGGAATAAGGTAGAAATCAATTACCTTATGCGTGTTCGTGATGTGTGTGTGACAACAGGAGCAGCTGCGATCGTGAGGAAGAAGCAGCGATTGTGAGGAAGAAGTAGGTTGTGAACGTGATTAACAAAAAAACGTGATTGTGGAACAAAAAACGTGATCTGTGTATTGAATTGGAATTTAGAAATAAGGGCAATATTGTCCACTTAAAATGTTTTTTTTTTTTTCGTTTTAATGATTTTAAAATAATAAAAAAAGCTTAAAAATCAATACAAATAATAAAAAAATAGATTTGGATATATATGATATTATAAAATATTAGGAAGGACAAATATAATATTTAAGGTTTAGGTAGGCAATAGGATATTTAGCTGTTTAGCAATGAGGTATATTTAAGGTTTAGGTAGGGAATAGGATATTTAGCTGTTTAGCAATGAGGTATATGAAATTCTGCCTAAAATTGAAAATCTATAGGAACCAAAATTGTCATGTAGGCATTTTCTTTATTTTTACAAGGATTAATTATTGTCTGTACATAGAATTTTTTGTAACATTACTAATAATTGTGAGGAGGTTTTTTTTTTTTTTTTTTAATCTAAATAGTCAAGAACCATTTCTAAAACTGTTAGCACATTTAAAGAACATTATATAATTTGTTTTTACATTGAGACAATGTCTGTTAAAAATTATAGGGACTAAAACACTATATCATACAATTTATTTATAATATATATGAACCAAAATTTTCATGTGGGCATTTTCTCTATTTCTTACAAGGACTAATTCTATAAATTTTCTTGTCTGCACATGGACGTCGTTTGTAACATTCAGTAAAATAGGAACTTCTTTTGTAAATTCAATGATCATTTTTGTCAAAATATATTCTTTACAAGGACCTCTTACGTAACATTCCCAATAAATTTTACTTATCTGTAATATTTTCATACTTAATAATATTATATAATTAGACATGGACTAATTATATACATATATTAAAACCCAACATGTATGTGAACAGGAAAATTCACAACTTTCATACTTTCACCACGTTACTTTGTACATATTCACTCTTTAGTCCTTCTATGTTTTCACCATCTTACTTTCCCAATCCAAAACCCCACCGCCATCGCTTTTCAAATTCTTTGGACTCATGTCTTTCTTCGTTCCCGACCCTATTGGTTTGACTTCTCCGACGACTTCTCATCCAATAATTTATGATTTCGATTTCTGTCGCCAACAATCGTCTGCTCTCTATTGCCGCCACCAACTGCTTGTGCTCTGTTGCTGTTTGTACTTTCGATATGTTGTATGTTGTTTCAATTTGATTATGATATTCTGTTCAATTGCTCTTCATTCTGTTTTTTTGTGTGATGGCTCTGACTTTGTGGGTTTGACATTTCTGACTATTTCCCGTCTAAGAATTTAGGATTTCGATTTTTGTCGCCAACAATTGGCTGCGCTCTATTGCCGCCACCAATCGTCCGCCACCAACTACCTGTGCTCTGTTGCTGTTTGGAATTCCGGTATGTTGTATGTTGTATGTTGTTTCCATTTGATTTTGATTTTCTGTTCAATTGCTCTTCCTTCTGTTTTTTGTGCGATGGGTCCCAATCTCTGGGTTTGATCTCGAAAACCAGTATTACCACCACCAGACGACAAATCAATGCCACTTTTGTTGATTTCTTTCAAGTCAGCCTCCACGAACTCTATCCTTGAACCATCTCAGGTTTTTCAGGTAACGTTGGTGTACTCAGTTATTGGAAGCAAGGGAGCTATATTCATATTTCATATTGTGGTAATAACTGTTTTAGGTATAGCTAAAGATATACGGAAGAAGCAAATGTTTGTCTCATCATGTAAATTACTCTGTAAGTACCTGATTCTGCTAGATTGTTCCTTTCACATATTTATGCTTCAATACTTTGATCTCACCCGGTCATCACAATAATCATATTCTAGGTTTATGTCTCAGTCCTTAAAGCATTGGAAAGTTTTGAGTCTTTCCCTTTGTTTCTTTTAAATTTAAAGAAACAAATTGGCATTCTAATTTTTTCTTTGTTTCTTTCTACTATATATTTCCTATCATACCTTCTAACCATACAAGATATTTTTTAGACAGTTGCCCTAGATGGTGAAACTGACCTTAACACATAACACAAGAGATATACAACAATTCAATTCCATTACTTCAATGAAACTTCGGATGGGTGGTGCCTTATTCTATCAGGATGCTGAGAAAAAAGACAATGGATATTGAGAAGAAAAACTATGAAGGTATCAAATATCATCTGATTTTCTGAGTAATGTTGTAATTATGTATCTTTGTACATGATACTTAAATATTAAAAAATCATGGAATTTCATTTCTATATGACATAGGAACCTTTTATTGAGAAGAAGGCTGTCCTATATGATCGAAAATACCATGAGGAGTGGACCAGAATCAATGCTCAAGGATATGACAAGCCTCATCCTCACAACTTTCATTTATACATACCAGAGATGTTTAGTCCACCACCATTAGGTGCTTTCTCTACATGTCATATCACATCTTGGAATAGGGTCGGGAACGAAGAAAGACATGAGTCCAAAGAATTTGAAAAGCTATGGTGGTAGGGTTTTGGATTGGTAAAGTAAGATGGTGAAAACATAGAAGGACTAAAGAGTGAATACATACAAAGTAACGTGGTGAAAGTCTGAAAGTTGTGAAGTTTACTGTTCACAGACGTGTTGGGTTTTAATATATGTATATAATTAGTTCACGTTTAATGAATTCTAACTATAACTCGTAATATAGCACATTGATTTAACTATTTTGGAGGACATTTTAAAACTTAAAAAGAAAGAAAAGAAAAAAAAAACTAGCTCCCAAAATATGGATGTTACAACCTTTGCAACATCACAATTGTCTATAGAATATTGCTTTAATAACTTCTTAGTTTACACCTCTTGATATAAAAAATGTATCTATCATCGTTTGTTTGACCTACATACCTAAAACTCATCTCCTTATTCACATTCATTTTAATTTTACTTACCATAAGTATGGAGAAGTCAACAACCATAGTTTCATCTGTAGACCCCGAAGACAAGGTCATCAACATAAAATCTAGAAAAGCATGAGATGCTTATTATTGGATCTTCAGATAAGGGTGGGATCAACAACTTGTAAAAAAATTTGAAGTCTTCAAGAAACTTTCTTAGAGTCTCATACCAAGAACGATAGTCTTGTTTAAGGCCATATATTGTTTTTTTTATCAACTTGTAGTAATGGTTCGGAATATCCACATTCTTAAACCCATAAGGTTGTCGAAGATACACATCTCCCTTTAATTCATGGTTGAGGAACACACTTTTAATGTCCATTTGGTGAACCTTTATATTCTTATGTGTCACATATACCATGAAGATATTTATTTTCCCAAGCCTAGAAACCAACACGTATGTTTCATCATAGTCTATTCCTTATTGTTAACTATAACCCCTTTCTACCAGTCGGGATTTATTTCGAGTGACAATTTCAGACACATCACCTTTGTTATGGAATACCGAACGAGTTCTAAACATAATAGATCACATCACAAAGATTATACTATTATATAATATAACAAAAATACCATTTACATCTACATAGCATGGAAACTAGATAGCATGCCATATGTCACATCAATATAGTACATGATATTGCTATATTTATTCATATAATTTGTGCACTATCTTAGTATTTTTAGCTAAATTTGTGTCTAATTTAGGATAAAAGGTACTTATAATGATCAAATTATATTTTGTAGCAGTGAACTCATGCTTGTGATTAAAAGGAAGAAAAATGCGGAGCTCGAAGCAGGAAGATTGGATAGAGTCAGCCAAAATCCAAAGCTATGGATTCTAAAGTTCCTACGGCATGTACATCTGCCTACCACGTCGAGGCAATGTGTTTATACGCGATCACGAAAAGCTGACTTGGAGATTACACATGAAAAGTGGAAGCCATGGCGTGGAGACCTATTCTCCACGACGTGGGATACATTATTTGGAAACTATATAAAGGACATTTATGCTCTTTACCCTAACTTATGCATAAAGCAACTTCCGACTTTTGATGACCAGAGACATCCATTGGAGGCTTTGGAGACCAGATTTCGATTGTGAGCTTGAATTGAAGAGAACTAAGGCAAAATTACCTCTAAACACTTGTTTTTTTTTTGTTATCATTATGACTTGCAAAGCTTATATCGTTTTTACCACTTTATTGGCATTAGTTATGAGCTAAAAACCCTAACTTTCATTTATAGTAGAGGATCCTTACTTCTATATGTTGATTTAAAGGATTTGGGATTTATGTTAGTTGCTTATTCATTATGCTTGTTTGATAAAGAACCTATTGTGTTAACAAAATCAACTTTTCTGTTTATTGCTGAGTTTTATTAGGATTAGATGAACTATCTATCTTGATATGCTTAAATCTTATGATTTTGTGACTTATGAAATTATAGGTCTAGTGTTTTGATAAAAAAAACCTAGGATTAAATAGACAAGTTGGTAAATTAATTTGGTAGCTAGTATATGATGAACATTCATATATAGAATTGGTGTTAATTACAATTAATATCATTCATTATTTCAAGTTTTACATAATTCGAACTCAATACTGATTTATTAGATTGTTTGTCCACTTGATCACTAAATAAATAATGTCATTAAATCACAGAACTGGTACTTTGAACATAATTCTAATTATATTAGGAATCGGTAAGCAACGGAACTTAAATCCATTGCACTATCCATAAATCAACCATACATAATAGATGAATCGTATCTAAACGAAAGTATTCTTTAATATTGTCTTAAAAACCGTTTTTCTGCTTAAGTTTAAGTTACCTTTTGTTTATTGCTATTAATTAAGTTTTCTGAACTTGAAAAATCAGAATAACCCCCTTATTTACTTAATTTAGATTAGTTAACTTTAGTAGAGATTTTAGCTTTTAATCATTCCGTTCCCCTTGTGTTCGACACCCGACTTAACTGAACTATTCTAATGCTCAATTAGGTACACTGCCTATTACATTTTAGCTAGCTAACATTTGTTTGGTTTATAAATGAAAAACTAGTATATAATTCGTATCAAGTTTTTTGGCGCCGTTGTCGGAGAGTGGTTTTATTTTAGTTAATTTTATCTGCTATATGTTATCGATCCTTTTTGTGGAGTTAATTCCATAAGAAGTTAATTTTTTGTTTATGTTAAAGTTAATTTTATGTTTTTTTTTACAGTAGCCACGTCGAGGACATGACTGTCCACGCCATTGGAACTGTTCTAACAATTTGTATTTTTCTCGTTTTTGTTCGTTTTACGCACATTTTACTTGTTTGTTTTAGTAGTACATGACCCGAGGATCTTCATCCAAATTAGTTGCTGGTTTTGACAATCTGAAATCCTTGTTTAATAAGAAAAGGGATAAGAAGAAAGTAGAAGAAGACGAAACAAAGAAAGACGTAATCTCACTTTTTAAAAGGAAATCGGACGAGAACGAGAGTGGATACAAACCCGAAACCGAATTAGAGGAAGAAAGTGAACAAGAGGCATTCTTACTACGCTCAAATATATATTCCATTCGATGGGAAAGACCACGAGGACACCTAAAAGCATATTGAAAAGATTTTGGATATCGCGAACTACTTCAACATGCCAAACGTTACAAAGGATGCAGTATTGCTAAGGATGCTTCCAGTAACCTTTAAAGGAGCGACTAACGATTGTCTAAATTCACTTCCACCCGGAGCGATATGACATGGGCCAACTTACGAACCGAGTTTATTCAATAATTTAGCCCTTATTCGAAGACAACCAAGCTAAAGAAGAATATCCAAAACTTCCAACAACTCGATGGGGAGTCACTATACGAGGCATGGGAATGATACACCGGATTGCTTTGGAACTGCCATTAACATGACTTGAACATGAAACAAGAGATTTCCACCTTCTACAATGGAATCAATGTGTGCCGTCACCAACTACTTGATTCCTAAGGGCCTATGAAGAAGAAGGATCTTACAACCAATAAGGCACTCATAGAAAAATTTGCAAAACACTCATGGGAGCATCATAATCCAAGAGACGTTGTTACAAGAAGCAAGGCGAACGGAGATGAAGAATCGGGAAATTTGGCATCCATTATCTCTAAACTCGAAACGATGGACCAGAGGATAACAAAAATAGGTCAATCCATACACGCGATTCAAGTGGGTTGTGATAATTGTAGCGGTCCACATTTAACAAAGGATTACGACTTAGACGAGAACGAAAACCGGAAGGCTCAAGTTTGTTATTCGAGTGGGGATAGATATGACGAAGATTGGAGGAAGCCTAAGAAGTAGTGGAAACCCTATAATGAGTATAGCAAGGATAAGGAAGAGAAGTTTAAGAAAAAAGGCCAGGGATTCTATCAAAAGAAGCAACCGGACCCCGAAAAGAAAACCGACTTTGAGTCCATGCTAGCACGTTTTGCAGCTGCATATGCGAAGAAACAAGACATGACTGATGTTATCCTAAGAAATCAGCAAGCCTCTATCCTCAAGATAGATCAACAAGTCAGACAACTCTCTAGATTACTCCACGAGCGTCTACCGGAAACACTTCCAAGCAACACGAAACCCAATCCAAAGGCCCACATTAAAGTCGTGAAAACCAGAAGTGGTAAGACTATTACTCCTTTGATTCTGTTAGCTAACAACAATTCATCTAATGTGCAAAAACAAGAAGAAAAGAAGAAAGAAAAGGATTATACCCAATCGTTATGGCGTGGGGAGCAAACTTCCACGACGTGGGCATACGAGAAAAATTCCGAACAACCTCTGGTTAAGGCTTACAAATCGCCTCTTACGTACCCAAGTCGTGCAAAGTAAGATAAACAAGCTGGAGATTACAAAAAATTCCTTGAGCATATCAAATCCATTCAAATAAATATTCTGTTCGTAGAAACCGTTGTTCAAATGCCAAAATATGCGAAATTTTTGAAGGATCTTCTCACAAACCAGAAGAAATTGGAGGAAGCCTTAACTGTGATCTTAAACCATAATTGTTCAGCTGCTATGCTTAACTAGTTACCGAAGAAGATGGGGGATCCAAGGAGCTTGACACTTCCTTTTCAGTCTAGTCACAAGCCATGCTCGTGGCGATTCTGGAGCAAGCGTGAATCTCATGCCATATTCATTCTACAAAACGTTCAATCTACTGGAGCCGAAGCCGATCCAAATGGCAATTCATCTAGCTGATAAAACGTTCACATTTCCGAGAGGTATTTGTGAAGATCTTCTTGTTAAAATTGAAAAATATTTGTTTCCAACATATTTTCTGGTGCTTGATATGGAAGAAGACAATCAAATTCCGATCATTCTCGGGAGACCTTTCTTTAGCGCCGCACGAGTATTGGTGGATATCAGAGAACAAAGTTGATACTTCGGGTAGGAACGGATGCTATTACGTTCGGTGTTGATCAAGGAATGAAGCATTCAAAGATTAGTGATGATACCGTCTTCTCGGTTTATATTTTTGATACATTTATGGAGAACGAGATATAAGAATGGAAGAAGGACAATTCATAGCAACACATGACATTGAAAGAAGATGAGTTTGATGCAGAAAACATCCTCAAAGAACTGGACAGACTTTTGGAAGAAAGAGAATACAACGAGCTGTAAACTTGATTTGAAGAACTCCCACGACGTGTGACACAGAAAAGTCATGATCAGTCGAGCTTGAAGATATTCCCACGGTGTAGAGGGGCAGTTCCCACGCCGTGGAAACTAGGCAACTTCAAAATTGTGAATTAAAACCTTTGCTTGGGCATTTAGAATATACCTTCCTAGAAAAAAATGAACAGATGCTGGTCATTATTGCAGCTGATCTAGAACCTACAGTGAAGGAAATATTGGTTGAGGTTTTTGAAGAAACGAAAGAATGTAATTGCTTAGAATATTTCTGACATGAAGGGAATAAGCCCTTCTTATTGTCCACACAAGATCAACTTGGAAGAAGGCGCAAAACCTGTGGTACAACACCAAAGAAGATTAAACCTAAAGATGCAAGAGGTGGTCAAGAAAGAAGTGGTAAAGTTGATGGATGCCAAAATTATCTATTCCATTTCAGATAGTCCATGGGTGAGCCCTATTTACAGACGAAGTCATTCCAACAAGAACGGTAATCGGTTGGCAGGTGTGCATCGATTATCGCAAGTTAAACGATGTCACTTGCAAAGACCATTTTATTTTGCCTTTTATTGGTCAAATGCTCGAACGATTATCTAGTCTCCTTTTCTACTGTTTCTTAGATGGATTTTCAGGTTACTTTCAAATTCCTATAGATCCAAGAGACCAAGAGAAGATGACATTCACATGTCCTTATGGGATATCCGCCTACCGTCAGATGCCTTTCGGGTTGTGCAACGCCCCCTCCACTTTTCAAAGATGCATGACCACTGATCATTTCATTTTATTACTTCTTTTCGTAGTTTGTTTTAGTTCATTCCATCTCGTTTTAGTTAATCTTCATGCATATTTTCTCTTTTTGTTATTTTTCATATTTATCGTGTGCTTTCTAGTCTTTTGAGCTTAATTACAGGATCTTTTCGAAGACTATTCAACATGGAGGAATACATGACCTTTGGAAGCTTGTGGTTTACTTGAGGGCTTGAAGTGGTGCAATTTGACTTATTTTCAACATGATGATGTAGCAAGGTGGGCTTAATCTTTGTTGAAGAATGATGATGATGTGAAGAGAATTTGAACTATAGAAGATCAAGGAAGCAATGGGCCATCTTGGGAGAGTTTAGAAGACACATTTGGGATATCAATAACCTTGCTTGTGGGCTGGACCAAGAAATAGAGGAGCAAACTAAAAGACAAATCAAATGGGCCAAATAGCGCACTCAGCCGCACCCACGTGGTCTGCGTGGATTTACAAACAGTCTGCGTGGATCGTGTTGTGAAGGACCCAGATTTTAGCCGTTAGCCTCTATTTGGGGAAAGTTGGTGGGATACTTTTGAGCAAATATTTGATCCGAGATTAAACCATTTTACTGGGTTTTTGAAGGGAGGAAGAGGGAGAACTCTTGAAGGAGACACACTCATTTTGCACTCTAAGAAGACTTGAAGATTTGTGGATTTCTTTCATCTTTCATCTTGAACAATGCTTCATATATTTAATCAAACTTGTTTTTCTTTAATCTTAGTCATGCTAGGCTATATTTACCTTTGGTTGATGTTGGTTTAACCTATGGATGATTAGTTACTTTGAAGACTTCTTATGAACTTCTGCTTGAAATTTATGGGAATGTTTTCTAGTTAAACATCTTCTTGTGTTTATTTGTCCTTGATCATGAACTTGGATCAATGAATGTTTATTTTGTTGGCTAATTTCTTGGTTAAGTAATGGAACCTCAAATTATTAAGCAACAAATGGTTTATATGTTTGTTTTCATTTCATTTAAAGCATGGGAATATTTCCTCCATAATGATAATGTAAGCATTTGATTATCTTTTAGGCTTGGTAACTCTTAAAGCTTAATGCTAGTTGATTTTCACAAAATTACATGCTTCATTGCTTTTGTGACTTTGATTAAGGAAATGTGTTTTGAGCTCCTCTGACCATTTTAATAACAAAGCAGAGTTGACGTGATTTGTGCTTATGAATTGCTATAGCCAAGTTAAATTAAATCACAAGTGTTGTTCCATTTTGTCTAATGATAAGTTAACTAAGAAATCCATGTGGTTTATTCCAAAATCAACCAATTTCCCTTCATTGATTTTAAATCAAATCATTTATTTGTTTATTTGTAATTTCTACATTCAAGCATAGTTTTAGTTTTCTCAAAACAAGAAAAAAGATTTAAACCCCCATTTTACTTTTTTTTTCACAAGTACTTGAACAAGTGATTTTCGTAGAGATATAAATTGAACCAATCTTCGTGGATACAATCCCTTTACCACTATACACTATTTTAGTGTGTAATATTTCTGGTATTTATTTTGTTGGCCTCGGCAACCACCAAATTTTGGCGCCGTTGCGGGGGATTGGTTTATTTTTAATTAATTTGTTTCTCTATGCCCACATATCAACATACATGTGCTTTGATTTATAATCCAGAAATTGAAAAAAAAAGCAAGGCATTTGGCAAAGGAAAGGAGAATAGAACGTGGTCAAACTTCAAAACCTAACGGGGGCCCGGAGGTTGAAACCGCTTCCTCTAGTGACACCGAACCCGAATTAGAACCCAATTCTAGCCCCGACCCTCGCCAAGAAATTCCCAAAACACCACCCCTACAACAAAATCCACCCATCATAAACCAAATTCCAATGGCGGAAGGAGAAGAAGCTCCTGAAAGAACCATGAGACAAATGATGGAAACCGATGTAACACAAACTCCAACCGGTATCAATTACCCCGTTTTGGAAGGAGGTTCGAAATTTAAGTCAATCCTAGTTCATCACTTTCCAACTTTCCGTGGATTGGAGAATGAAGACCCTCACAAACACTTGAAGATGTTCCACATCATTTGCACTAGCATTAAGACACAAGGGTCAACCGATGACCAAATCAAGTTACGGGCATTCCCCTTTTCATTGGCCAATAGAGAAAAAGATTGATTATTCTATCTTCCACCGGGGTCAATCAACTCATGGACCGATATGCCAAGAGCTTTCCTTGATAAATTCTATCCTGCCTTTAGAGTCTCAAGTCTTAGAAATGAGCTTTCCTTGATAAGTTCAACAACTTGTGTTATGGTTGTCCACAACACCAAATTCCATAACAACTCCTCATTCAACAATTTTATGAGGGATTATTACCAATGGAGAGAAGACTTGTTGATGCCTCAAGTTGTGGAGATGTCTTTAGCAAAACTCCTTAACAAACAAGACAAGTCTTCAACACCATAGCCACCAACTCTCAACACTTTGGCCCCCGCCAAGACATGAAGAGAGACACGCATTAAAAAGTCAACGAAGTGGTGACATCAAACCTCGAGTCTCAACTTAAAGATCTAACATCCGTTGTTCAAAAGCTAGCCATGGGACAAACTCCACAAGTGATGGTTTGTGGAATATGTGCAACAATGGGACATCCCACAGATATGTGTCCCATTCTCCAAGAAGATGCGGAACATGTAAATGCCACCATAGAATTCCAAAACTACCACAACAAACCATCCGGTTACCAAAATGCATACAATTCAAGTTGGAAGCCAAATCCCAATATCAGCTATAACCCAAGACCATTGCCTCAAAATGTATTGGTTAGACCTTCTTACCCACCACAAAAACCCCATTACCAACATCCACAACCTCACTATCAACCCAAACCACACCTTCCACATCATCACCAACAACCTCCTCAATCCCAACCAAGTAGCCCTAGAATGTCTCTTGAGGACATTGTCAAATCCCTTGCCACTAGCATCCAATAATCCGAAAAAGAGACAAGAAATAGTATTTCCAACCTTGAAGCACAAATGGGAGATATAGTTACATCCCTAAGCAATTTGGAGTACCGTGGCAAACTACCTTCTCAAACCGAAAAGAATCCCAATGTCAATGTGGTGACCTTGAGAAGTGGTAAATAAACCAGAGATAGTAGCTCAAAGAATAGGTCAAGGGAAGATGAGGAAGAAATAAAGATCACTCACATTGAGGATCCTATTATCAAGAATGATGCACAAACCAGAGTACCAAAAAAGACTACCCTTCTAGTGACTCCAATAGCCACTCAACCACCATTTCAGAGGAGAAATAGATCTTGGACACCTTCCAAAAGGTGGAGGTAAACATTCCTTTGCTTGATTCACTCAAAAAAATCCCTAGATATGCAAAATTTTTGTAAGAACTTTGCACAAACAAAAGAAAATTGAAAGGGAATGAAAAGATTTCAATGAATGAAAATGCATCCGCGGAATGAAAAGATTTCAATGAAAGGGAATGTTTACGATTCCTTGCAAAATAGGGGATGTCAACTTTAGTAGTTCCATGCTTGATCTTGGTGCTTCTATTAATGTCATGCCCTATTCGATATATGAATCGCTAAATGTTGGTCCATTAAATGAAACAGGTGTCATAATTTCACTTGCGGATAAATCAAGTGTTTTCCTAGAGGTGTCTTAGATGATGTTTTGGTGCAAATGAATAACTTAGTCTTCCTGAAGGATTTCTATGTGATTGATTTAGAGGAACAAGTTTCCTCCAAATCGGCTCTAATCTTGCTTGGAATACCGTTTTTGAAAACGACTAAGACAAAAATCGATGTGTATGCGGGTAGTTTAACAATGGAATTTGATGGTGAAACAATAAGCTTGAATATATATGATGCTATGAGATATCCTAGTGATGTCTCATTTCTATATTTTGTTGATTTTGTTGAACCACTAACCCAAGAGTTGTTTGAGTTGACTAATGGTGGCATGTTAGGGATGGTTCTAGGCAAAGGATTCCATTGCGGGAAACTAGCCAAGAAATTGAATCTCTATTCTCTAGAACCGGAAATCAAAAGTTGGTTAACAATTTGGAGGTCAAAAAATCTACACAATTTAGTGTGAAGAAAATCGAGTTGCGTTAAACTCACACAAAGTTTCCACCCTCCCTTGTTCAACCACCGAAATTGGAATTGAAAGTCCTACCTTAACACTTGAAATATGCTTATTTGGGAAAGAAAGAGACTATTCAGGTTATTATTTCCACTTGCCTAACCGAATTTGAAAAAGAGCAACTCCTCAAAGTGTTGAAGGAACATAAAGTAGCCATGGGTTGGACGATTGCGTATATCAAAGGATTGTGCCCCTCCACTTGTATGCATAAGTTTTTGATGGAGGATGAATGCAAGCCAAGCCGGGATGTGCAAATAAGATTGAATCCGCATATGATGGAAGTTGTGAAGAAAGAAATATTGAAGCTTCTTGATGTGGGGATGATCTATACAATCTCGGATAACAAGTGGGTGAGCCCGGTACAAGTGGTGCCAAAGAAGACAGGAATCACGGTGGCCGAGAACAACAAAGGTATTATGGTCCCCACCCATGTGCAAAACGGGTGGGGAGTATGTATTGACTACCGAAAACTCAATGCAAGCACAAGAAAAGACCATTTACCATTTCCTTTCATTGATCAAATGTTAGAAAGGTTGGTCGGGAAATCTCATTATTGCTGTCTAGTCGGGTATTCCGGTTTTCACCAAATCCTGGTGGAACCGGAAGACCAAGAAAATACAACCTTTACATGTCCATTTGACACTTTTGCATACCGGAGAATGCCCTTTGGATTGTGTAATACCCCGACCACTTTCCAACTTTGTATGGTTAGTATTTTCTCGGAATATTTCGAAAACATTATTGAAGTTTTTATGGATGATTTTACGGTATACGAAAACTCCTTTCAAGAGTGTTGGACTTCTCACCAAGGTTTTGAAAAGATGCATTGAAACAAATTTGGTTTTGAATTTGAAAAATGACATTTTATGGTGAGTCAAGGTCTTATTTTCGGTCACATTGTGTCAAAGAAAGGAATCGAGATAGATAAATCTAAAATTGATGTTATTCAAAGCTTACCTTACCCGACTTGTGTCAGGAAGTACGCTCTTTTTTAAGTCATGCGGGTTGTACCGAAGGTTCATCAAAGATTTCTCAAAGATAACAAGACCAATGTGCCAACTCTTCCAAAAGGAAGTTGATTTCGAGTTCAATGAGGCTTTTGACAAGCTCAAGGACTTGCTTACATCTCCCCTATCATACACGCACCTAATTGGGATCTCCCCATTGAGATCATCTGTGATGCAAGCAACTATGCTGTCACACCCTTGTTTCTGGCTAAGCATTATTATGATGATGTAACAGTTAGGGTCAACAGTTGTAACCTATTTTATGTAATGAAGAAAATTTATTTGAGTATTATGTGATTTATGTGCAATATATATGCTTATAACGATATAATAAAATAGGAAAAAAATACGCGTCTAAAATAAAATAATAGTTAGACCCAATATCTTTGAAGAAAGTTGAAGTAGTCGTAACAAGGATTCCGGAGATATAAAGAATGCTGAAATCCGACTTATAACGAAGAAGTTATGACCAATCGAAGTTTCGCGAATAAACCGGCACGATGCGGCGTATTGTAAAAAGTGAATTTTTGATAAACTACTTTTTAGCCTTAGAGATCTAAACAAAGTCGTAGTATACGTTAAACCGAGAACGTACATATAGAGAACGTCCAAATTTGACTTCGTTACCGGAAGTCAAAATTAGCCTGTTAAAATATAACTTTAAAAATAAAGTCAAAATTAGGTGACGAAGTCTAAATGAAAGTTGTAGATAACGTCGCTACCTACACGTGGATATAAAGAACGTCAAAAACAAATCTCGTATGTAAAAGTTACGGATTTTAGAAGATAAATAAATTTTGGATTAAACCCCGGAGTGACACATCGCATGATCTGGGCCACAACTTCTTCCCCATGGATTAGAACGAGATTGTGACACGTAGCATGCGTACGCCCAACGTACAGCTCAATTACGCCCCGCGTAAGTGGATTTCCCAGCCTATTAATAGAGCTCGTTTTTCACTCATTTCTTCACACCTCTTCACCCATTTCTCTCTCAAACACCCCTAAACCCTCTAAGCCTTTCCTTAGCACCTCCTAGGTGTTAGTAGCGAGTCTCGGAGCGCCAAAAGGCCCTGAGAAGAAGAGCTTTCAGCTCAGAAGTTCCGCCCACGTAGAGCGTGGTTCCTCGCTAAACCCCCTTGTAAGTGAGTTATGCTTACCATACTTTAAGTATAACTTGTGTTTAAGTTCATTATCGTTATTATGAACCTATAAACAAGATTTATCAGTGATTCCAAGTCGTTATAATGATTCATCTACTTAAGGGGATGATGTCTAGGTTGGACTTAGTGAGGTGTTTAAAGTGGGATTTCCAAACAGTATACTTCGTATACCAAACGGACCCTACCTTCGATATGATCCTACCTGGTTGTTACTTACTTGATAGATCTTGAAGTAGACTTTGAGTTAATGATGAATCTAGACTAATAAATAGTTGCAATAAATAATAGACTAAAACTTAGTGATAATGATACTAGGTTTCGTCAAAGGAAAAGACAATTGTTAGAAGCGAAGCGCTGCCCAAATTTCGAGTTATCACTTTAAAAAGTGAGTGCATAGTTACTTTCATCTTACACATAGATATGAAGTATTTAATATAAATTATGTGCTATATGTGCCCATTATATGTGTTCCTGATATCTATGCTAGATGAACGATTTATACATGTTTTACTACATTTAAACTTATGTATTTTATACCTATAATTATGTTGGGTAAAGATGGGCAGATGATATAGATGATGAAAGATGAAATAAATGATGTGAGACCTTGATGTTAAAGCTGATCTAATCATCTAGCAGAGTATAGATGACAACCACAGACTATTCTAGACAATCCAGTGGAACGCTGACATGCTCACAACCTGTAGGTGTTTGTGAACGACGTGTTCACCAGGTGTACTCCATCCCCTCATGGTTTCCTTGCTGACATATACTGCTAACGAATCCCCTAAGCATTATTGTCAATCCTAAAGATAATACTTAGGCCAGGTCCCTTAAATTAGATGCTTTAGGGACAGAAAGTGAGGATAACGAGAACGGGTAATCGGGTTGTATGATTTGATGAAAATTAAAGAACTTAATTATTATGGGTTGAAAACCCTATGTGCTCACCAGGCTCCCAAGCCTGAACCACTCAGTTTCTTGTGTTACATGTAGTGGCATAAGAGCACATATGTGATGATCAGATGAGAGATCTATGGATTGTAGGCCATTAGAATAATAGATGTTTGTAAGGACTATGTTATTTTCCGTGTATGCTTATGTACTGTATTGACGATGGCATCCCAACTTTTTTAATATAGTTATATACATTTCTTCAAAAATGCTTTGATAATATCTTTATTATATTTTGGAAACAAATTCCGCAATATTATTCTTCAAAAAGATACTCTGATTTTTAAAATAAAGCATAAACAAATTGGTCTTTTCTGACTGTGAAATTGGGGATGTCACAGTTGGTATCAGAGCATTAGCTTGAGCGAACTAGGAATTTGTAGGCTTTCTAGACTTAAACTTAGAATGCTAAGCGATGATTGTGAGATGAGTGTCTGCTATATTTATGAAATATATAGAAACGAGCACTAGCTTATTTTAGGAAAGATGCCTAAATTGCTTTTATATGCTCAGTGATTTACGTATAGCTATAAAATACATTATATGATTTATGATGCTAATATTTGATCGGATCTATGGTCTATTGCCAACCGGATCTGTAAACTTTATGTGTTCAGATTTCTAAATGTTTAATTACGATATTAGAACTGACATGTAACTTTTCGGAGAGACAAGGGGGATTTAAACGTCTATCGTAAATAAAGATCTAAATTCACATGCTTTTGTGTATAGATCGACATGGTGAGAACTCGCACTGGATTAGGAAATGCTAATGGAAACCTGGAACCTAATCCACGAGGGATTGAGTGTGCACCAGAAGTAGCATCTGCACCTGAGCCAATCACGATATCAGGAATCCAAGCAATGATTCGGGCTATGATGGCCGAACAAAGGGAGGAGATGAGACAAATGTTGCATAATAATAGGGATGAACCTATTGTGCCCATTATACAACCTGAACTAAACATTGAATAGTCAGAGGAGGGTAATGACAGTCGTATTGTGAGTCAAGTTGAACCCCATATGGGTAGAAGAAACCAACCCAATTGAGGAAATGATGGACGTGGGTGCAAGTACAAGGATTTCATGGCATCCAAGCCACCAAGTCTTTCTGGAAGCCCAACACCAGTGGAAGTCATGGATTAGATCTCCGAGATGGAGATGATGTTTGAAAGTTGCGACTGTAGCAACAAACAGAAGACTTCTCTCGCAGTTACACTGTTGAAGGCTAGGGTATTAAGCTGGTGGAAGCTACTAGATGATACCATGCCCAAAGGAGAAGCTAGCAAGATGTCTTGGGAATACTTTTTGGTACAACTAAAAATGCAGTACAGCTCTGAGCATGATCTTCTGGAGATCAACAATGAGTTTCAGAATCTGAAGAAGGGAAGGATGAGTGTCAGCGAGTATGCTGTAAGTTTTATGGAGAAAATGAAGCTTGTTCCTTATTTGGTTCCAACTGAACTCTCCAAGGTCAACAAGTTTTCTAATGGATTGCCAGCAGACTTTGGCCCAATGGTCAAACAAGCAACAACCTTGAAAGTCGTTGTCTGGGCAGCTAAGAATATAGAGATCCAGTTAAGGGAGAAGGGTCTGGAGAGACCCGAGGTAGGAGAGAAGAGGAAGTTTGAAGGATCTTCAAGGTCCAACAAGAAAAGAAAATTCTCGAAGTCTGGTTCTAAGAAGTTTGGAGGAGGAGAAGGTGAAGGAAGATTGTGTGAGAAGAGAAAAAAGAAACACTCTGGAAAATGTGGCGAGCAGGTGACTTGTTTCAAGTATGGGAGGACCGAGCATTACGCCAATGAGTGTACATTCAACAAGAAGGTGTGTTACGGATGTAATGAAGAAGGACATATTACTAGGGATTGCCCGAAAAAGAAAGAGGCAACAAGGCCTATTGTTCCGCCAAGGCCAAAGGCAAGAGCATTCCAGATGACCCCGGAAGCAGCAAGGGATGAAGAAGATGTCGCTTCAGGTGCCTTTCTTGTAAATGGATTGTCTGCCAATATATTGTTTGATTCTGGAGCTAATTACTCCTTTATATCGCATAAATTTGGTGGAAGACTAGCATTTCATGTAGATAAACTTTATAATGCTCTAGTTATAGAAATTGCTAGTGGCAAATTCATACCTATTAGTGATTGCATTAAAAACATCGTCATCGACTTGAATAGGAATAAATTCGACGAAGATTTGTTACCCATTGAATTGAACGGTTTCAACGTCATACTGGGAATGGATTGGCTTAGCGCGAATGATGCTGAGATACTATGTAAGAAGAAGATGGTGAGAGTAAACCCACCTGGAAATAGTTGTTTATGGTGTACGGGGACTAACGTAGAGTAAATTCTGGAATCATTTCCTTGATGAAAGACAGAAAGTGTTTGTCCAAAGGATACACATCATACTTGGAATTTGTGATCGACGCAAAAAAGGATAAGAAAGATAGGCAAAGAATACCAATGGTGTGTGACTATTCGGAAGTCTTTCCCAAAGATCTTCTTGGATTGCCCCCTGATAGACAAGTAGAGTTTTGAATATACTTGTTGACAGGATCGACGCCAATAGAAAAAGCACCATACCGATTAGCACCGACGAAGATGAAAGAGCTTATGATGCAACTTCAGGAGTTGTTGGACAATGGTTTCATTAGACCTAGTTCTTCATCCTGGGGAGCTCTGGTGTTATTTGTGAAGAAGAAGGATGGAAGCATGAGAATGTCCATGGACTATAGGGAACTAAACAAGGCAACGTTAAAGAACAAGTATCCATTGCCAAGGATTGACGACCTATTTGATCAGATGCAAGGTTCGAGCTATTTCTCAAAGATCGATCTTAGGTCAGGATATCATCAGTTAAAGGTAAGAGAGCAAGACATCGAGAAGACCGCATTCAGAATGAGATACGGACACTATGAGTTCTTGGTTATGTCATTTGGACTAAACAATGCTCCAACAACATTTATGGATTTGATGAAAAGGGTTTGTAAACCATTACTCGATAAATCTGTAATAGTTTTCATACATGACATTCTGATTTACTCAAAGAGTGTAAATCCCCAATTTCCTTGTGTATCAATCAGATCCGTTTGATGGTGCGGAATCCCAATCAAACGGATGATGCCAGATCAAAATAGAAGAGAAGGAGAAGAAGAATAATATGAATCTATGATGTATTCAAGATTGGAATGATGAACAATACACAAGATTCACACACTTGCACCTTTTTTTTCTTGATTCTCTCTCTAGAACACCTTAGAATACACACACTTAAGCTCCTCTGGCCGTTAACTCATCACCCACCTAACATCTATATATATATGACACATGGGCCGTGAATGGGTTCACGGCCGTGAACCAGTTCACGGCCGTAAACACAACCGTAAACACATATTACTTTACAGAAAAATACATTTTCCTAGAAAAGTAAAGTATAAACCAATATTTTAGACCCAACAATCTCCCCCTTGGTTTATAGCTTTCTTTTCTAATTCACCCAACAAGCTCCCCCTAAAAATGTAGCTGACTTTTCTTGTCAATCTTCAGTTGGAGCTTGGCTTCAACATTAATCTTCAAATTTTTCACAACTTCAAGATGAACTTGATGAATCTTCAATGAATGACTTCATCTTGAGCAGTTGGGCTTTTCTTCAAAATTTGACTCTGAACGCACGTTGGGTGAGGAGGCTTCTTGAAAAGATTCTTGAAAGATGGCGTTTTCAGCTTGAGAATCTTCAGAGAGAACAATAGAGAGATCTACTCTTCTGGATCACTTCAGCAAGTACAAGAATAGCAGCAAATTGATTGAGGAGGCTTCAATGCAATCTGTCACATGATCTTCAAGTCAGCGTCACCTTGCTTCTGGGGTTGAAGGATTGAATGTTGAAAGAATAGTCTTCATTTCTTGCTCCTTCGAATGAGAATTCTTCGATGATCACGGACGAAGCCTTGGCTTAGAAAATCTCGATACAGTCTCCATGAGTCTCATATGCATCTGAATTCAATTTTCAAGACAAAGCAAAAACTAAAAGAAAACTTAGCACACAATATTTTTGGATTTCTCATATTTTCTGGAAAAATAAAAACATAAACAAGAATATTTTTGGATTTTTGATTTTTCTGAACAAGAAATAAAATAGAAATAACACTATTTTTGGATTTTTCTAATTTTTCTGATTTTTGTTTGATTTTTGAATTTTCTGATTTTTGTTTGATTTTTGAAAATTTTTTAATTCTCCCCCTAAATTTGTGCATAGAGGAAAACAATGAACAAATTTAATAAAAACAAAAATTAATTGGGATCAAAGTTGTGAGACAGTATTAACTTTGTTTATCAGTACCTTCGCCTTCATGAATAGATCTTGTCAATTGTCGGTATTGTGGTCCACTTAAACACGAAGGATATCGACAAACTTTTCTAAATAAACCATTTAGCTGACGACGACCACGGGTATTGTTGTCCACTTAAATTAATCAGCGAGATCTAAAGGCAACATCTAAATGGTTCAATTTTAGTTGCACTAGAACGTGTTCCCCACTTCCCGATATACCCTGGTTATCAAGAGCTTCCAAAGAACTCCTTACTTTAGGTGAGTAAACAATTATTAAGGAGGAACACAGATTTAGAGATAGGTGCATATGTTGTGTCCCAGGTCGGATCTCTTTCAATCACGCAGAGGGGACAGCATATGGCTAACTAGGATAGAGGGATTGAGAGGTAGAATATTGCATACGCTGTGTTCCAGGTCGGATCATTTCAATCACGCAGAGGATACAGCATATGACTAACAGATAGGAAGAATTGCACCGATAAAGAAGATGCATAGAAATAGAGTTGCAGATGTTGCATTCCAGGTCGGATCTCTTCCAATCACACAGAGGAAGCAACATATGACTGACAGATAGAAAGCAAGAAAATAATTTCCTACAGACCTAGTTTATCAGAACCCCCCAGTTGCCCTATCGGAACCAGAATTAAGGACATAAGTCCGTACATCAAGGCAAAGTTGAATCACAGTTCTACATGCGTGTTAATTTAGTGTATCATGTGGGTTCCCGTGTTTATCTCACTGCTCAATCTACCCGAGCGTCATATGGTCAGTCCAAACAATCCTATCTAAATCCACACTGTCAAATCCTTCGTGCCTACCAGCACATTGAACACAGAGTCTAGACAATTCTGATTCTGTCCCTTACACATGTTTTAGACTGCCTATTATCACTTTATCTTGATATCACTTCCTAAAACAACCTACTAAAGAAAGACATATAAGGAAATAACAAATTGTCTTCAAAATGAATCGGTTTAAGATAAGCTCAGGAGTATAGAGAAGAAAACTCAAACCGTAAGTCACCGATTGAATTTGCATCCAGAAGGTCTCAGAACAGCACGCATAATCTCAGAAAAGATCCGAAAATTCTTCACATCATTAAGCACAAACCCCATGAGTGATCCCTTCCTTTCTTCCTTTCCCGCAAAGGACACATACTCTCAAACAAAGTTCTGAATGTTGTACAGTTGAGAGATGTCTCCTATCATGTGCGTGGAACAGCCACTACCAACAAACCGAAGTCTGATGATATGCCTCCATAGCTGCTCCGACACAGAGCGGGATCAGTTGGTCTTTGGAACCCAGTCCATTTTGAAACTGGGTTGACCTTTGTCATCTTTGCAAGTTACTCTCTCCCATGACATGTCCTGCTTATCACAAATAGAAGATGTAGAAATATTAGAATCATTAGAAGATTTGGGAGAGTGAACCTTTGGTACCCATCTGTAGTTGGGTTTAACCCATTTCTTGTTCGATCCGATGGGTGCCTCAGTACTTGCTTTTGAACTGGAAGCCGATCATTGAGATAACTTTGATTTGACTGATCTTGATTTCGCTGGAGCATCTCTTGGATTGGATTTCTTGGCCGGCATACCCTTCTGGTTGTTGGAAGATGAATCCTTGGCCTTTTTCGCATTCCAGTCACCATTTCGCGATTTTGACCTTGAAGGGCTTCTTTTTGGGTTTCTCCCTCTTGGCGCGTTCTGCCAGCCTTGTGCGTAGTAGGGAACGTATGCGCGATTTGGACAATTTCTGGCAATGTGTCCAGGTGTTCCACAGTGAAAGCAAGTCTTTTTCTTCACTGGGAAGTTGTTTCTTCCTGCCCCTGGTGGTGTATCCTTGCCTTGTCTTTTATTGTTCCCACAAGCACACTTGCAGCAGGCTGGCTGTTTGGCTTGAATTGGTGGCTTGTACTTCTCAACAACAGATTTGTTAGGAGTGACTGAGTTAGAAGCAAAAGGTTCAGAGTTCAAGGAGACATTGGTTTATTCAAAAGTGTTCTCCTTGTTCTCTTCTTCCACTACTTTACCTACACAAGAAGTAGAAACATCAGTATTTTTCATCTCAGCACCCTCAGTTGGCCCTGATTGTTCACTATTAACTGAAGCTGAAGTAGGGGGTTGGCCATACTTAAGGTGTGCTTCATTTGCTATTCCTTCCTTAGTTAGAGGGGTGAAAGTTTAGTGATCATTGAAAGGAGGTGGAACATCATGATACCCTAGACCCTTGTTTTGATTATCTTTAAATGTTAATTGTTTTTCTATCATGGACACAACTACCTTACTTGACACATAAAATTTCTTAAAGTTGAATTGAGCATCTTTATATTTGGCTTTTAATGCATCAAGTTCGGTAGTTACATCATCAAAATTCTTTCTTAAGATATCTATAATGGACACACTTGTCACTATATTCTGCCTGTAATTTCTTATAGTCATTTGTTTTGACCTCTACTTGATCTTTCAATGGTTTCTGGCCTTTCCTAAGTTGGTACCCTTCGTATTTTAGTTCCTCGTTCTCTCTACGTAGTAATTCATAGTGTTCACGTAAATTCTCCAAGGAAAGTTCATTGACTTTGATATTTGAAGAACTCATTGTTTACTAAAAATGCCCTTTGACTTGAAACCTCAAAAGTCAAATTTAAAAAGTCAAACTTAAAAGTCAAACTTGAAAAGTCAAACTTAAATGTCAAACCGAAAAGCTAAATTAGAAAATTTAAAAGTTAAACGAAAAAGTCAAAGTTTAAAGTCAAAGGTCAAACTTTAAAAGTCAAAGTCAAAATTTTAGGAAAAAGTCAAAATTAAAAGTGAAAAATTTAAAACTAAAATTTTGGGTTGAAAATGGAATTTTTAAAATAAAAGGAAATTGATTTTTGGGCTAAAACTATTAAAAATGCGAAATTGGAATCGAAAATATGGTATTTGAGTTAAAAAGGGAAGGAAAGTAATATCTAGCAAGCTAGATCAACTGGTAAGGTGCTTTGTTGACGAGGCGAGGCACCCGGGTTCGATCCCTTGCAACCCCCAAAATCGTTTCGCCCTTTTTTTAAGAAGATGCTGCGAACTTCGGACCCTCTAATCGGAGATTCGCACACGCTGCTGACCGAGACCGAGGCTGCTAAACTGTCACACCCCGAAACCGATGGCGGAAACGTTCCGGGGCGGAGTGACGTCATGTAGAGTATCACAACCAATGTACATAGCAAGCATAGTATACACAACCATTACATTACATGAGAAAGTTTTACATTTGTTTGAAAATAAAGTACTACAAGTTTTCTTAGATACATTGGTTAGAACAAAAGTAAAGACGAGTCTTCTATATGCTCCGTCTTCTTCAAAAGTTAGTAGGAGTACCTGTCTATGGATGCCCTGAGAATACAAGCAGTTTTAAAATATCAGCATAAAGCTGGTGAGTTCATAAGCGGTTTGTTTTCTGGAAAAAGATTCAGTTTCCTTTAGTTTCATGAACAGTTGATATCCAAGAAAATCCCGTATTTTCTCATAAAGGTAGTTTGGTTATCCCTTTGTTACACAATTTGAATTAAGAAAATCCTGCAAGTTTCCTTATAAAAATATGATTTGATTTCTCGTTAGATGTGCCATACAACCTTGTTTATGAAAAGTTACGTTATCCCAAGAAAACCCTATGTTTTCTTATGAAAATATTCGCTGGTTATCGATTCTGAAATGATGTGTACAAGTATCTACCATACTTGTATCGATTAAGTGAAGCATACTGAATGACTAGTTATCCCGTGGTAAGTATGTTAGTTTTGACACGTACACAAAACTAATAAGTAAGTAGTGAACTAGTAGTAATCAAAGACAGTTATTACTAGGAGGTTAGTTCACTAGGTTCGTTATTACTTTATCGGTAAATCTCCATTATCTAAGTTGCGAGTTCCATAACCATACGATAGACTAGATATGGCAATAAGAAGTCCATCATCATTTTATGACTTTTGTCACCCATGGACCTGACGATCCTACTGTAGCTAGCAGCAGGGTGTGGGGTAGTCAACCCTGTATAGATCTATACACTCAAGTCACGCTCTCCCTCCAAGAGATTCTGGTTACGGGGGTAGTCCTCCACTCTCGTATCCATGTGGAGTGTTACCGAGGACGTGTCTCCAATCATAAGAATAATGAACTTTACAAGTAATAGTATAGAAAATCCCGGTTTATGAAATGACATGAAATCCTTGTGAAATGTAAAAATGTAACATTTTATAATGAGTTTCACAATTGGTTTTGAAAACTAACTCCACGAGTTAGACGGTTGGTTAATACGGATTTCAATGTTTAAAACATATTGAACATGTAGTTATGTTATACGAAATAATAGATTTGAGTACAAGTTTCCTTGTACTTTTGCTTGTATTCCCCCCCTGAAAACATGAAAAACACAGAAAATGGTGTAGGGGTATGAACTCACCTGACGAGAATGTGCCGATTTAGATGCTAAGTATCAGTTTAGGGCTTGAACACGCGTGAGGTTCCTATGTAACATGAAGAGATACATAATTGTATCTAATTAGACTTTGATTTACTAAGATAGCAGGATAATACACTCCGAGGCACGAAAACACTTCAATTCAAGTGTTAGGGATGGTACGGGTTGTATCTAAGGAGTGTAGGGCCTAGATAAGGTGTTTACTCTTCAAGTGTAAACCCTTAGGGGAGTTTACGGTTCAAAGACCACATCCCCCATGAGTTTACGGCCGTAAACTCATGGGTGTGGTGGTTTGAGTGATCCAAGGTCTCATCTTGCACATAGGAAGGATCTAGGGTTGATTCGAGGGCTTAGGAAGTGATCGGGACATGAAATGACCTAGGAATTAGGGTTTACGGTTCTTGGACCATCCTTGGGGAGTTTACGGTCGTAAACTCATGGGTTTACGGACGTAAACCCACCCTTGTCCATGTTTGTCCATTTTCCATGTGTTTTGGTGGTTTGTAGGCCATTCATGCAAGTTCTAGACTCATATACAAGCCATGCAAGGTGTTTAGAGCATTAAAACACCCTTGGAAGGTGTTTACGATTTTGGGAGATGTTCCCAAACCGTAAACTCAAGTTTATGCTCATTTGGACATGTTTTAGGGTTCTAAGATCATCCAAGCAAGTTTCAAGGCCATTAGACATGCATTGGAAGGGTTAAGGAGCATCAAAACCCCATGAAAGGGTGTTTACGGTTCTTGAACATTCAAGAACCGTAAACTCATGTTCATGGCCAAAAATTCATGATCTTGTGGTTCTAACTCCATGCATGTAAGAATCTAAGCATTAGAAGAGGTTTGGAAGGGTTTTGGGGCTTCAAAACCCCCATTGAAGGAGTTTACGGTTTTGAGAGGCTCCCCCAAACCGTAAACACATACTTTTGATGATTTTTGGGAGGTTCAAACATAGATTTGCATGCATGATAGGATAAACAACTAGTTAGGAAGGATCACTTACCAAATTGGAGCTTGAAAGTGAAGATTTCTTGAGAGAGTTCGATTTCTAGAGAGAGAGTAGAGAGAGAAAGTTGAAGTGGGGAAAAGGGCTCAAAAGTGCCCACTCATCCTTTATATATGACTAGAGTTAGTGACCCGGTGGGAATACACCCAATACCGGCATTAAACGGAGCTTAATATTTTACCCGGGTAAATAGCCATTACCCGCACTAGTCATAGTCTAGAAATTTTCAAAAGATTATTTAGAGTGTTTTCACTCAAATAAATATTTCGTTTCAACACATAGGAAATTATAATAATAATTCTAAATGAATTATTTAATTTGAAAGTGAACGGAAAAACCCAAAATAAAATAAATTTTATTAACGACATGGGTTATGTTAACGGAATATCTTTCGGGTTGTCACATTATCCCCCCGTTAGAGGAAATTTCGTCCCGAAATTTAGAATTTAGATACAAATCATGGAATTGGAAAGAGATGCGGGTATTTCGTTTTCATCGAGTCTTCGCGTTCCCAAGTGAATTCGGGTCCCCGCTTGGCATTCCAGCGAACCTTCACTATCGGGATGCGGCTTTGTTTCGTTCGTTTGATCTCTCTATCCATGATTTCGATGGGCTCTTCCACAAAGTTCAGGTTTTCGTTGATTTCGATCTCATCCAGAGGAATCACAAGGGTCTCATCAGAAAGACACTTTTTAAGGTTTGAGACGTGGAAGACAGGGTGAATATTGCTAAGTTCCTGAGGTAAACGGAGTCTGTAAGCCACGGGACCAATCCTGGCTAGGATTTCGAAAGGTCCTATGTACCTTGGGTTAAGTTTTCCACGCTTTCCGAAGCGTATCATGCCCTTCCAGGGTGAGACTTTCAACAAGACACGGTCTCCAACCTGGAATTCCAAGGGTTTTCGTCGTTTATCGGCGTAGCTCTTTTGTCTATCTCGGGAGGCCTTAAGTCGTTCTCGGATTTGTACGATCTTTTCAGTGGTTTCGCGGATGATTTCTGGACCAGTGAGAGTGCTGTCAGGGACTTGTCCCTTGACCAGCTGCGTGTCACCCACCTCAGCCCAGCACAGATGGGATCTGCACTTGCGGCCATAAAGGGCTTCGAACGGCGCAACCTTGATGCTGGTATGGTAGCTGTTGTTATAAGAAAATTCAACCAAAGGAAGATGAGTATCCCATGACGCGCCGAAGTCGATGACGCAGGCTCTCAACATGTCTTCCAAGGTTTGGATGGTTCTCTCACTCTGTCCATCTGTTTGAGGATGGTAAGCTGTGCTCATATCCAGCTTAGTTCCAAGAGCCTTCTGTAGTGACTGCCAGAACCTAGAAGTGAACCTGCTATCCCGATCGGAAATGATGGACACAGGTACACCGTGCAGTCGGACCACCTCTTGGATGTAGATTCGCGTGAGTCTTCCCATTTTGAAGTTTTCCTTGATAGGAAGGAAGTGAGCAGATTTGGTCAGTCGGTCGACAATTACCCAAATGGTGTCGTACCCACTCGGAGATTTGGGTAACTTGGTAATGAAATCCATAGTAATCATTTCCCATTTCCATTCAGGTATTTCGGGTTGTTGGAGTAGACCGGAGGGTTTTTGATATTCGACCTTCACTTTGGCGCAAGTCAGGCACTTGCCCACGAAGGTAGCGATTTCTGCCTTCATATTTGGCCACCAGTACAGTTTCTTGAGATCCAGGTACATCTTATCCGAACCTGGGTGTACGGAGTATTTAGTATTATGAGCTTCGTTCATGACAACCTCTCTGAAGCCTCCGAAATTTGGGGTCCAGATCCGGTCCATGAAACAATAGACTCCGTCGTTTCTGATCTCAAGATTCTTATCCATTCCTCTCAGGGCTTCGCCTGACACGTTTTCTGGTATTAAGGCTTCCAGCTGAGCCTCTTTGATTTGTGCGGATAAGTGGGAATGGATAGTCATAGTCAGTGCCTTCACCTTACGACCTGAGTATTCTTTCCGGCTGAGGGCATCTGCCACCACATTGGCCTTGCCGGGATGGTAGCGGATTTCACACTCGTAGTCGTTGAGTAGTTCAACCCATCGCCGTTGTCTCATGTTCAGCTCCTTTTGGTCGAGGATGTGCTGTAGACTTTTATGGTCAGTGAAGATAGTGCACTTAGTTCCGTAGAGATAATGTCTCCAGATTTTTAATGCGAAGACCACTGCTCCCAATTCTAGGTCGTGAGTCGTGTAGTTGACTTCGTGTACTTTTAGTTGTCTGGAGGCATAGGCGATGACCTTGCCTCGTTGCATTAGGACACAACCGAGACCTTGATTGGACGCATCGCAGTAGACAACGAAGTCTTCCGTCCCATCGGGAAGGGACAGGATAGGTGCGCTGCACAAGGCTCGCTTCAGTGTTTGGAACGCAGCGTCTTGCTTTTCGCTCCAACAAAAGGGTACACCTTTCTGAGTTAGAGTGGTTAAGGGTTTGGAAATTTTGGAGAAATTTTGGATAAATCTGCGATAGTAGCCAGCGAGACCCAAGAATTGACGGATTTCGGTGGGTGTCTTTGGTGCTTACCAGTTTTCTATCGCTTTGATCTTGGAAGGATCCACGTGTATGCCCTCCTTGCTTACCACGTGACCAAGGAAAGTAACCTTCCGGATCCAGAATTCACATTTGGAGAATTTTGCGTACAGTTGCTCCGATCTAAGAGTTTCCAACACTAGCCTCAAGTGTTGTTTGTGATCCTCTTCGCTTTTGGAATAGACAAGTATGTCGTCGATGAACACGATAACAAACTTGTCCAGAAATGGACGACACACCCGGTTCATCAAATCCATGAACACCGTCGGCGCGTTGGTTAGACCGAAGGGCATAACTACGAATTCGTAGTGACCATATCGAGTCCGAAAGGCTGTTTTGGGAACGTCACCCTCATGGACTCGCAGCTGATGGTACCCTGATCTTAAATCAATTTTGGAAAAGTAGCTAGCTCCTTGAAGTTGATCGAAGAGGTCGTCTATTCGAGGAAGAGGATAACGGTTTTTGATCGTGAGCTTGTTCAGCTCTCGGTAATCGATACACATTCGAAAAGATCCATCTTTCTTTTTCACGAATAAGATCGGGGCTCCCCACGGCGAGGAACTCGGTCTGATGAATCCTTTACTGAGCAGCTCATTAAGCTGACTAGATAACTCCTGCATTTCTGCCGGAGCTAATCGATAAGGAGATTTGGCTACGGGGGTAGCTCCGGGGATTAAGTCGATACGAAACTCCACTTGGCGTTCAGGAGGGATTCCTGGGAGATCCTCTGGAAAGACATCAGGAAAGTTGCAGACTTCGGGGATGCTCTCGAGGTCTTTAACTTCCTGCTTTTCGTTAACGACATGGGCTAAGAATGCATAACACTCCTTCCGCAGAAGTTTCTGGGCTTTGATGCACGAAATGATGCGAAGGTTTGAACTGAGTTTATCCCCGTAGATTACAAGAATTTCATCCAAAGGAAGATTGAGACGGATAGCTTTTTCGAAACAGAGGATGTCTGCATGATTGGGGCTCAACCAATCCATGCCAACGATGACATCAAAGCTTTTTATGGAGACTGGCATAAGGTCAATGAGAAATGAAAGGTCGTTTAAGGATAGGGTACACCCTACGTATATCTCGTTAGTGCTCTCTTTCTCACCGTTAGCCATTTCGACGGTAAACTTTTCGGTTAATGGTTGGGATTTTTGTTTAAGAAATTGTTTGAATGCATGACTAACAAAGCTCCTTTCAGCACCAGAATCGAAAAGAATGCATGCATAAGAGTTGTCGAGGAGAAACGTACCCGTGACAACGGTGGGGTCAGCGACTGCCTCTTCTTGTCCCATGGTTAGAACTCTCCCGGTGTTGTTGGTTGTTGCTGCTTTGGGGCAGTCCCTCTTGAAATGCCCGACCTCCCCACAGTTGTAGCAGGCTCAACCAACACCCGTTCCAGAGGCTTGATTTGTTGGTTGGGCTGGGGTTCTACAAAATCGCATCGTGTGCCCCTTTTTGCCACAGCTTGTGCATGACATCTCCCGGCACGGGCCGGGATTATGGTGGTAGTTACACTTGTCACACCGAGGAAGGGTGCCATTGTACCTGCTGGTAGGAGCCTGGGTGGCAGGAGTAGCAACAGGGGTAGTAGCAGCGTGGACCGCCACAATTTGCTGTTTCTTTGAGGATCCTTGCGAACCCTGACCCTTTCGTTTGTTCCAGGATTTCTTCTTGTTTTCAACGCTCCCTTTAGCCGGATCAGAGGCGGTGGCTATTTCCTCGGGATCGTCGCTATGATCAATCAGAATTTGTGCCAAACACTTGGCGCTATCGAAGGTTTCCGGCTCTGCAGACAAAACATTTCCCTTGGTTGGCTGGGTCAACCCCCAAATGAATCGTTCGATCTTTTTGCTTTCCGGGGATATCATTCCCGGACAAAGGAGTGCTAGGTCCTCGAACCTAGAAGTGTAGGAGGAAATGTCAGAACCCTTCATCTTTAGGGTCCAGAGTTCGTGTTCGAGTTTCTGCATCTCGCCCCGTGGGCAATACTGGGTTATCATGAGTTCCTTCAGTTTGTCCCAACCCATGGCATTTGCCACTGGCAGGGTTAAGGACTTGACCCGATCGTTCCACCAGGTTAATGCTTTGTTGAGGAAAGTGCAAGCGGCGTACTTCACTTTGTTGGATTCGGAGACTGCGCAAATCTCGAATATGGACTCAATCTTTTCAAACCATTGAGTCAGAGCAATAACACCTCCTTTGCCGTCGAAAGATGTGGGTTTTGCGTTCATGAAGTCTTTATAGGAGCACTCCTTTTGGTGTCCCTGACCACTTTCCTGTAATTGAGGATGCACACCACTTCCCTGACCACCAGATCCACCGGAATTTATTTGCGACATGGCAGCAGCCACTGCAGCAGTAACAGCTGCCTGAAACATGACAGGATCAAATTGGGGAGGAGGCGGTGGTGGAGGAGTGTCGTTGTTTCTCCTGGTAGATCTCCTTCGGGGAGGCATCTTGATCTGAAATGACCAAGAAAGAGGAGGATGGAATTTAGAGATATGAAGCAAGGATATATCTCATAATAATTTTTAGAGTGTTCTACTAAGCGATAGGACAGGAAAATTACTTAAAGTAAGTAAACTACCGCTAAGGGAGGAATGAGTAGTAACACTCGGAATGGATTTCCATGAGGTATTTGGTTCGGACTAAAATGCTCCCATAGTATTTTATGTTGAATGGATATTAGGTAAGTTATAGGCCTGCTGTACACCACAGTCACTCCCAAGCACATGTTGGCCGTGTCTCGAATGAATATAGTTGATCAGGCTATATTGACCCTAGACATGACTACATAACTGCGTAGGTTTAACCATAGTGCACAACACCCAAATTACTTATGCTTTATTCTTCTTCGCGATACGGATTTCGGTACTCGGGTATACTTGTATACTTTTATAAAAATACTTATATTTTAAAAGCATACTTTTAGTTTAGAGCTCTTAGGCCCCTTAGTGTTTATAGTTGTATACCATGTAAGGTTCGGTATACTTAGTTCACTATAAACAAGGGCTCTGATACCAATCTGTCACACCCCGAAACCGATGGCGGAAACGTTCCGGGGCGGAGTGACGTCATGTAGAGTATCACAACCAATGTACATAGCAAGCATAGTAAACACAACCATTACATTACATGAGAAAGTTTTACATTTGTTTGAAAATAAAGTACTACAAGTTTTCTTAGATACATTGGTTAGAACAAAAGTAAAGACGAGTCTTCTATATGCTCCGTCTTCTTCAAAAGTTAGTAGGAATACCTGTCTATGGATGCCCTGAGAATACAAGCAGTTTTAAAATATCAGCATAAAGCTGGTGAGTTCATAAGCGGTTTGTTTTCTGGAAAAAGATTCAGTTTCCTTTAGTTTCATGAACAGTTGATATCCAAGAAAATCCCGTATTTTCTCATAAAGGTAGTTTGGTTATCCCTTTGTTACACAATTTGAATTAAGAAAATCCTGCAAGTTTCCTTATAAAAATATGATTTGATTTCTCGTTAGATGTGCCATACAACCTTGTTTATGAAAAGTTACGTTATCCCAAGAAAACCCTATGTTTTCTTATGAAAATATTCGCTGGTTATCGATTCTGAAATGATGTGTACAAGTATCTACCATACTTGTATCGATTAAGTGAAGCATACTGAATGACTAGTTATCCCGTGGTAAGTATGTTAGTTTTGACACGTACACAAAACTAATAAGTAAGTAGTGAACTAGTAGTAATCAAAGACAGTTATTACTAGGAGGTTAGTTCACTAGGTTCGTTATTACTTTATCGGTAAATCTCCATTATCTAAGTTGCGAGTTCCATAACCATACGATAGACTAGATATGGCAATAAGAAGTCCATCATCATTTTATGACTTTTGTCACCCATGGACCTGACGATCCTACTGTAGCTAGCAGCAGGGTGCGGGGTAGTCAGCCCCGTATAGATCTATACACTCAAGTCACGCTCTCCCTCCAAGAGATTCTGGTTACGGGGGTAGTCCTCCACTCTCGTATCCATGTGGAGTGTTACCGAGGACGTGTCTCCAATCATAAGAATAATGAACTTTACAAGTAATAGTATAGAAAATCCCGGTTTATGAAATGACATGAAATCCTTGTGAAATGTAAAAATGTAACATTTTATAATGAGTTTCACAATTGGTTTTGAAAACTAACTCCACGAGTTAGACGGTTGGTTAATACGGATTTCAATGTTTAAAACATATTGAACATGTAGTTATGTTATACGAAATAATAGATTTGAGTACAAGTTTCCTTGTACTTTTGCTTGTATTCCCCCCCTGAAAACATGAAAAACACAGAAAATGGTGTAGGGGTATGAACTCACCTGACGAGAATGTGCCGATTTAGATGCTAAGTATCAGTTTAGGGCTTGAACACGCGTGAGGTTCCTATGTAACATGAAGAGATACATAATTGTATCTAATTAGACTTTGATTTACTAAGATAGCAGGATAATACACTCCGAGGCACGAAAACACTTCAATTCAAGTGTTAGGGATGGTACGGGTTGTATCTAAGGAGTGTAGGGCCTAGATAAGGTGTTTACTCTTCAAGTGTAAACCCTTAGGGGAGTTTACGGTTCAAAGACCACATCCCCCATGAGTTTACGGCCGTAAACTCATGGGTGTGGTGGTTTGAGTGATCCAAGGTCTCATCTTGCACATAGGAAGGATCTAGGGTTGATTCGAGGGCTTAGGAAGTGATCGGGACATGAAATGACCTAGGAATTAGGGTTTACGGTTCTTGGACCATCCTTGGGGAGTTTACGGTCGTAAACTCATGGGTTTACGGACGTAAACCCACCCTTGTCCATGTTTGTCCATTTTCCATGTGTTTTGGTGGTTTGTAGGCCATTCATGCAAGTTCTAGACTCATATACAAGCCATGCAAGGTGTTTAGAGCATTAAAACACCCTTGGAAGGTGTTTACGATTTTGGGAGATGTTCCCAAACCGTAAACTCAAGTTTATGCTCATTTGGACATGTTTTAGGGTTCTAAGATCATCCAAGCAAGTTTCAAGGCCATTAGACATGCATTGGAAGGGTTAAGGAGCATCAAAACCCCATGAAAGGGTGTTTACGGTTCTTGAACATTCAAGAACCGTAAACTCATGTTCATGGCCAAAAATTCATGATCTTGTGGTTCTAACTCCATGCATGTAAGAATCTAAGCATTAGAAGAGGTTTGGAAGGGTTTTGGGGCTTCAAAACCCCCATTGAAGGAGTTTACGGTTTTGAGAGGCTCCCCCAAACCGTAAACACATACTTTTGATGATTTTTGGGAGGTTCAAACATAGATTTGCATGCATGATAGGATAAACAACTAGTTAGGAAGGATCACTTACCAAATTGGAGCTTGAAAGTGAAGATTTCTTGAGAGAGTTCGATTTCTAGAGAGAGAGTAGAGAGAGAAAGTTGAAGTGGGGAAAAGGGCTCAAAAGTGCCCACTCATCCTTTATATATGACTAGAGTTAGTGACCCGGTGGGAATACACCCAATACCGGCATTAAACGGAGCTTAATATTTTACCCGGGTAAATAGCCATTACCCGCACTAGTCATAGTCTAGAAATTTTCAAAAGATTATTTAGAGTGTTTTCACTCAAATAAATATTTCGTTTCAACACATAGGAAATTATAATAATAATTCTAAATGAATTATTTAATTTGAAAGTGAACGGAAAAACCCAAAATAAAATAAATTTTATTAACGACATGGGTTATGTTAACGGAATATCTTTCGGGTTGTCACATGAACGAGCAAGGGGGCCGAACACGTGTTGGGCCAAGGTGTTGCTGGGCCGCAAACTGCTAAGCCGTAAACGTCCGAGAAACCCTAGCCGCAAACTGATTATGGCCGCCGCCGAGAAACCCTAGCTGAAAATGCTTCTTCGGCCGTGAACCCTCCTTCGGCCGTGAACACTTCAATGGCCGTAAACACTGCTTCAGATCGCGAAAAAACAACGTTTTTCACCTTTATTGCTCCAAAAGTCGATCAAAAACTCGTTTTTTTTGAAAAACGCGAAGAAAAAACCTCCTATTTTGCCAAGATCTATCTAAGAATGCAAAAATCCTTCAAAAATAAGATCAAATACGTTCCAGATCTGCAAAAATTGATTTATACAATCCAAGCTCTGATACCAACTGTAAATCCCCAATTTCCTTGTGTATCAATCAGATCCGTTTGATGGTGCGGAATGCCAATCAAACGGATGATGCCAGATCAAAATAGAAGAGAAGGAGAAGAAGAATAATATGAATTTATGATGTATTCAAGATTGGAATGATGAACAATACACAAGATTCACACACTTGCACCTTTTTCTCTCTCTTATCTCTCTAGAACACATTAGAATACACACACTTAAGCTACTCTGGCCATTAACTCATCACCCACCTAACATCTATATATATGACACATGGGCCGTGATAGGGTTCATGGCCGTGAACCAGTTCACAGCCGTAAACACAACCGTAAACACATATTACTTTTACAGAAAAATACATTTTCCAAGAAAAGTAAAATATAAACCAATATTTTAGACCCAACAAAGAGCGAGCAAGAAAATGGAAAACACTTGCGAGAAGTATTAGAAGTTTTGAAGAAGGAGAAGCTGTACGCAAAGTTCTCTAAATATAATTTTTGGATTGGAGAAGTCCAATTCTTGGGTCATGTGGTTAACCAGGAAGGAATAATGGTTGATCCAACAAAGATTGAAGCTGTGATTAAGTGGGAACGACCAAAAAGTCCCACTGAGATTCGTAGTGTTCTGGGATTAGCTGGATATTTTCGTAGGTTTATCCAATGCTTTTCTTCGATAGCTGCTCCATTAACAGCTTTGACCCATAAGGGAGCTACATATACATGGAGTGAGAAACATGAAGAATCATTCGAGAAATTACAGAAAGAGTTGTGTGAAGCACCGATTCTGTCTTTACCTAACAGATTTGAAGACTTCGCAGTCTATAGCGATGCATCTGGAGTTGGGTTAGGTTGTGTTCTGACCCAGAGAGATAAAGTGATAGCATATACATCTTGATAGTTGAAAGAGCTCAAAAAGAACTACCCCACTCTTGATCTGGAGTTGGCAATGGTAGTATTCACATTAAAGATATGGACGCATTATCTTTATGGCACAAAGTGTAAACTCTTCACTAATAATAAAAGTCTCCAGTATCTCTTTGATCAAAAGGAATTGAATATGAGACAACGGCGCTTGCTAGAATTGCTCAAGGATTACGACTGTGAGATACTTTATCACCCTGGTAAAGAAAATGTCATAGCTGATGCTCTAAGTCGAAAAGTAAAAATAGAAAGAAAAAGGCCAAGAGCTTTAAGAATATAAGTTGTCTCGGCAATTGTAGAAGGCATCAAGTAAGCTCAGGAAGAAGCTTTAGAGAAGAATGACCAAAAGGAAGAACGTTTAGGCAAAACGTTGATATCCGGTACAAATAGTCAAGGATTGAAGGTATTCCAAAACAGGATTTGGGTGCCTAAGATGGGAGAAATAATGGATCTTCTGATGGAAGAAGCTTACAAGACCATATACTCGATTCATCCGATCAGCACTATGAAGTATAAGGATCTGAAAACTTACTACTGGTGGCAGACAATGAAGCTCGATGTTGCAAAGTATGTGGCAGAATGTGTAACATGTGCGAGAGTAAAAGCGCAACATCAGAAACCGTATGGGAGTTTAGAACCTTTGCTTGTACCCATGGGTAAGTGGGAAGACATCACCATGGATTTTGTGACGAAACTACCCAGGATGAAGCACGGTCACGACATGATTTGGATAGTCGTGGATCGGTTCACAAAGAGTGCACACTTTATAGCAGCCAATGATAGATGGTCTACGGATAAGCTTGCAAATGCCTATGTGAAGGAGATAGTAAGACTTCACGGTATTCCCTTAACGATTGTATCGGATCGTGACAGCCGTTTCACATCAAGATTTTGGTAGAGTCTACAAGAGGAAATGGGTACGAAGTTCTGTTTACGTACAGCCTACCATCCGCAAACTGATGGTCAGAGTGAAAGGAGAATTCAAACATTGGAAGATATGTTAAGAGCATATACCCTAGAATTTCAAGGTAACTGGGATTTGCTTGTACATATGGTAGAGTTTTCCTACAACAATAGTTACCATTTGAGCATCAAGATGGCCTTATCAAGCCTTGTACGAACAGAAGTGTTGTACGCCGTCTTGTTGGCTTAAGGCTGGAAAAAGGTAGTTTATGGGTCCCGAAATAGTCCATCAGACTGCTGAAAAGCTAAAAGTGATTAGAGAAAGGATGTTAGCAGCCCAGGATCGCCAAAAGAGCTATGTTGACAAGAAGCAACGACCAATGACATTCGAAGTTGGAGATTCAGTGTTGCTCAAAGTATCACTGTGGAAGGGACTTATAATATTTGGAAAGAGAGGAAAGTTGAATCCAAGATTTATTGGGCCATTCAAAGATCTTCAGAGGACTGGGAAGCAAGCTTACAAGTTGTAAATGTCGGAAGAACTGGATGATATTCATCACACTTTCCACATGTGTTATTTGAGGAAGTTTACGGGAGAAGTTCTCGATATAATTCCACTTTCGAAGTTAAAGATTGATGAAGATAAAAGGCCAATCAAAGAGCCTGAAGCAATTGTTGACCGTAAGATGAAGAAATTGTGATGCAAGACGGTCGAATTAGTGTTAGTACGATGGAAACATACGAATGGGCTGAACCTCACATGGGAGACAGAGAGTGACATGATGAGTCGCTATCCACATCTATTTGTTGATGCATGATTCCAGGGACGGAATCATCCTAAGGAGGATAGAATTGTAACGCCTGTGTTTCTGGCAAAGCAATATTAGGATGATGTAATAGTTAGGGTCAACAATTATAACCTATTTTATGTAATGAAGAAAAATTATTTGAGTATTATGTGATTTATGTGCAATATATGTGCTTATAACGATATAATAAAATAGGAATAAAATACGCGTCTAAAATAAAATAATAGTTAGACCCAATATCTTTGAATAAAGTTGAAGTAGTCGTAACAAGGATTCTGGAGATATAAAGAATGCTGAAATCCGACTTATAACGAAGAAGTTATGACCCGTTGAAGTTTCGCGACTAAACTGGCACGACGCCGCGTATCGTAAAAAGTGAATTTTTGACAAACTACTTTTTAGCCTTAGAGATCTAAATGAAAGTCGTAGTATACATTAAACCGAGAACGTGCATATAGAGAACATCGAAATCTGACTTCGTTACAAGAAATTATGATTTTTCTAAGATTTAGCATATCAATACACATCCTAGAAATCAAATTTTAGATCGATCGATTTTTAGCCAACACAACCTAAACGAGAATTGGAAATCTCTTTATTAGGAGCTCAATGATATAAAAACAGTCGAAAACAGACATCGGATGACAAAGTTATGAATTTTTAACGGACTTTAACTGTCTAAGCTTGTTCAAATATAACTTTAAAAATAAATTCACAATTAGCCGACAGAGTCTAAATGAAAGTTGTAGATCATACTGCTACCTACACGTGGATATGAAGAACGTAAAAAACAGAGCTCGTATGCAAAAGTTATGAATTTTAGAAAATAATTAAATTTTGGATTAAACCTCGGAGTGACACGTGGCAAGATCTGGGCCACAACTTCTTCCCCACGGCTTGGAACGAGATTGCAACATGTAGCATGTGTACGCCCAACGTACAGTAGTACGCCCCATGTACAAATCAATTACGCCCCGTGTAAGTGGATTTCCCAGCCTATAAATAGAGCTCGTTTTTCACTCATTTCTCCACACCTCTTCACCCATTTCTCTCTCAAACACCCCCAAACCCTATAAGCCTTTCCTTAGCACCTCCTAGGTGTTAGTAGTGAGTCCCAGAGCGCTAGAAGGCCTCGAGAAGAAGAGCTTTCAGCTCAGAAGTTCTGCCCGTGCAGAGCCCGGTTCCTCGCTAAACCCCCTTATAAGTGAGTTACGCTTACCATACTTTAAGTATAACTTATGTTTAAGTTCATTATCGAAATTATGAACCTACAAACACGATTTATTAGTGACTCCAAGTCGTTATACTGATTGATATACTTACAGGGATGATGTCTAGGCTGGATTTAGTGAGGTATTTAAAGTGGGATTTCCAAACAGTATACTTCGTATACCAAACGGACCCTACCTCTGATATGATCCTACCTGGTTGTTCCTTACTTGATAGATCTTGAAGTATACTTTGAGTTAATGATGAATCTAGACTAATAATTAGTTGCAATAAATAATAGACTAAAACTTAGTGATAATGATAATAGGTTTCATCAAAGTAAAAGACAATTGTTAGAAGCAAATCGTTGCCCAAATTTCGAATCATCACTTTAACAAGTGAATCCATAGTTACTTTTATCTTACACATATATATGAAGTATTTAATATAACAATATGTGCTATATGTGCCTATTATCTGTTTTCCTGATATCTATGCTAGATGAACGATTTATACATGATGAGAGGCCTTGATGTTAAAGCTGATCCGGTCATCCAAAGGAGTATAGATGACGACCACAGACTATTCTAGACAGTCCAATGGAACGCTGGTAGGCTCGCAACCTGTAGGTGTTTGTGAACGACGTGTTAACCAAGTGTACTCCATCCCCCTCATGGTTGCCTTGCTGACATATATTGCTAAGGAATCCCCTAAGAATTATTGTCAATCCCGAAGATAATCCTTAGGCTAGGTCCCTTAAGTTAGATGCTTTAGGGACAGAAAGTGAGGATAACGGGAACGGGTAATCGGGTTGTATAATTTGATGAAAATTAAAGAACCTAATTATTGTGGGTTGAAAAACCTATGTGCTCACCAAGCTCCCAAGCTTGACCCACTCTGTTTCTTGTCTTATAGGTAGTGGCATAAGAGCACAAATATGATGATCAGATGAGAGATCTATAGATTGTAGGCCATTAGAATAATAGATGTTTGTAAGGCCTATGTTATTTTCTGTTTATGCTTATATAATATATTGACGATGACATCCCAACATTTTTAATATAATTTAATACATTTCTTTGGAAAATGCTTTGATAATATCTTTATTATATTTTGGGAACAAATTCCGCAATATTATTCTTCAAAAATATACTCTGATTTTTAAATAAATCTTAAGCAAATCGGTATTTTCTGGCTCTGAAATTGGGGATGTCACACACGCTATAGGCGCCGTTTTCGGTCAAAATAATGGAAGAGCCTCCCATGTGATATATTATGCATCAAGAACACTAGACAATGCTTAAAGCAACTACTCTACCACGGAGAAGGAGCTATTGGACATAGTGTTCGCTTTGGAGAAGTTTTGGCAATATCTACTTGGTACCAAAGTCATTGTGTATTCGGATCATGCGGATCTCAAGTACTTGATGACCAAGAAAGATACAACGCCAAGACTCGTTCGGTGGATATTACTATTGCAAGAATTTGATTTGGAAATTCGGGACAAGAGTGGATGTGAAAATATCGTTGCCGACCATCTAAGCCGGATCATTTCAAATGAAACTCCCCTCCCATTGCGGGACGAGTTTCTGGATGAGTATCTCTTTTCCCTTACTCAATCTATTCCTTGGTATGCCGATATCGTTAAATTTTTGGTTACAAAAAGGTATCTCGAAACATTCATACGTGCTCAGAAATATAAATTGAAAAGTGATGCAAAATACTATATGTGGGTTGAACCTTATTTGTGGAAACATTGTCCCGATCAAATCACTAGGAGATGTGTACCCCAACAAGAACATCAATCCATTTTTCAATTTTGTCATGAACTTGCTTATGGGGGACAATTCGGGCCGAATCGTACTTTGAGAAAAGTTCTTGAATGTGGTTTATTTTGGCCGACTATGACACACGATTGCTATTTGTTTTGTAAAAGTTGTGAATGGTGCCAAAGAATGGGGAATATTTCTCAAAAGAATCAAATGCCACAAAATCCATTCTCGTTTGTGAAGTTTCTGACGTATGGGGGATTGATTTTATGGGCCCATTTCCCGTTTCATTTGGCAACGTTACATCTTACTCGCGGTTTATTATGTTTCTAAGTGGGTCGAGGCCAAATCCACAAGATCGGATGATGCCAAAACGGTTATCGAGTTTTTGAAATCTAATGTCTTTGTGAGATTTGGTGTGCCTAGGGCCTTGATTAGTGATAGAGGTACGTATTTTTGCAACAAAATGATGGAGGCTTTATTGAAGAAGTACAATGTGACCCATTGTGTCTCTACCGCCTATCACCCCCAAACGAACGGTCAACCGGAGGTTTCAAATTGGGAAGTCAAGTCCATCCAAGAGAAAACGGTGAACCCGACAAGAAAGGTTTGGAGTTTAAGGCTTGATGATGCCTTGTGGGCCTACCGAACCACTTACAAAGCCCCCATATGCATGTCCCCATTTAGATTGGTCTTTGGAAAGCCATGTCATCTTCCCGTGGAACTAGAACACCGTGCATTTTGGGCGGTCAAGCAATGCAATTTCAATATTGATGAAGCGGGAAGGCATAGAAAGCTTCAACTCCAAGAGTTAGAAGAGTTAAGGAATGACTCTTATGGTAATACAAGGATATGCAAGGAGAAAACCAAGGCTTTCCACGACAAGTCCTTCTCCCGAAAACACTTCAAGCCAGGACATAAAGTCTTACTCTATCATTCTCGTTTAAAATTGTTTCCCATAAAATTGAGGTCAAGATGGATAGGTCCATTCGTTGCGCAAATTTTTTTTGAACATGGAGCGGTGGAGATCCAAAGGGAAGAAACGGGACAAATCTTCAAAGTCAATGGGCATCGTTTGAAACCTTTCTATGAGGGTTTCAATGCAAATTTCCTAGATGTCATCCATTTGGATGTCTTGGGGTACTGAAGCAACAAAGGGAAGACGTATTGCCAAAGGCGTTAAAGAAGTGCATTTTTGGAAATCGTTGTGCCTTCATTTCCTTTCTCGATTCAAATAAATGTTTTGTTAAACCGTTTTTGCGTTTCTAAAGCTTTCGTTTAAGAAAAATCCAAGCTCTCCCTCCTTTTGAAGTCAAATTCTATTGAATTTTGAAGTCCCGGGGGTCATTCTGGTTAAATGCGGAAGTTTTGAATTTTGTCCTAAAAGAGCCTACAAATGGTCCGCGTGATAATTCAAAAACACAACAAATCAACTCAACCCACGCGGACTGCGCGTACTCCGAAAGTCATCCGCGTGTCCTGGAAATGGTCCGCGCATGCATCCCAGTCCACGCCCGCCTGTCCGCGTGATGATGTGTAATCAAAAAAATTTCAGCTCAACCCACGCGGACCGCGTGTTCTCCATAAGTCGTCCGCGTGAGTTGTTGACTTTCGTTGTCTCGGGTGTTGACCATGTACGACCGAAAATAACTCCCACTTTTATCCTACATGTAGTCGTCTTCTTCCCCACTTCTTTACATTCTTCTCTCTCTAACCTCCATTGAAGAAACCTCTATTTCACGTCAAACCATCGGTCAAAATTGCATGAAATTAGCGGCATTCTCTCCCATTTTCCTAGCTCTACATTTCCTATCTAAATTTTGCCTCGATCCACCACCGGAGCTAGCAGCATCGAAACTACCCACTTCGCCGGAACTTTTGATTTTCCGGCCACCTCCGGCCACCTATCGGAATTTCGACACCTCCATTGTGTTCCCCTTGGTCTATGCTACAAACCCCACCAAAAATATCTTTCAAAGCTCACCGAGAAATTTCACCAGATTTTCAAAGCATTGCCGAATTTCTCAAGTTTTCACAGTAAATTCTTTCTCATGGGTTATTGAGTAGAGCTTCAAACTTAAGGTGGGGTAGTGCAAGAATTTCAAGTTCCGGATTTTCCCGCGTATTTTTGATTTTCAGAATTCGCAATCACCAATGGTGTACACTCTTTCCTTGACTTTAGATAATCTGCATGCATATTTAAAATGATAATTTAGTTGACATTTCATCAAATAAGTCTAGGAATTATATTTTGAATTGGTTTGGTGATCAATTTAGAAGTCCATAGGGAGTCGATTGGTGAATTGGATCACATCAGTATCTATTTGGATTGTTGGTCCGTTCGGGTTGAAAATTTGTTTGCAGGTTAGTTATGTCCACTTCAAGGAAGCACTCGACTACTGACCGAGGAAAAGCCCTGGCTAGGGGATGAAATGACGAACCAAACATTCCAAGGTTTTGGGACAAGAAAGCAGTTGAGAACTACAAAAAGAGTTTGCCTAGGAAGGTAACTTCGACCAAGTTTGTCTGCACCACTACCCTCACCGGATTTTGAGTTCTCGATGGGGTCACCTAATTGTTCTGCAATATCGGGTGGGAGAATCTTCTCAATCTCATGGCTCATACATACCAGCTTCCTACTAGAGAGTTCCTTGCTGACTGCGGTTTAAACAATGAGGCAAGAAAAATTGCATTCCAACTAATGGGGGGAACCGACCCTTCTCTATTTCAAGAGGGTCAATGACATCATGGGATTGCCGTCAACGAACATCATGGTCAGTCGATATCAAGGGAACCTGGGTAAAGCTCACTAGATAGCGGTCAAGAACATTCTTAAATACCTACAAAGGACTAAGGATTGGGTCCTTGTACTTGGTGGCAGTGATGACTTGAGAGTTACTGGCTATAGTGACACCAGTTTTCAGACAAACCGAGACAACTTCCATTCTCAGTCTGGTTGGGTGTTTACACTCAATGGAGGGGTAGTAACTTGGAAAATTTCCAAGCAAGATACCATGGCTGATTCAACATATGAGTCAGAGTATATAGCCAAGAGCGAAGCATCAAAGGAGGCTATATGGTTGAAGGACTTCATTGGAGACCTTGGAGTTGTACCAGCCATAAATGAGCCCATGGAGATTTTCTACGATAATCAAGGAGTGGTTGCCTTGACCAAGGAACCAAGGGATCATGGAAGATCCAGACATATCGACAGAAAATATCACTTCATCAGACATCGGGTAGAAGAAGGACTCCTCGTCGTCAAGTGGGTATCATCAGAAGAGAATCCTGAAGACCCCCTCACAAAGGGTCTGAGTAGGATTAAGCACGTTCAGCATGCAAGAAGCATTGGTCTAAAGGATGATGTTAGTTTTAGTGATTAGATAGATATTTTAGAAACTTGTAATAGATTAATGTAATTGACATTTGATGATTGTGTAATGGAGATTTATTTATAAGCATTGTTTACTATCTTTTGTCAATTGTTTATCATTGTGTTTCACTTTTGCATGTTTTACTTCCTAAATAATTGGATTATTCAAATTATCCACAGTCGATCATACTTTGGAAGTAAGTAATGAATTAAGACTTTCATGAATTGGCTTGTAGATTTTCTAAGTGTTTAGACATAGCAAATGTTTGCTGCAGCGTTCATGAGTACTCCTGAAATGGGGATTTTGAGTATTGGATTAAAACCAGGCTCATAGAATTACTTCATGGAATTTATCACGAGTAATTATGAGACGATAGTATCATATAATCTTTAAACGGAGATATATGAGTTGTTGTTTACGAGTTGGTTGTGCATTGATAATGCGTAAACGCATCAGTAACTTGATGTTATAAAACGTATTGTTGTGTAAGAGTTGATGAGTAAATAGTACAAGCATATAAATCAAAGTTTATCTGTTCCTTTTTTCCTAAGGGGAAAAGAGATATCTTGGTCCCCTCGATGATTTTGTGTTGACTTATGTGTCGGGCCCGGTCAGGACTAAATTGATGTGTTCAATTAACTTCGTTGTCATACAAATCAGAAATCGGGAAACAAACTATTGGACAATGAGAATGATTCTATTCCATGTCAATTTTCCACATGATATCTTGCAGAACGGAGGATTATATGATCCCTTATCTAAGGACACATAACTGACTAGGTCAGAGTTCTACAACGCTTTTGAGAGCTACGATTGCTAGTCAAATTTTGAGGTCATACTTGCAATCATAGTTACTAGACTTATCCAAGTGAGAGACTGTTGGATTAGGTGTCTAAACCCATAACTATAATTGGTATGTAGTTGATTTGATAGTAGCATGGTCCTTTTGGGTTGCCGTCACTCTTGCAACTTGACAGGATGACTTTTGGAGAGAGAGGTTGAATTTATTATTTGGAATAATAAATTGATTTATTAATGTATTATAAGAATAATATATTAATTAGGAATCATGTTATTTAATTATTATTTAATCAGAAATTAATTTGTAATTAATTTTGGGATTAAAGGAACAAGGGTTGTTTTGCAAATCATTGATAGTTGTGAAACTGGGCTACTGGAATCCTTAAATGGGAGTGGACGAAAACTGTATGGAGGCCCTATATGTTTTCGTCCAAGGCCTATTAGTGAGAAGTCCATGGGCTGCTTAATCCTGAAGCAGGATATTAGGGTTTCCTCTCGCAAACCCTAGCAGCCTCAGCTATATAAAGACCCCACCTCATAGGATTTTCGGCCAATCCTTTCTACTCCAAACCCTAGCCGAAATTCTAAGTGCATTCCCTCCTCTCTCCTCTCATCCTTTTGCTAGTAGTGTTTGTAAACCATTAGAGGTGCAACATTTGAGGTACTTTCTTTCAAGAGTCAAGGATCTACAAGGTTTCTTATTATTACTACATAACAAGTAAGGTAAACTTCTAAACCCTAATTTTATATAGATTTCGATTTATATATGCTAGATCTAAGGTTTTGCTTTGGTATTCAATTTGCATGTTTAACTAGTGAAAAACTTAGATCCAAAGCAATTAGGGTTGCATGTACACATAGGTCGTAGTTATTCTCAAACCCCATCAAAAATCCCACAAGCCAAAAGTCATCCAAAGCCCACTTATGTCCTAATTTTCCAAATTGGGCCCAACCATTACACGGGCCTTGCCCTAAAGCCCAATAACTTATTCCTAACCCAGAAAACATAATCACAGCTGGTCCAACAAACCCCAAGCAGTTCAAGCCCAACCGATAGCCCAAAACCGAAATGACACTATAAGGCCCAATAAGGCCCAAATATACCAATTAGGTCCAAATCCATGATGGACCTATCCCGAGAAGGCCCAATATCCGAATGGCCCAAAAGATCCAATGGTCCACCCAAGTCCACTTCTGGTCAAAGGTCAAATGCCCAAAAAGTCAACAAAACGAGAAAGGTCAAACATGTCGAGTACCCCCCGCGAACTCAGCTGGTATGCCCAACGTACACCTTTTGGGGCCAGTACGCGCAATGTACCAGATGGGTACACCCAACGTACTCCCTTGATCCGCAATCTCCTTCATTAAGCACTTAATCACTTAAGTCCTTGCTCCATACTCTCAGATCTGATTCCCATAGATGACTTATTACGTAAAGTTAGCAACTTTACAAGCATACACGGCTTAATGGGACTCTAGAGCTCAAAAGAGCTTAATGAAAGGTCTTAACACATGCATGAGACCAAATAAACCATAAAGATCACATTTTTATGCCTTTGGGACACCTAAAAAGTCCAGATCCACAAGATCAAAACTCTGAAACAACTATAGCTCACAAGAACCACCAAAAGAGGCTAAAATGACTAAGAACAAACCCAAAAGAAGATCTAACTAAAGAGTGAGCAACATAGAGACTTTACACCTTCAAGATCACGAAATGATGATGCAACTTCTGGATCTCTAAGCTCCTTTGAAAATAGTGAGTCTTCAACCTTCTCCTTCTCTTGCACAAGCCACCACAAACACTTATCCAAGCTCCAAGACTCACTTAGGCACTCTAGAGTTTCAAGGTAGATGAAAGGGGATCGAGGCTGACTTAAAAGACCCAAAGGAAGGCCATAATGATGTTTTTATAGGGTAGGAACCCTAAAATTAGGGATTTGCTATGAAGGGAGTATGCCCCGCGTACCCCTTAGTACTCCCGACATACTCTAAGATCCTTCGGTACCACGTAACCCACTATGCCCTGCGTTCACAATTAGTACGCCCAGCGTACTCATTCAACCCCTAAAACCCTAAACTTCACTTGGCTCTAACTTCTTCGTTCTAACTCCGTTTCTGAAGAACTTTATATCCACAAAAAGGTGACGAGAAGCCCTATGCTTCTAACAACTCACCCCGCCTTAAAACCTCCCAAACAATAACCCAAAATTCATGAAGACTCGAACTGCCCAAATTATGATTATACCCTTGGGCTCTGAAACACAATCGAGCTCTTGGATCACTAAAACCATAACACCCACATCCAAAAAGGGCCATATCCTTTCTTACCCAAGGCCCTAAGCCTCATGACAACTGATGATTGGGCTACAACCCTGAATAATGAAGCAATCCGAAACCGAGTGTTACAGGAAGATACTGTTGGATTAGATGTCAAAGCCCATAACTATTATTGGTATGTACTTGACCCGAGAGTAGCATGGTCCATTTGGGTTGCATATCATCAGGACAATTTGTTAGGATGGGTTCTTGAGAGAAGGTTATATATGATTTGTTAATATATTATAAGTTTTAATTAGTATTGATCAAGAATTAATTTGGAATTAATTTTGTGATCAAAAGAGACTAATTAAATCTATGGGGACTAATTATGATAATTAGTTATATTTATATGTGTTGGGCTTATGATCCATGTTGGACCAAGTTTATTATTTGGATACATAAAGAGTTGGGCCACATGAACCATGGATCATAAAACCCATGGGTATGGATTTGGGTTATACCCATGACCCTTGGAATCCACCACATATAAATATGTGTTCCTTTGCCCAAAATCGCCACTTGTGGTTAGACATGTACTTGGAGTTCATGGAGTTGTTTTTGGTGTGAAAGGAATGCTCTCTCAAGTTCCACCTTTGTTCATGATGTGTTGTGACTTCATTTGAGGCTTCCACACTATTGGGGCTAAGCTCTTAAGGCCAAATACATCAAGACTTCAAGCTACATAAAAGGTATGTTAATCTAACTAGTATCTTGTATGGTATATAATAATTGCATGCTAGTTATAGGCTTAATACCTTGGAAACATCATTGCATGTATAATTAGTGAAAACATAGATCCAAGGTATTTAGGGTTGTATGTGCACCATAGGATGTTGTAGTATGTAAAACCCAACAGTGGTATCAGAGACATGGGTTGTTTTCAATTACACTTGATGCTACTTGCTTTGAAATGCCTTAAAAATTGATTTTTTGTTGTTCTGGACTGTGGACTCGCCGATTCCACTGATGGACTCGTCGAGTCCAAGGCAAAACTGACCAACTCGCCGAGTTTGTTCATACGCACGACGAGTTGGTGCTCCAGAATGCAAATTTTCAAGGTTTTTGGCCAGAATTGGACTAGGATCATTACCCTAAGCTGTTTTTGAACTTATAAACCTGTTTTTGATTTGGTAATGATCATACTAATCCAATTCAAAAGATAATTGTCAAAAGTTTCATGTTTTGTATTAGTTTAATGGTTAGGCTAATTACATGAAAAATGTTTGATTTGAATTGTCTTGTTCATATGAGTTTAATTTAGATTTTAGTTTTTCTTGACATGTTTGTTAGTTTAATTGGTGATCTTCATGATTTTTTAATGGACTCCATAACTTTTCCTCAAGTTATGGAAAACCAAAAGTTTTTCCTTTTAAAAGAATCATTAAATCCATAGGTTATAAACTTGAAGAGTCTTTTTCCCATAAATTGTTTTATGACCTCCATAACTTGTCCTCAAGTTATGGATTTTCAAAAGTTTCTTCATTAAAGTCTTTAAAACCTATATTAACTCATATGTTATGGATTCCAAAAGTTTTTTGAATTGTTCAAAACTTGCCCTCAAGTTTTGGAATTTTAAAGTTACCCCCCATGTATACTTTAATTCCAACCCTTGGAATTTTAATAGTTTAAAATTTAACCCTTATACTATTATAATATTATAGGTTTAATATTTATATATATGTATAAGAGTAAGTCAGTCTTACCATTAGTAGGCCTCATTCACGAAGCCGGTCTATAAGGGGGGTATAAGGTTACTGCCTATAAAATGACAGTTTAATGGGTGTCCACTCTCACTCACCGCTTCCTTGATTGGTGGAGGGTCGTTAGCCGAACGGGTAGGACAGGACATTAATTCTCCCTTCATTAAAAGTATAATGATAAATACTAAGTAACTAAACACTTATAAATTCCCAATCTTAGTTACTTAGGAAAATGTGAATTTGGTGCTAACCCATGAAATTGCACTTTGCACCCTGTTAAGTCGTTAGTGGAGCGTGTGTGGTTAACCGACACACTAATCTGGGACTGACAGTGCGTGGCAAAGGGTAGCTTGATGTTAATCATAGATCAATGGAGCGTGTGTGGTTAACCGGCACATTGATTAGGTGGTTGTAACATTAAGTGTACCAAGTTAATTTGCATGGTTATTCACTCCTTGTTTGTGATCCTCGGCATCCCAGACACAAACCTGAAGGGCACAATCGAGATTTAAACATGCCATTGAATATTTCAATGAATCTCAAAAGATCTAGGAGTTTCAATTCATTTAAAACGTAATGTTAAATTTCGTTTTTCATGGTGAAAATTGGTAAATCGTCATTTACCTACCTTCAAATATTTTGTAGCTTGGATTACGACATCCCTCTTCCAAGTTATAAAATATTGTGTTGGGTCCTAGCCTTAATATTTCATATTGGATGTTATATTAAGGACTTAAATCAACTAAACTTGAATTTCTCCCTCATAGATGTCTAGTTATAACAACTATGTTCTTCCTTATCCTTTTGGATAAAGATTTCCTAATGAAGATGATATCCCAAATAGCAATCAAGGTGAAAGATTAATCCCTTTGTTGTGCATCAATGGGACTCGAAATCATACTTCACTTCCTCCACCTCCTCCAATTATTCTCCCTAACCCACAAGTTCTCGAAAAGTGCAAGGTCACTCAATCCCTATTGGCAAGCAATGTCTATTTGTACTCACATCTTGGAGATGAAGTCTCATATTGACAAGCTGGGAGAGCTGGGTGTCGAAGTCTCAAGGAAGTTGACTGTTGACTGGGTTCATCAGTCACTCTCCGAGTCATATAGTGAGTTCTTTAAAGGACTACTATGTGACAGACCACGACATGACCCTTATCGATCTTACCTATTTGCTTGTTGCTGTTGAATCAGAAATGATTTGGAGCACTGGTAAAGCAAATTTGATTGGAATATATACTTCCCAAAACTTTCATGGACATTGACAATGGAAACATTGGAAGTCCAGAAAAGTCTTTTCTTCCCAATGGAAAGGGATCGGCCATAGTCAACCCGGTTGACAAAATGGTAAAGAGAAAGGCTAAGTCTGAGATAGTCCCATGTACCATTACTAAAGAGTCCATATATTTTATTGCCAAAAGAAGGCGCATTGGTTGTGAAGCTGCCTGATTTACCTAAAAGTTCACTAAGATGGTAAAAGTCAGGTAAAGTCCACTATCTAACCCTATTAAGTTCCTATTTGGAGATTCTTATTACATGATGTGACTAGGTCGCATTTTGATGTTTTGTAGAATCAAAAAAGGAGAGGAAGCTTAGAAGAAGAGTATGCTGAATCTGATCGCGAAGATGGATTTCGATCGCATGATTCGAAGATCAGAATTTTGAGCTGCTGCTAAGAGTCATGATAGATTGCTTAGGAATAGATAACAACATAGTTTTCATATGTATTTGCATTGTAAGGATAAGTTTTTCCGCAATTTTAAAATAAAAAGAAAATTTTTGATTTTATTTATTTTAAGTATCCTTACAATGGCATTTATGAAAAATTGTTGTTTATATGATTCCATTGATAGCAATATTAGAAAATGAATTTGATTCTTTCATTTGTGGTAGTGTCATAATTTACCAAATAAGGAATGATTGTCATCACCCAAGTTTCAGTTGGATAGAAACTTGGAATCATGCAACTTGTATTGTATGATGAATGAGAATTTTCATCTTTGGGAAATTAAGACTAATTCTTTGTTCACATTTATATGTGAGTCAAGTGAAGGACTAGGGGATCGGGTACACTGGGTGTGCGCTGGTCAGGTCCACCACTGAGAATGATAAGACTATTCGTCATGATTTACTAAAGTTTAGTAAATATGGTTGTGCTTACAAGGTTAAGTATAATTCTGAAACATTGGAAAAGTTTCAATGTATGACAGGACGAATGAGAATAATCAAATTAGGCAGAAAGATAAAAGTTTCTCCAATCTGAAAAGATGGGAGAGTACTTCAGTATCATGTTTTATGATCATCCTAATGATTATGAAAAACCATATCACAGTTGATCCTCTAAGGACATCTTAGTGCATTTGTTTGACTAAGAAGAGGAATCGTGAATTGTTGAAATGGTTAAATCAAAAGATGAATCATACTTCGTTCCAAAATTGAGTCTTAGAGTAATACTCCAAGATTGTAAGTCGAGTGACATAATGTTATGAAGGTTTAAAACACTTATCAAATGCAGATTAAAATGTTTTCTACTCTTGTACATTTGAAATTGGTAAGTTGTGATGTCTTGGATAAGACAAAGACCAACTAAGACCAGTTGTGTGAAGTGTTTTTCTTGATAAGAATCAGCACTAACTCTTGAATATTTGTTTTGTCAAGGAATGGTTCTTGACATGAGAAACATATATGTCAAGTGGTCAGTGGGAGTTTTAAAGATATTGAAAAGGGTCTCAAGAACTAATCAAGAATAAAACCTGTTGTTTATCACTAGCACACGACTTGAGGTTTGTAACCTATCATGTTGATATATTCTTATTTCTGTGCTCATTCCAGTTAAAAGTTGACTATGCTTGTGAGTTCTATGAGTTCTCAATTGTTTGCGTAACAACCTGGAAGAAATGGTAGGCCCTTGTGCTATCGGGTGGCAAGAAAACTAAGATTAAACAAGTTCAGTCCATATGAGTTTGGATTTGTCACTAACCTTGTCTTGTGATTATGGTTATGACAAATTTACATGGATAGGAACACATACACCATAAAAGTCTAAGTTTCATAAGGTTTCTCTCCGATTCATGAAAATGATGGTGAGGAAACACTTTCACAAGGTAGATTTTAAGTAGATAGCAATTGTGATATTTGCATTCTCAAAGTCGTTAGTGGAGCGTGTGTGGTTAACCGGCACACTAACATGGACTAGTGAGAATGGCAAAAGGTCTAAACATTATGATTACAGCATCCCTCTTCATAATTGTTTAGACACACATGTGAGCTATCTAAGGAAAGGTGTATGATTTTGATAAAGTCTTATCAAAGCATCTCGTATCAGAAATATGAACTTTGGTAAGAAAGTCAATAAGTATTGATTTCTAGAAGTACAACTGATTTCAGGATACATATCAAAGCTAGTGGGAGCATAAGTGTTATACTAATAATTATAATGTTAGTGGGGGCATGATTATTATGTTAGGTGTTGCAATTTAGCAATGTTAATTATAGAAAACAAAAGTTTCAATTTGCAAAGTTGCAGGGTTTGAAAAGTTGTTTTGCTATAATTAAGGGAGAGGAAATTATACTTCATTCCAATTCTAAAAGCTTAGATTGTGAGTCTTTAATCAAATTAAGTCATGATTACATTATTTGCGTTCTAAAATTCGATTATGATCACGACATCCCTTTTCATAATTCGAATTATGAGAACATGGAAAATAGAAATAGAAATATTATAACAAAAGACTGGTCTAGTATCATGTCTTTATGTGAGACATCATGAATCGTGTCCCATATGCTTTGGATATAGGATCCATTACATGTGCTATAATATCCATCCGTTCTAAATTTTCCAAATACGTAGGGCATTAAGAGGAAAAAGGACTAGAAATGGATATGAATAAAATGATTAAACAATTATCGAGGACAATCTGAGGTTTACCAAAGATTTCTTGCTCATGGACGGTTGGAAGTATAGTGTTAATTTTTGGAAAGACCATATTGACATATTCTGAAAAGAGGCAACTCTTGTTCAGAAGAGATAGTAAAAAATGGGAATATGGAAATGTTTCCATAGGTGGAAGTTGTTCTTCAAATATGTGTAAGATTAGAAAACTTAATGCAAGAAGGATGTTCAAAGTAATGTACTTTGAATGTGAGACTTCGTTTCCATGGAATTGGTCTCCATTGGAATAGTTTGTAATGTCTGTTGTCGAGTCTTTGTGGCTTTTGTGCATAGTCATTACAAAAAGGATCAATGCATATAAGTTTAGAATCTTAAAGATTTCAGTAAATGGCAAAAGAATCTTGTATTCTTACATTTGTGATGAGGATTTGGAATTGTGAAATGAGTATCATTTGAAATGTTGTCAATTGATCTATTCCAAAAACAAAGGACCATAGGTAAACATAGTGTGCATGCTTGGAGCAGGGGACAACTATTGTTTTGATTCAAGTATAAAGTTGATTATTCGAAACATTATACAATGAATAATGAGTAATCAATATGGTGATTAAATAAAAGGTGTTTTATTTAATCTCAAAAGTTTTATTTAAAAGGTGTTTTATTTAATCTCAAAAGTTTTGGGGCCATATAGGATTAGTATTATTCTTGTGTTTCACTTTGCATGTTTTGACTTCTCGAATAACTAAGGTTATACAAACTCTCCACAGTCAATCATACTTTGGAAGTAGGTATAAATCAAGAATATCATGAATTGGGCTTGTAGATGTCTAAGGTGTTTAGACATAGCAAAAGTTGCTGCAACATTCATGAGTGCTCCTGGAATAAGATTCGAGAATTGGATTAAACCCACGCTCATTTGAATCACTTCATGGATTTTATCACGAGTGATCATGAGACGATAATATCTTATATTCTTCAAACCTAGATATATGAGTTGTTGACTATGAGTTGGTTGTACATTGATTGTACAAAAACGCATCAGTAACTTGATGTTATAAAACGTGCATTTGTGTATGATTCAACAAGTAGTTAGTACAAGCATATGAGTTGACGTTTATCCATTCCTTTTACCCTTGGAGGGATAAAAGCGATATCTGTGGTCCCCTCGATGATTTAGTGATGATAAACGTAAGTGCTCGGCCGGGCCTGGACTGATTTGATTTGTTCAATTAGTCGGTCGTCATAAATCTGAAATCGGGAAACAACAGATGGAAAAAGAGAATGATTATAATCCATGTCTCAGTCCATATGATATCTAGAATGGAGGAATATATGATCCCTTATCTAATGGACACGTCATTGACTAGGTCAGAGTTCGACAGCGGCTTTTAAGAGCTACGATTGCTAGTCGGGTTTTGGAGTCGTACTTGCAATAATAGTTTTAGACTTATCCAAGTGGGAGACTGTTGGATTAGATGTCTAAGCTCATAACTATTATTGGTATGTACTTGACCCGAGAGTAGCATGGTCCATTTGGGTTGCATATCATCAGGACAATTTGTTAGGATGGATTTTTGAGAGAAGGTTATATATGATTTGTTAATATATTATAAGTTTTAATTAGTATTGATCAAGAATTAATTTGGAATTAATTTTGTGATCAAAAGAGACTAATTAAATCTATGGGGACTAATTATGGTAATTAGTTATATTTATATGTGTTGGGCTTATGATCCATGTTGGACCAAGTTTATGTATGGATACATAAAGAGTTGGGCCACATGAACCATGGATCATAAAACCCATGGGTATGGATTTGGGTTATACCCATGACCCTTGGAATCCACCACATATAAATATGTGTTCCTTTGCCCAAAATCGCCACTTGTGGTTAGACATGTACTTTGTCACACCCCCGAACCCTGAAAATCCGATATTTTCTGTAACAAAAACTGTTTACGAAAAAGATGTGATGATCCCATAAGTGTATATGTATGTGATTTCAGAACATGTAAAAGTGAATGACTTTCCTAATTGTTCCTTGTATTGTAGTTGTCATATGTGGAAGTGAATAATGTCGCTCCCCGAAAAACCCGATGTTTTCCGATTTAAATAGTATGATAGTTTTGTATTAACGCATAAATCACTTTGTACGGCCACCATGTATGAATTTTTTTTTCCCAAAAATAACGATACGGTAACGGATCTCTATGTGAGTCGTTATAACCATGCATGATGACGACTATTTCGTCTGTCTTGGCATTTGTTCTAAATGCCGGTTTTGATCAAGATTTTGTCACCCTAGACTGACCGAGTCTAACTGTAGCGAACAGCTTAGGTGTGGGGGAGTCACTCCCGTATAGATCTATACACGAACTCTTGCTCTCCCTCTAGGAGACTCTGATTATAACTACAGGCTACGGCCGACACTTATTGGTGCCACCCGATATTTCTCACTAAATCCCATTGAAATTGAATAACATTGTTTAACAACCCGATTGATGTTTACGTGAATATGGAGTAAGCCTAACAGACACGAAAGAGGACAACGGTGGCCCACTAATCATGTATGTTATTATAGGCTGTCGAGTATGCTACGAACACGTTATAGCCCATTAAGCATATGATGAATGTTTAGGGCCCTATTAGCAATGCAAATGGGCCACTAAGGCCCAATAGCATGTTAAACCTAATAAAGGCCCATTAGGCATGTAATTGGGTCACCAAGACCCAATAAACATCTTTGAATATATTGGGCCCAATAATCATGAAATTGGGCCACAAAGGCCCAATAGCACGAATAGAAGATTTAGGGCCCAATCATTGTGTCATTTATCTGTTTATCGATTTTAAGTTCGTAGTGTAGGTTTTGTTGTATACCAAATGTTTATTCGCGATGTTAAAAATACTTTGACGTTTGTTTTTATAACGGAGCTTTGGTTATATATATATATATATATATATATATATATATATATATATATATATATATATATATATATATATATATATATATATATATATATATATATATATATATATATATATATATATATATATATATATATATATATCTATAAACATTTTAAAAACCATGCGTTATAAATTTAATATTCTTGACCCAATAATTTAAATATTAGCCAATTTGACCCAAAAATATTGATTTTGACCAATTCAGCCCCTTTATTAGTAAAAATGACACTTTTAGTCCCTCTTGATGAAAATTGACATTTTTGGTCCTTAAACCACTTTTCTTGACATTTTCGGCCCAAACATAATTTAAATAATAATTTCAGCCCAAAACTATTGTATTTGCCATTTCCAGCCCTTATTTGTAAAAAGTTTACACTTTTGGCCCAAATTCCGTAAGTTTTACATTTTTGGCGCAATTTCCAAAAACTTTACATTTTTAACCCAATTTAGGAATAAAAGACTTTTTCAGCCCCTGAATTGGTTTATTTACGTTTTTAGACTCATACTTTAATGAATTGACAATTTCAACTCCAACTCTTCATTTTCGCAAATTTTGGGCCCAAAAACCCATGAGGCCCAATTGTAAGCCCAATAAGCAAAAATTTATATTTTTGACCCCTGGAAAAGTATTAATTTTATAGAAATCAGATTTTGTATAAATAAATACCATATAACTCTTATAAAACCGAAATTGTCATCTTTTAACCAATTCTTTGTTATTTTTGCTAAAATGACACTTATAAAACCTTTGGCTTTGTTTTTTACTTCTTAACCATAAATACTCTTAGATCTTTGTATTATGTCATTTATTCTGTTCTTGTTTATGAATCTTTCGCTCTTTTGCTATAGAATTCGAGATATAACAAATATTAACACAATTCTCACAAAATAAACTAAGGAAATCACATATAACATGCAAACACACATAGATCAACACATAACACTTGTATTCTCCCCCCAAAAACAAGTCAAAACCGAAAACAAGGGGGTATGAACTCACCTTGGGTTTGTTGTTTCGGTTTTGAAGGAAAGATGAAGGAGGTTTGTATGGTTTTTCGGCCCTAGTAAGCTCCTTGGAGAGACCTTCGAAATTTGATGAGTTCTAGGGAGTATGATCAAGAAATTTAAGGTAGTAAGAAGAGTGAATGAGTGTAGAAGGAAATTATGTTTGTAAGATCTTACCACTAGTATATAACTTGAAGTGATTTTTGGATGAAATCCTTCTTGAAGCTCTTATGATTCTCGAAAATTTGGATGAAGGAAGAAGAGTTGTTTTCCTTGAGAGTGTTTGAGAAGATTTTCAAGTGAGGTGTGTGCGTTTGTGTGTTCGGCCGAGGAGAAGAATAAAAGAGGGGTGAGAAGAGTGCATGGAAACATGAGATTTGTCTAGTTGTATGTGCTTCATTTAGCTTGGTTATCCTCCAAACAATAATGAAGTGTCATGTTTTGATTAGTTTACTCTTAATTGTAAATCTATTTATTTATTTTTTTTACACACTTGGGCCGAAATGGGGCATTTATGGAGGAGATTGGGCCTTACTCGAAATTATGAAGCCCATAGAGAAGGTTCTCGGCCCATTGGGCCTTTAAGATAGTTCACAGCCCAATTTGCGTAAAAGGATGGGTTTTATGGTCCATTAGGGTTAATTTGTTTTGTTATGGCCCAACAAGGACCATTAAGGATAATTCAATTCATTTTAGGCCCATTATGGCCCACAATGTTAAGTTTTGTGAAAGTGGGTCCAGTTAGAGCCCATTTAAGGGTTCTAAGCCCCAAAATAGTAAAATTGGAAACTAATTGGTCCATTAGGCCCAATAAGGAAATCCTAGTCCACATTGGACTTAAACAGGAAATTTTAGGGTTTCCAATCTTTCGTTGACCAATTGAAGTGTTTATATAGGGTTTTTGATGAAATTTGTTGCCATTGAATAAATACCAAGCATGCTTTCAAAATTTTGGTTACAATTGCTATCATTGTTATAGTTACGAGGATATAGAATTTCCTAGTTGTGACATCATCCCCCCATTAGAGGGAATTTTGTACCGAAATTGTTTTGAAGCTAGGTCTGAGAATGCGAGAATATGTGAGGGTACTTCTGCTTCATTTGGTCTTCGCATTCCCATGTAAATTCCGGTCTACGCCTAGCGTTCCATCGAACCTTTACAATCGGGATGCGACTTTGTTTAGTACGCTTCACTTCCATGTCCATGATTTCAACTGGTTCCTCGATGAACAGGAGATTCTCGTTGATTTCAATTTCTTCCAATGGAATGAAAAGAGTTTCTTCGGATAAGCACTTTTTCAAATTGGAAACATGGAACACGGGGTGTACGCTGCTAAGCTCGGCAGGTAAGTGCAGTCTATAGGCCACTGGACCGATTCGGGCAAGAATCTCGAATGGCCCAATGTATCGCGGGTTTCGTTTCCCCCTTTTCCCAAAACGAACCACCCCTTTCCAGGGAGAGACTTTTAATAACACCCGATCCCCGACTTGGAATTCCAAGGGCTTTCGCCGTTTATCAGCATAGCTTTTTTGTCGGTCCCGTGATGCTTGAAGTCTAGCTTTTATTTGAATTATCTTCTCCGTTGTCTCACGTATGAGTTCCGGCGCTGTTAAGGCACTGTTTGGTGACTGTCCTCTTGCTAGCTGAGTGTCACCCACCTCATCCCAGCATAATGGTGATCTACATTTATGACCATATAACGCTTCAAAAGGAGCAACTTTGATGCTCGTGTGATAACTGTTGTTGTAAGAGAATTCAATTAAAGGCAGATGGGTTTCCCCTGATCTGCCGAAGTCAATCACACAAGCTCGAAGCATGTCTTCGAGCGTTTGAATGGTTCGTTCACTTTGGCCGTCTGTCTGGGGATGGTAAGCAGTGCTCATGTCGAGTTGTGTCCACATGGCCCTTTGAAGCGATTGCCAAAAGAGTGAAGTGAATCTACTATCTCGATCTGAGATGATAGATATTGGCACTCCATGGAGTCTCACAATCTCCTTGATGTAGATTTTAGTCAATCGTTCCATCTTGTATGATTCCTTTATCGGCAGGAAATGGGCGGATTTTGTCAACCTATCGACTATTACCCATATGGCATCCAACCCACCAGTTGTCTTGGGTAATTTGGTCACAAAGTGCATGGTAATCCTTTCCCATTTCCACTCGGGTATTACAGGCTGTTGTAATAGTCCCGAGGGCTTTTGATATTCCACTTTCACTTTAGCGCAAGTGAGGCACTTGCCCACGTAAGTGGTAATTTCTGCTTTCATATTTGGCCACCAATAATGTTGTTTGATATCTAGGTACATCTTTTCTGATCCCGGATGGATGGAGTATCGTGTCTTGTGAGCTTCATTCATGACTACCTTTCGGAATCCCCCAAGTTTAGGGACCCAAATTCGGTTCATGAAATAATATGTTCCATTCTCCTTGACTTCGAAGTTCTTTTCCATTCCACGTAACGCTTCGCCTGGTATGTTTTCTGTCTTCATGGCATCGAACTGGGCTTCTTTGATTTGTGAGAAAAGATGGAATTGAATGGTTATCGAAAGATTTTTCACATGACGATTCGAGTATTCTTTTTGATTCAAGGCATCAGCTACAACGTTAGCCTTGCCTGGGTGGTACTTGATTTCACACTCATAATCGTTTAGCAGCTCAACCCATCTTCGCTGCCTCATGTTTAACTCTTTTTGATTTAAAATGTGTTGGAGGCTTTTGTGGTCACTCAAAATGGTGCACTTTGTACCATAAAGGTAGTGCCACCAAATCTTCAAAGCAAAGACCACAGCTCCCAATTCGAGATCATGGGTGGTATAATTCACCCCATGTGTCTTTAGTTGTCGGGATGCATAAGTTATCACCTTCCCACGCCGCATGAATACACATCCCAAACCTTGATTTGAAGCGTCGCAGTAGACTATAAAGTCTTCGGTTCCTTATGGTAAGGATAGCACAGGTGCACTGTAGAGGGCTTTCTTCAGGGTTTGGAAGGCAACTTCCTGCTTCTCTGTCCATTCGAATGGTACGCCTTTTTGTGTAAGTATGGTAAGAGGCTTGGCTGTCGTGGAGAAGTTCTGGATGAATCTTCGGTATTAGCCTGCGAGACCCAGAAATTGACGAATTTCTGTGGGTGTCGTTGGGACTGCCTATCCTTCAATGGCTTTAACCTTGGAGGGGTCCACATGTATCCCTTCTTGGCTGACAACATGACCTAAAAAGTTTACGCTACGGATCCAGAACTCGCACTTAGAGAGTTTCGCGTGCAACTTTTTGGCTCGCAGGGTTTCCAAAATTTGTCGGAGATGTCGACTATGTTCTTCTTCGCTTCGAGAATAGACCAGGATATCGTCGATGAAAACGATTACAAAGTTGTCAAGGAATGGACGGCAAACTCAATTCATCAGGTCCATAAATGCGGCAGGGGAATTCGTTAGACCGAAGGGCATTACAACAAATTCATAATGTCCATAGCGAGTTCGGAAAGCGGTCTTATAAATATCCTCCTCTCAGACCTTGAGTTGATGATAGCCAGATCGCAGATCTATCTTAGAGAAGTAAATTGCTCCTTGAAGTTGGTCGAATAGATCGTCGATTCGTGGACGTGGGTAGCGATTTTTAATAGTGAGCTGATTCAGCTCTCTATAGTCAATGCACATCCTAAAGGATCTGTCATTCTTCTTAACAAAAAGGATCGGAGCTCCCCAAGGCTAGAAGTTGGGTCTGATGAATCCTTTGTTCAAGAGTTCGCTGAGTTGGCTTGACAATTCCTGCATTTCCGCAGGAGCCAACCTATAGGGTGATTTGGCGATGGGAGTAGCTCCTGGCACAAGGTCGATTCGGAACTCGACCTGTCTTTCTGGGGGTATCCCTGAACTGTCACTGTTTGTTGTTTCTTTGACGACTCTGAGCCTTGTCGTCCTTTCCGCTTGTTATTCTTTTCCTTCTTGTTATCGCTCTCCTTCTTGCTTTCAGTTTCCCCTGCTTTTTCGTCCTTCTTGTTGTTGTGGTCGTACAACTTATTGGCCAACCTCTTGGCGATGTCAAAGGTTTCAGGATTTACGGCTATCACGTTTCCTTGAATTGGGGAGGTTAATCCCTAGATGAATCGTTCAATCTTCTTTCCTTCCGAGGTAATCATGCTAGGGCACAACAGGGACAGTTTACTAAACCTTGATATGTAGGCATCAATGTCGGAGTTTCGGACTGTGAGGTTCCATAACTTTTGCTCCATTTTCTGAACCTCTCCCCAAGGGCAGTATTCAGCCATTAGCATTTCTTTCAGTTCCGCCCATGGCATGACATTAGCTACCGAGAGAGTCAAGGCCTCCACATGTCCATTCCACCAAGTGAGAGCTTGATCAGCAAATGTACATGCTGCAAACTTCACCTTGAATTCCTCAGGGCATCCGCATATCTCGAACACCGATTCCACCATTTCAATCAATCTTTTGAGGGTTATTACACCCCCTGTACTAGGTTCGCGGTTTAGCGTTGGTGAAATCTTTGTAGGAACATGTCTTGCTAGGCCCCTGGTTCATTCCGTTGTTTGAACTTCCGGCCCCCTGTCCGTTGCCTCTACCATTGTTTCCATTGTAAAACTGTGCCAGTGCTGATGTGACTGCAGCTGACACCGCCGCTTGGAATGCGACTGAGTTGATTTCTGGTGGCGTTGGTGGTTGATTGTTCCCACGGTTTGGTCTTTGCGGCATCTTGCTGTCATGAAACAGAAAGATGTTGAGTACGCATCGTATTTAAGTTGGGAATTCCGTGAATCGATTGTGCATCTAAGTGGTTCCATATATTTAAGAATATAAAACAGATAGCATATAACAACATCACGATAAAACACATAATATTTTCCACTATTAATATCCGCCTTTGATACATGAAAAATTTGCCTGAAAAGGGCATACCTAAGAGTACAAAGTTCGGTAGCATGACGACTCTATGAGTAGTGTGATCACTTAAACATAGAGTCGGTAGTACATAACATAGAGCACATAAAAGAAATATAATACTACTAGGTAAGTCTACTGATTCTAGACACACTAGGAGGTGCCTAACGGTGGTAGCGAAATCATATCCCAAAATGTTGTGCCAACAACTGAGCCATCTCGGTCATCTCCCTGATGACCTCATCCCTTTCCTGTTCAGCCTGCACGGCTCGTGCCTCCATGGAAAATAGTTGTTGCCGAAGTGCAGCGACCTCTGCCTCCAGAGGGAGATCCTCATCAACGGAATTTCCTGGTGGGGCAGGGTGGTCCTGGTGTGCCTCGTCGGTAGGTGGTTCGACGGGGGCTTCGTCTGTGTCTCTCTCCTCCTCCATGTCTTCATCAGTCCCATCAAACTCGTAGTCCATATCAGTGTACTCGTCGGGTTCAATGCCAGGTGTTGCCCCTTGTCCTTCCTCGGGGTCGTCTTCAATCATTCCGTGGGCCACCAGGGCCTGGTGAAACTGAATGCCGTGATGCGCCACCTCCATAGTGACTGTGCGAGAAATTTGTGATGAGGGACGCGTAAAGAGGGTAAATTTGTAGAAATTAAGTTTTTGTTTCATCGATCATCACAATCACACTCGGGCACCTGACAGTCGTACTTTGGGTGAATGTAGTTGATCAGGCTACATTTACCCCCAATACAGCTTCATAACTGTCCGAGCACAATCGAAAATGTTCGAGTCCTCCAAACACTTTTAAATGTTGTTATATTGTTGTTTTTAATATAAGCACATAAGTATGAAATTTCATTTTTGTTCAGAGTTATTTATTCCCATTATGTTTATAGTTGCATATCATGTATGGTTAGATATGCTAGTTCACTATAAACAAAGCTCTGATACCAACCTGTCACACCCCCGAACCAGACGGCGGAAACGCCCGAGGGCTCGTGTGACTTAAATTGAAATATCATCACAATGAATATACATGAAACATAACATAAACATCACCATGCATTAATACATTACAACTAACCTTGTTCACATTAAGTACATTGTTTACATTAGAACATCACAGAACATAAATTGTTTAACGATTGACATTGCACAAAAGACATTCAGAAACACGCGTGATGATTCTTCATCCTAACGGTTACCTGAGAATACAAGTTATTTTGAAAACGGTCAACATATATAATGTTGGTGAGTTCATTAGCATGTTTGATATAAAAATAGTTTGTATTGTTTGTAAATCCCATAAAATCAGCTATTTTCTATAACAAAAACTGTTTACGAAAAAGATGTGATTATCCCATAAGTGTATATGTATGTGATTTGAGAACATGTAAAAGTGAATGACTTTCCTAATTGTTCCTTGTATTGTAGTTGTCGTATGTGGAAGTGAATAATGTCGTTCCCCGGAAAACCCGATGTTTTCCGATTTAAATAGTATGATAGTTTTGTATTATCGCATAAATCACTTTGTACGGCCACCATGTATGAATTTGTTTTCCCAAAAATGACGATACGGTAACGGATCTCTATGTGAGTCGTTATAACCATGCATGATGATGACTATTTCGCCTGTCTCGGCATTTGTTCTAAATGCCGGATTTGATCAAGATTTTGTCACCCTAGACTGGCCGAGTCTAACTGTAGCGAACAGCTCAGGTGTAGGGGAGTCACCCCCATATAGATCTATAAACAAACTCTCGCTCTCCCTCCAGGAGACTCTGATTATAACTACAGGCTACGGCCGACACTTATTGGTGCCACCCGATATTTCCCACTAAATTCCATTGAAATTGAATAACATTGTTTTACAACCCGATTGATGTTTACGTGAATATGAAGTAAGCCTAACAGACACGAAAGAGGACAACGGTGGCCCACTAATCATGTATGTTATTATAGGATGTCGACTATGCTACGGACACATTATAGCCCATTAAGGATATGATGAATGTTTAGGGCCCTATTAGCAATGCAAATGGGCCACTAAGGCCCAATAGCATGTTAAAGCTGATAAAGGCCCATTGGGCATGTAATTGAGTCACCAAGACCCAATAAACATGTTTGAATATATTGGGCCCAATAATCATGAAATTGAGCCACAAAGGCCCAGTAGCACGAATAGAAGATTTTGGGCCCAATCATTGTGTCGTTTATCTGTTTATCGATTTTAAGTTCGTAGTGTTGGTTTTGTTCTATGCCAAATGTTTATTCGCGATGTTAAAAATACTTTGACGTTTGTTTTATAACGAAGCTTTGGTTATATATATATGTATATATATCTATAAACATTTTAAAAACCATGCGTTATAAATTTAATATATACTTAACCCAATAATTTAAATATTAGCCTATTTGACCCAAAAATATTGATTTTGACCAATTCAGCCCCTTTATTAGTAAAAATGACACTTTTAGTCCCTCTTGATGAAAATTGTCATTTTTGGTCCTTAAACCATTTTTCTTGACATTTTCGGCCCATACATAATTTAAATAATAATTTCAGCCCAAAACTATTGTATTTGCCATTTCCAGCCCTTATTTGTACAAAGTTTACACTTTTGGCCCAAATTCTGTAAGTTTTACATTTTTGGCCCAATTTCCAAAAACTTTACATTTTTAACCCAATTTAGGAATAAAAGACATTTTCAGCCCCTAAGTTGGTTTATTTACGTTTTTAGACTCATACTTTAATGAATTGACAATTTCAACTCCAAAACTCTTCATTTTCGCAAATTTTGGGCCCAAAAACCCGTGAGGCCCAATTGTAAGCCCAATAAGCAAAAATCTATATTTTTGACCCCTTGAAAAGTATTATTTTCATAGAAATCAGATTTTGTATAAATAAATACCATATAACCCTTATAAAACCGAAATTGTCATCTTTTAACCAATTCTTTGTTATTTTTGCTAAAATGACACTTATAAAACCTTTGGCTTTGTTTTTCACTTCTTAACCATAAATACTCTTAGATCTTTGTATTATGTCATTTATTATGTTCTTGTTTATGAATCTTTCACTCTTTTGCTATAGAACTCGAGATATAACAAATATTAACACAATTCTCACAAAACAAACCAAGGAAATCACATATAACATGCAAACACACATACATCAACACATAACACTTGTATTCTCCCCCCAAAAACAAGTCAAAACCAAAAACAAGGGGGTATGAACTCACCTTGGGTTTGTTGTTTCGGTTTTGAAGGAAAGATGAAGGAGGTTTGTATAGTTTTTCGGCCCTAGTAAGCTCCTTGGAGAGACCTTCGAATTTTGATGAGTTCTAGGGAGTATGATCAAGAAATTTAAGGTAGTAAGAAGAGTGAATGAGTGTAGAAGGAAATTATGTTTATAAGATATTACCACTAGTATATAACTTGAAGTGATTTTTGGATGAAATCCTTCTTGAAGCTCTTATGATTCTCGAAAATTTGGATGAAGGAAGAAGAGTTGTTTTCCTTGAGAGTGTTTGAGAAGATTTTCAAGTGAGGTGTGTGTGTTTGTGTGTTCGGCCGAGGAGAAGAAAAAAAGAGGGGTGAGAAGAGTGCATGGAAACATGAGATTTGTCTAGTTGTATGTGCTTCATTTAGCTTGGTTATCCTCCAAACAATAATGAAGTGTCATGTTTTGGTTAGTTTACTCTTAATTGTAAATTTATTTATTTATTTTTTTACACACTTGGGCCGAAATGGGGCATTTTCGGAGGAGATTGGGCCTTACTCGAAATTATGAAGCCCATAGAGAAGGTTCTCGGCCTATTGGGCCTTTAAGATAGTTCACAGCCCAATTTGCATAAAAGAATGGGTTTTATGGTCCATAAGGGTTAATTTGTTTTGTTATGGCCCAACAAGGCCCATTAAGGATAATTCAATTCATTTTAGGCCCATTATTGCCCACAATGTTAAGTTTTGTGAAAGTGGGTCCAGTTAGAGCCCATTTAATTGTTCTAAGCCCCAAAATAGTAAAATTGGAAACTTATTGGTCCATATAGGTCCAATAAGAAAATCCTAGTCCACATTGGACTTAAACAGGAAATTTTAGGGTTTCCAATCTTTCGTTGACCAATTGAAGTGTTTATATAGGGTTTTTGATGAAATTTGTTGCCATTGAATAAACACCAAGCATGCTTTCAAAAGTTTGGTTACAATTGCTATCATTGTTATAGTTACGAGGATATAAAATTTCCTAGTTGTGACATCATCTCCCCGTTAGAGGGAATTTTGTACCGAAATTGTTTTGAAGCTAGGTCTGAGAATGCGAGAATATGTGAGGGTACTTCTGCTTCATTTGGTCTTCGCGTTCCCATGTAAATTCTGGTCCACGCCTAGCGTTCCATCGAACCTTTACAATCGGGATGCGACTTTGTTTAGTACGCTTCACTTCCCTGTCCATAATTTCAACTGGTTCCTCGATGAATAGGAGATTCTCGTTGATTTCGATTTTTTCCAATGGAATGACAAGAGTTTCGTCGGATAAGCACTTTTTCAAATTGGAAACATGGAACACGGGGTGTACGCTGCTAAGCTCGGCAGGTAGCTGCAGTCTATATGCCACTGGACCGATTCGGGCAAGAATCTCGAATGACCCATTGTATCGCGGGTTTAGTTTCCCCCTTTTCCCAAAATGAACCACCCCTTTCCAGGGAGAGACTTTTAATAACACCCGATCCCCGACTTGGAATTCCAAGGGCTTTCGCTGTTTATCAGCATAACTCTTTTGTCGGTCCCGTGATGCTTGAAGTCTAGCTTTTGTTTGAATTATCTTCTCCGTTGTCTCATGTATGATTTCCGGCCCTGTTAAGGCATTGTTTGGTGACTGCCCTCTTGCTAGCTGAGTGTCACCCACCTCATCCCAACATAATGGTGATCTACATTTACGACCATATAACGCTTCAAAAGGAGCAACTTTGATGCTCGTGTGATAACTGTTGTTGTAAGAGAATTCAATTAAAGGCAGATGGGTTTCCCATGATCTGCCGAAGTCAATCACACAAGCTCGAAGCATATCTTCGAGCGTTTGAATGGTTCGTTCACTTTGGCCGTCTGTCTGGGGATGGTAAGCAGTGCTCATGTCGAGTTGTGTCCCCATAGCCCTTTGAAGCGATTGCCAAAAGCGTGAAGTGAATCTACTATCTCGATCTGAGATGATGGATATTGGCACTCCATGGAGTCTCACAATCTCCTTGATGTAGATTCTAGTCAATCGTTCCATCTTGTATGATTCCTTTATCGGCAGGAAATGGGCGGATTTTGTGAACCTATCGACTATTACCCATATGGCATCCAACCCATCAGTTGTCTTGGGTAATTTGGTCACAACGTCCATGGTAATCCTTTCCCATTTCCACTCGGGTATTACGGGCTGTTGTAATAGTCCCGAGGGCCTTTGATATTCCACTTTCACTTTAGCGCAAGTGAGGCACTTGCCCACGTAAGTGGCAATTTTTGCTTTCATATTTGGCCACCAATAATGTTGTTTGATATCTAGGTACATCTTATCTCATCCCGGATGGATGGAGTATCGTGTCTTGTGAGCTTCAGTCATGACTACCTTTCGGAATCCCCCAAGTTTAGGGACCCAAATTCGGTTCATGAAATAATATGTTCCATTCTCCTTGTCTTCGAAGTTCTTTTCCATTCCACGTAACGCTTCGCCTGGTATGTTTTCTGTCTTCATGGCATCGAACTGGGCTTCTTTGATTTGTGAGAAAAGATGGGATTGAATGGTTATCGAAAGATTTTTCACACGACGATTCGAGTATTCTTTTCGACTCAAGGCATCAGCTACCACGTTAGCCTTGCCTGGGTGGTACTTGATTTCACACTCTTAATCGTTTAGCAGCTCAACCCATCTTCGTTGCCTCATGTTTAACTGTTTTTGATTTAAAATGTGTTGGAGGCTTTTGTGGTCAGTGAAAATGGTGCACTTTGTACCATAAAGGTAGTGCCACCAAATCTTCAAAGCAAAGACCACAGGTCCCAATTCGAAATCATGGGTGGTATAATTCACCTCATGTGTCTTTAGTTGTCGGGATGCATAAGCTATCACCTTCCCACGCCGCATGAGTACACATCCCAAACCTTGATTTGAAGCGTTGCAGTAGACTATAAAGTCTTCGGTTTTTAATGGTATGGATAGCACAGGTGCACTGTAGAGGGCTTTCTTCAGGGTTTGGAAGGAAACTTCCTGCTTCTCTATCCATTCGAATGGTACGCCTTTTTGTGTAAGCGTGGTAAGAGGCTTGGCTGTACTGGAGAAGTTCTGGATGAATCTTCGGTAATAGCCTGCGAGACCCAGAAATTGACGAATTTATGTGGGTGTCGTTGGGACTGCCCATCCTTCAATGGCTTTAACCTTGGAGGGGTCCACATGTATCCCTTCTTGGCTGAAAACATGACCTAAAAAGTTTACGCTACGGATCCAGACCTCGCACTTAGAGAGTTTTGCTTGCAACTTTTCGACTCCCAGGGTTTCCAAAATTTGTCGGAGATGTCGACTATGTTCTTCTTCGCTTCGAGAATAGACCAGAATATTGTCATTGAAAATGATTACAAAGTTGTCAAGGAATGGACGACAAACTCAATTCATCAGGTCCATAAATGCGGCAGGGGAATTCATTAGACCGAAGGGCATTACAACAAATTCATAATGTCCATAGCGAGTTCGGAAAGCGGTCTTGTAAATATCCTCCTCTCGGACCTTGAGTTGATGATAGCCAAATCGCAGATCTATCTTAAAGAAGTAAATTGCTCCTTGAAGTTGGCCGAATAGATCGTCGATTCGTGGACGTGGGTAGCGATTTTTGATAGTGAGCTGATTCAGCTCTCTATAGTCAATGCACATCCTAAAGGATCCGTCCTTCTTCTTAACAAAAAGGACCGGAGCTCCCCAAGGCTAGAAGTTGGGTCTGATGAATCCTTTGTTCAAGAGTGCGCTGAGTTGGCTTGACAATTCCTGCATTTCCGCAGGAGCCAACCTATAGGGCGATTTGGCAATGGGAGTAGCTCCTGGCACAAGGTCGATTCGGAACTCGACCTGTCTTTCTGGGGGTATCCCCGAAAGATCTTCAGGAAAGATGTCAGGGAAATCGCAAGGCACTTGGATGTCTTGAATATTAACCTCTTGGATTTATCCACAATGTGAGCCAGAAACGCAGAGACCTTCTTTTGTAGACACTTTTGTGCCTTAAAACATGAGATAAGACGAAGGTTCGTGTTGGGTTTATCTCCGTATATGATTAGGGTTTCGTGGTTAGGGAGATGAAGGCGAGCGGCCTTCTCGTGGCACATAATATCAGCATGATGGGGGCTCAACCAATCCATGCCGATGATCACATCGAAAATCCTAATATTCACAGGCATCAAGTTTATTTGGAAAGTGTGGTGGTTTAATGTTAACGTGCATCCTACATAGATATCGCTAGTTGATTCTGTTTTCCCATTAGCCATTTCCACCGTGAAGGCTTCATCGAGCTTCTGGGTTGTTTATTTAGTAAGTGTTTAAACTTGTCACTAACGAAGCTTCGCTCCGCTCCACTATCGAATAAGGTGCATGTGTATGCGTTGTTAAGGAGGAACGTACCGGTGACGACAGTGGGGTCCTGAACCGCTTCTCCTTGTCCCATGGTCAACACTCTTCCCAATCCTCCATTCCCTTGATTATTGACATTGGGGCAGTTTCGCCGGAAATGCCCAGTCTTCCCACACCCGTAGCAGGTGTGACTGGCCCCAGCGTTGTTGCCGTTGTTGTTGTTGTTGTTGTTGTTGTTGTTGTTGTTGTTGTTGTTGTTGTTGTTGTTGCGTTTGTTGTTGTTGTTGTTGTTTCCCTGTTGCTAGTTCTAGGGAGGGTAGGTCCTACAGTATCTTGTCGTATGACCCTTTCGATTGCAACTGGTACAATGCATCTCCCTGCATTCACCATTGTGATGGAGATTGCATTTGTTTCACTTTGGGAGATTTCCGGAATACTGCTTAGGGGCACTTGGGGTGGATGAGGCTGGAGCATGTGGTGTGGAGGGGACTTCGGTGATTGCAGCATGAACTGTCACTGTTTGTTGTTTCTTTGACGACTCTGAGCCTTGTCGTCCCTTCCGCTTGTTATTCTTTTCCTTCTTGTTATCGCTCTCCTTCTTGCTTTCAGTTTCCCCTGCTTTTTCGCCCTTCTTGTTGTTGTGGTCGTACAACTTCTTGGCCAACCTCTTGGCGCTGTCAAAGGTTTCAGGATTTGAGGCTATCACATTTCCTTGAATTGGGGAGGTTAATCCCCAGATGAATCATTTGATCTTCTTTCCTTCCGAGGTAATCATGCTAGGGCACAACAGGGACAGTTCACTAAACCTTGATATGTAGGCATCAATGTCGGAGTTTCGGACTGTGAGGTTCCATAACTCTTGCTCCATTTTCTAAACCTCTCCCCGAGGGCAGTATTCAGCCATTAGCATTTCTTTCAGTTCCGCCCATGGCATGGCATTAGCTACCGGGAGAGTCATGGCCTCCACATGTCCATTCCACCAAGTGAGAGCTTGATCAGCAAATGTACATGCTGCAAACTTCACCTTGAATTCCTCAGGGCATCCGCATATCTCGAACACCGATTCCACCTTTTCAATCCATCTTTTCAGGGTTATTACATCCCCTGTACCGTTGAAGGTTCGCGGTTTGGTGTTGGTGAAATCTTTGTAGGAACATGTCTTTGTAGGCCCCTGGTTCATTCGGTTGTTTGAACTTCCGGCTCCCTGTCCGTTGCCTCCACCATTGTTTCCATTGTGAAACTGTGCCAGTACTGCTGTGACTGCAGCTGACACTGCCGCTTGGAATGCGACTGAGTTGATTTCTGGTGCGTTGGTGGTTGATTGTTCCCATGGTTTGGTCTTTGCGGCATCTTGCTGTCATGGAACAGAAAGATGTTGAGTACGCATCGTATTTAAGTTGGGAATTCCGTGAATCGATTGTGCATCTAAGTGGTTCCATATATTTAAGAATATAAAACACATAGCAGATAACAACATCACGATAAAACACATAATATTTTCCACTAATAATATCCGCCTTTGATACATGAAAAATTTGCCCGAAAAGGGCACACCTAAGAGTACAAAGTTCGGTAGCATGACGACTCTATGAGTAGTGTGATCACTTAAACATAGAGTCGGTAGTACATAACATAGAGCACATAAAATAAATATAATACTACTAGGTAAGTCTACTGATTCTAAACACACTAGGAGGTGCCTAACGGTGGTAGCGAAATCATATCCCAAAATGTTGTGCCAACAACTGATCCATCTCGGTCATCTCCCAAATGACCTCATCCCTTTCCTGTTCAGCCTGCACGGCTCGTGCCTCCATGCCAAATAGCTGTTGCCGAAGTGCGGCGACCTCTGCCTCCAGAGGGCGATCCTAACCAACGGAATTTCCTGGTGGAGCAGGGTGGTCCTGGTGTGCCTCGTCGGTAGGTGGTTCGACGGGGACTTCGTCTGTGTCTCTGTCCTCCTCCATGTCTTCATCAGTCCCATCAAACTCGTAGTCCATATCAGTGTACTCGTCGGGTTCAATGCCAGGTGCTGCCCCTTGTCCTTCCTCGGGTTCGTCTTCAATCATTCCGTGGGCAACTAGGGCCTGGTGAAACTAAATGCCGTGATGCGCCTCCTCCATAGTGACTGTTCGAGAAATTTGTGATGAGTGACGCGTAAAGAGGGTAAATTTGTAGAGATTAAGTTTTTGTTTCATCGATCATCACAATCACACTCGGGCACCTGACAGTCGTACTTTGGGTGAATGTAGTTGATCAGGCTACATTTACCCCCGATACGGCTTCATAACTGTCTGAGCACAATCGAAAATGTTCGAATCCTCCAAACACTTTTAAATGTTGTTATATTGTTGTTTTTAATATAAGCACATAAGTATGAAATTTCATTTTTGTTCAGAGTTATTTATTCCCATTATGTTTATAGTTGCATATCATGTATGGTTAGATATGCTAGTTCACTATAAACAAAGCTCTAATACCAACCTGTCACACCCCCGAACCAGACGGCGGAAACGTCCGAGGGCTCGTGTGACTTAAATTGAAATATCATCACAATGAATATACATGAAACATAACATAAACATCACCATGCATTAATACATTACAACTAACCTTGTTCACATCAAGTACATTGTTTACATTACAACATCACAGAACATAAATTGTTTAACGATTGACATTGCACAAAAGAAATTCAGAAACACGCTTGATGATTCTTCATCCTAACGGTTACCTGAGAATACAAGTTATTTTGAAAACGGTCAACATATATAATGTTGGTGAGTTCATAAGCATGTTTGATATAAAAATAGTTTGTATTGTTTGTAAAACCCATAAAATCAGCTATTTTCTGTAACAAAAACTGTTTACGAAAAAGATGTGATGATCCCATAAGTGTATATGTATGTGATTTGAGAACATGTAAAAGTGAATGACTTTCCTAATTGTTCCTTGTATTGTAGTTGTCGTATGTGGAAGTGAATAATGTCGTTCCCCGGAAAACCCGATGTTTTCCGATTTAAATAGTATGATAGTTTTGTATTATCGCATAAATCACTTTGTACGGCCACCATGTATGAATTTGTTTTCCCAAAAATGACGATACGGTAACGGATCTCTATGTGAGTCGTTATAACCATGCATGATGATGACTATTTCGCCTGTCTTGACATTTGTTCTAAATGCCGGTTTTGATCAAGATTTTGTCACCCTAGACTGGCCGAGTCTAACTGTAGCGAACAGCTCAGGTGTAGGGGAGTCACCCCCCTATAGATCTATAAACAAACTCTCGCTCTCCCTCCAGGAGACTCTAATTATAACTACAGGCTACGGCCGACACTTATTGGTGCCACCCGATATTTCTCACTAAATTCCATTGAAATTGAATAACATTGTTTTACAAACCCGATTGAAGTTTACGTGAATATGAAGTAAGCCTAACAGACACGAAAGAGGACAACGGTGGCCCACTAATCTTGTATGTTATTATAGGCTGTCGAGTATGCTACGGACACGTTATAGCCCATTAAGCATATGATAAATGTTTAGGGCCCTATTAGCAATGCAAATGGGCCACTAAGGCCCAATAGCATGTTAAAGCTGATAAAGGCCCATTGGGCATGTAATTGAGTCACCAAGACCCAATAAACATGTTTGAATATATTGGGCCCAATAATCATGAAATTGGGCCACAAAGGCCCAGTAGCACGAATAGAAGATTTTGGGCCCAATCATTGTGTCATTTATCTGTTTATCGATTTTAAATTCGTAGTGTAGGTTTTGTTGTATACCAAATGTTTATTCGCGATGTTAAAAATACTTTGACGTTTGTTTTATAACGAAGCTTTGGTTATATATATATATATATATATATATATATATATATATATATATATATATATATATATATATATATAAACATTTTAAAAACCATGCATTATAAATTTAATATACTTGACCCAATAATCTAAATATTAGCCTATTTGACCCAAAAATATTGATTTTGACCAATTCAGCCCCTTTATTAGTAAAAATGACACTTTTAGTCCCTCTTGATGAAAATTGACATTTTTGGTCCTTAAACCATTTTTCTTGACATTTTCGGCCCAAACATAATTTACATAATAATTTCAGCCCAAAACTATTGTATTTGCCATTTCCAGCCCTTATTTGTACAAAGTTTACACTTTTAGCCCAAATTCCGTAAGTTTTACATTTTTGGCCCAATTTCCAAAAACTTTACATTTTTAACCCAATTTAGGAATAAAAGACATTTTCAGCCCCTAAATTGGTTTATTTACATTTTTAGACTCATACTTTAACGAATTGACAATTTCAACTCGAAAACTCTTCATTTTCGCAACTTTTGGGCCCAAAAACCCGTGAGGCCCAATTGTAAGCCCAACAAGCAAAAATTTATATTTTTGACCCCTTGAAAAGTATTATTTTCATAGAAATCAGATTTTGTATAAATAAATATCATATAACCCTTATAAAACCGAAATTGTCATCTTTTAACCAATTCTTTGTTATTTTTGCTAAAATGACACTTATAAAACCTTTGGCTTTGTTTTTCACTTCTTAACCATAAATACTCTTAGATCTTTGTATTATGTCATTTGTTATGTTCTTGTTTATGAATCTTTCGCTCTTTTGCTATAGAACTCGAGATATAACAAATATTAACACAATTCTCACAAAACAAACCAAGGAATCACATATAACATGCAAACACACATAGATCAACACATAACACTTGTATTCTCCCTCCAAAAACAAGTAAAAACCGAAAACAAGGGGGTATGAACTCACCTTGGGTTTGTTGTTTCGGTTTTGAAGGAAAGATGAAGGAGGTTTGTGTGGTTTTTCGACCCTTGTAAGCTCCTTGGAGAGACCTTCGAATTTTGATGAGTTCTAGGGAGTATGATCAAGAAATTTAAGGTAGTAAGAAGAGTGAATGAGTGTAGAAGGAAATTATGTTTGTAAGATCTTACCACTAGTATATAACTTGAAGTGATTTTTGGATGAAATCCTTCTTGAAGCTCTTATGATTCTCGAAAATTTGGATGAAGGAAAAAGAGTTGTTTTCCTTGAGAGTGTTTGAGAAGATTTTCAAGTGAGGTGTGTGTGTTTGTGTGTTCGGCCGAGGAGAAGAAAAAAAGAGGGGTGAGAAGAGTGCATGGAAACATGAGATTTGTCTAGTTGTATGTGCTTCATTTAGCTTGGTTATCCTCCAAACAATAATGAAGTGTCATGTTTTGATTAGTTTACTCTTAATTGTAAATCTATTTATTTATTTTTTTTACACACTTGGGCCGAAATGGGGCATTTATGGATGGTCCGCTCGCTCTGACCATCCGTCTGCGGGTGAAAGGACGTGCTAAAATGCAGACGAGTATCCAACTCGTCGTGGAATCTCTTCTAAAATCTGGAAGTAAACCGGACGTCTCTGTCTGAAACCAAAGAAATCGATACCCCATGCTGTGCCACGACCTCCCTGATGTATACCTCAGCCAACTTCTCCTCAAAGATACTCTCCTGAATCGGGAAAAAGTGCATGCTCTTGGTCAATCCATCCATGATGACCCACATCGAATCCACGCCGTGCACAGTCCGAGGAAACTTCGTAATGAAGTCCATGGTAATCTCTTCCCATTTCCAAACATGTATAACCAATGGCTGCACCTTGTTGTGAGGTCGTTGATGCTCAGCCTTGATTTTCCTGCAAGTCAAGCACCTCTCCACGTACTGTCACACCCCCAAACCAAGGATGGCGGAAATGTCCGGGGGTGGAGGACTTCATGTATAGTATCATAACAACAATTGTAATAGTAATTCAAGCAAACCCAACCAACATATATATAATTGAAAAAGTTACATCATTGTATGAATTACATGTTTACGAATCAATTACATTATGTTGACAAAATATGAAATAGTAGACGCCTTAGCGTCCCATCCTCAAATGCACTTGGTTACCTGTTTAATGATTTCCTGAGAATACAAGTTGTTTGAAAAAAAGTGTCAACACAAGGGTTGGTGAGTTCATAAGCTTTTGTTTGGTATTATTAAAAGCCTTTCGTTTGTAAAAGTAGTATTTGTGTTAGAAAATCCAATATTTTCCTTAATGTGTAAATGTAGTCTTAAAACCCAAAGACCGAAATGTACAAGTAATTTGTCATATTTATAGTAAAACAATGCAAGTTTAAATCGACATAAACTCGTTAAATTTTAATGAAGTTCCCGTAAATTCCAATGTTTATTAATACTTTATGTGAGTTTATTATAACCATACTATGACCAAGGTTGCCTAAAACGACGTTCTTCAGGCGTCGGAAAATGTTATGACATTTGTCACCCCAGACCTATCGGTCTAACTGTTGCATGCAGTTTAGGTGTGGGTTTGTCAAACCCAATATAGATCTATACACAAGTATCACGCTCTCCCTCAAGGAGACTCTGGTTACAATACAGGACTTAATGATAATTTGAAGTAAATGTCTCACAAAGTCATTAACGGAATTACGTGTTATGAAAACTTGGTACCGTATGGCCGTACCTTGCTTAATGAAAATATCCTTTGTATAAATGTACCCTTTTTAAATGTATGTGTTATGTAATGTATCATAAACTATACCTATTATAGTTTATCAACCAAGGGTAGTACGTAGTAATGTATGCAAACTATATTCAAAATAGTTTATTAAATGTTTGAATGTATCGGTTGTACTTTGATTATAATCACTTGTTATTCTTTATATTTTATATGTCCAAATCCATTTGTAAACTGATGTGTGTCTAAATATTAAGATAAAATGTCATATATTGCAATAACATATAATCACATAAAGATATACACCTTGCTCAACATGTTACAAGGTGAAATGAAATTAACAGCAACTTTTCGTTGAATACAGTTTCTGTTACTGTTCTTAGAAAATTTATAGAAAAATCATCAAAGCTCTAAATCCAAATCCGCAAATTTTGAGAGTTTGGAATATGAGTCTAGTTTGTTCGTAAATTTTATCATGATTTTTAGTGATCTCTAACAGAGGTGAAAATGTTCATAATCACAGACTGGTCCGGGTTTGCCTCTGAAATGACAGGAAGTTTTGTAAAAATCACCATAATATGTAGAAAAATCATATGGAGATGTGCAAGTAGCCATTTTAAAGCTAAGAGTTTGAACTACTTGCACCTGGAACAGTTTTGAAAACTAAAATATTTAAGTTGACCAAAACAGTCCGTGATTAAAGTCCATCTTTTCTGATGTAATCTGTTAGAAAACGTTTAATTGTGTTCTTGATGATTTTACTTGTATTCCCCCCTTAAAACTTAAGAAAAATATGTAAATGTAGGGGTATGAACTCACCTTATGTGGTTTCAGTAGATGAAAGTGAGAGAGAGGAAGTATTCAACCCAAGAACACTAAGAAGATGTCTTGATGATTCGAGAATCTAACACCGAATAAGATGGAATTTGTGTAAGATATCAATGAATTGAGTAGAATGGAGTGTAATAATTATATGAATGATGAAGATACTTACTAATTGAAGAAAGAAATCCCTGAAGAAAGCCTTGAAGTTCTTGAAGTTGAGAGAAAAGATGAGAGAATTTTGGAGAGTGTCCTTTGGTTGCTAAGTGTAGAATGAAAGAACTTTATGGAGAATGAGGAGAGAGGATCAATCCTCCAGCTCTTAGAACGTGGGAAGAGCTGGAGATTGGGTGTAAAGGTCCACTAAGGAGACAAGGGGTAGTGGGAAAGAGTGGCTAATCATAGAGTGAGGTGGTGGTGGTTTGCTTTTGCCATAAATTAAGGAAAAGCAAATATTCCCTCAATAATTAGTTCAACCACTAATTCTTTTAATATATTTTTATAAAAACCCTGGAGATTTATATATTTTGGGGCCTTAGATTATAAAATAAAGTTTTGGGTGAAAATCACACGTTAAAATAATGAAAAACGGAGTTAAAACGAAGTCGTAGTCGAAAACCGGGAAGAAAAGCTGAATCTGCGAAGTTGCTCGGTCTTGGGCCGAGGTTCGGACCTGAGGCTTCGGACCTGAGGCTTCGGTCCTGAGGCTTCGGTCTGAGGCTTCGGTCCTGAGCATTTCAGTCCGAGGCTTCGGTCCTGAGCACTTCGGATGCGAGGCTTCGGTCCTGAAGCTTCGGTTTTGGGTCCTTAAGGCTATTTTACCCGTTTTTACCCCGTTTCAAGTGGTTTTTGACCCGGTTAAGGGTCGTGATGACCCGAATGATTACAAAAAGTTAAAGGAACTTTTGAGAGAGATTTGGGAGAGATTTCTAATAGAGAGAGATTGAGTGAAAGAGATTGAGAGAGAGTTCTTTTGAGACCTTTTTGAGTGTTTGGCTTTGAAACGCAAGGTCCGTAAACCCCGTTAAGCCATGATTTAGTGTCCTACACAATCCCGATGATTGTGCAATAGTGTTTTATCGCTTTGGTTCGTTGTTTAGCACTGTTAAGGCTAAGGAAAATCAAACACATGAATTTTCCAAATGATGTTTTCTCATTAAAATAGCGAATTGTACAGTGATTACATAACGTAAACCCTAACATACAAGGGTTATTGGAGTTGACCGGTTTGACTTGTTGACTTTGTTTGACTTTGACTTGACCGAAATTTGACGGTTGTCACATCATCCCCCCGTTAGAAGGAATTTCGTCCCGAAATTTTCATTTTGACTGGGATTTCAAGAGTTTGGGAAGAGATGTGGATACTTTTGTTTCATCTGATCCTCGCGTTCCCAGGTGAATTCGGGTCCTCGTTTAGCGTTCCAACGGAATTTCACGATGGGAATACGACTTTGTTTCGTTCGTTTGATTTCCCGATCCATGATTTCGACTGGTTCCTCCACGAAGTGGAGATTTTCGTTAACTTCGATTTCGTCGAGTGGTATTACGAGTGTCTCATCAGACAAACACTTCTTTAGGTTCGACACGTGAAATGTGGGATGTACTTTGTCGAGTTCCTTAGGTAATCGAAGTTTGTATGCTACTGGCCCAATCCTAGCAAGGATTTCGAATGGCCCGATGTACCTTGGATTTAGTTTCCCGCGTTTGCCGAATCGTATCATTCCTTTCCAAGGGGAAACTTTTAGTAGTACTCGATCACCCACCTGGAATTCCAAGGGTTTGCGTCGTTTGTCTGCGTAACTCTTTTGCCGATCGCGAGACGCTTTCAGTCTTTCTCGAATTTGAACGATCTTTTCTGTGGTTTCCCTTATGATTTCAGGGCCAGTGAGGGTGCTATTAGAGACTTGCCCTCTAGCTAGCTGTGTATCCCCCACCTCAGCCCAACACAGGGGTGATCTGCATTTGCGACCGTAAAGAGCTTCAAATGGAGCGACTTTGATGCTAGTATGATAGTTGTTATTGTAGGAGAATTCGATAAGCGGTAGATGGGTATCCCATGCTTTACCGAAGTCTATCACACAAGCTCTTAACATGTCTTCCAACGTTTGAATGGTTCGTTCGCTCTGTCCGTCGGTTTGTGGGTGGTAGGCCGTACTCATGTCAAGCCTAGTTCCCAATGATTTTTGTAGAGACTGCCAAAACCGTGAGGTAAATCTACTATCTCTATCGGAGATAATGGATATCGGCACACCATGGAGTCGTACAATCTCTCTGATGTACGTTCTAGTCAGCTTCTCCATCTTGTCGATTTCTTTTATCGGTAGGAAGTGTGCTGATTTGGTCAATCTGTCTACGATTACCCATATGGTGTCAAGCCCACCCGATGTCTTAGGCAGCTTGGTTATGAAGTCCATGGTTATTCGTTCCCACTTCCACTCAGGTATATCCGGCTGTTGTAATAGCCCGGATGCTTTCTGGTATTCGATTTTGACCTTGGCGCAAGTCAGGCACTTGCTCACATAGGTAGCAATCTCAGCTTTCATGTTCGGCCACCAGTATAATTTCTTGAGGTCCAGATACATCTTATCCGACCCGGGATGGATGGAGTATCGAGTCTTGTGTGCTTCATTCATGACGACATCTCGGAGTCCACCGAACTTCGGTGTCCAAATCCGGTTCATGATATAACGTGCTCCATCATTCTTGACTTCTAAGTTTTTATCCATTCCCCTTAATGTCTCTCCTGCCACCTTTTCTGGTTTCAAAGCTTCCAGTTGAGCTTCCTTGATTTGTATGGTCAGGTGGGAAGGGATTGTCATTGTTAAGGATTTTACTCGGCGGCCCGAGTACTCCTTCCTGCTTAGAGCATCGGCCACTACATTGGTCTTGCCCGGATGATAACGAATTTCGCACTCGTAGTCATTCAGCAACTCTACCCATCTCCTCTGTCGCATGTTGAGCTCTTTCTGATTGAGGATATGCTAAAGACTTTTGTGATCAGTGAAGATAGTGCATTGCGTGCCGTAGAGGTAGTGTCTCCAGATCTTCAAAGCGAATACTACTGCTCCTAATTCCAGGTCGTGCGTAGTATAATTAACCTCGTGCGTCTTAAGCTGTCTTGATGCATACGCGATAACCTTCCCTCTCTGCATGAGCACACATCCGAGGCCTTGATTCGAAGCATCACAGTACACTACGAAGTCCTCGGTTCCCTCTGGGAGAGACAAGATCGGTGCACTGCATAGGGCTTGTTTTAACGTTTGGAAAGCAGTTTCTTGTTTATTTTCCCACTTGAATATCACACCTTTCTGCGTCAAGGTGGTGAGTGGTTTCGCAATCTTGGAGAAGTTTTGTATAAATCTTCGGTAGTAGCCAGCAAGCCCAAGGAATTGTCGAATTTCGGTTGGCGTCTTGGGTGCTGACCAATTCTCGATTGCCTTGATTTTGGAGGGATCCACATGTATGCCTTTCTCACTTACCACATGGCCAAGGAAATCCACTTCTCTAATCCAGAATTCACACTTAGAGAACTTAGCATAAAGCTTCTCCGCTCTTAGTGTCTCTAGCACTTGGCGTAGATGTAGGCGATGCTCTTCTTCGCTTCGCGAGTAGATCAAGATATCATCGATGAATACGATTACAAACTTGTCTAGGTAGGGTCGACACACTCTATTCATTAGGTCCATGAATACCGCAGGTGCGTTTGTTAAACCGAAGGACATCACCACAAACTCGTAGTGCCCATAGCGAGTTCTGAATGCAGTTTTGGGAATATCTTCTTCTTGAACTCGTAGCTGATGGTAACCTGACCTTAGGTCGATCTTTGAGAAGAAATTTGCTCCTTGGAGTTGGTCGAAAAGGTCGTCGATTCGGGGTAGAGGATATCGGTTCTTGATGGTGAGTTTGTTTAGTTCCCGATAGTCGATGCACATGCGAAAGGATCCGTCCTTCTTCTTTACAAAAAGGACTGGTGCTCCCCAAGGTGAGAAGCTTGGTCTGATGAACCCTTTGCTCAAAATCTCGTTCAACTGACTGGACAACTCTTGCATTTCTGTTGGTGCGAGGCGGTATGGAGCTCTGGCTACGAGGGTAGCTCCGGGTACTAAGTCAATTCTAAAATCGACTTGTCGTGCGAGTGGTACACCAGGAAGATCTTCTGGGAACACATCCGGGAAGTTACACACTTCGGGGATGTCTTTGATGTCTTTCACGTCTTGTTTCTTGTCTACTACGTGGGCCAAGAAGGCGTGGTACTCCTTCCGGAGATACTTTTGGGCTTTGATGCATGAGATGATTTGTAAATTCGCACTAGGTTTGTCACCATAGATGAGAAGGGTTTCGTCATTTGGTAGATTGAGGCGAACGGCCCTTTCGTAACATAGAATGTCGGCACGGTGAGGAACTAACCAATCCATCCCGATGATTACGTCGAAGCTTTTTATGGTGACCGGCATCAGGTCAATTTTAAATGTATGGTTGTCTAGAGTGAGAGTACACTCTGAGTATATATCGCTAGTGCGTTCTACTTTCCCATTTGCCATTTCTACTACATAAGTATCCTTTAGTGATTGGGGATTTTGTTCAAGTAATTGTTTATATTGGTGGCTCACGAAACTCCTCTCCGCTCCACTATCGAATAGTACGCATGCATAAGAGTTATTGAGGAGAAACGTACCGGTAACCACCGTGGGATCCTCGACTGCTTCCCCGTGTCCTATTGCCAGGACTCTTCCTACTCCACCAGCATTAGGGGCTTATGCTTTGGGGCAGTTTCTTTTGAAGTGACCTGCGTCTCCACAGTTGTAGCAGGTTCGGGTTGCCCCCGTACTGGCGACTTGGTTGATTGGTCGAGCCGGCGCTTTACAGAAACGAGCAGTGTGCCCCTTCCTGTCGCAGTTGTTACAGTGCATCTCCCTACAAGCACCATTGTGGTGAAAGTTGCACTTGTTGCACTTGGGTAGGGTTCCAGCATATCGCTTCGGTGGTGCTGTAGTGGCAGCATTAGTGGCAGCATGGACAGCAACAGTTTGTTGCTTCTTAACGGGGTCCTGTGCTGGTTGGCTCTTCTTTTGGTTCCAGAACTTCCTTTTGTTGTTTCCCCCTTTTGATTGATCATTGGTGGTGGTTGTAGTATTATGACCGGCTCGGTGGTCAACAAGTTGTTGTGCCAGCTCCCTGGCACTGTCAAAAGTAGTTGGCCTTGAAGCCAGGACACTACTTTGCACTTGGGGAGACAGTCCCCAAAGGTATCGCTCCACCTTTTTCTCCTCCGGAGTAACCATTGTTGGGCAGAGGAGAGCCAATTCATTGAATCGGGTGGTGTAGGTTTCAAGGTCGGAGCCCGTCATCCTGAGGTTCCAAAGTTCTTGTTCCAGCTTTTGAATCTCACCTCTCGGGCAGTACTCCTTCATCATCAACGTTTTTAGTTCTGCCCAGGTTATGGAGCTAGCCACTTCGAGAGTAAGTGAATTAATCCGACAGTTCCACCAAGTAAGGGCCCGGCCGGTGAAAGTGAAGGCTGCGAACTTAACTTTGCTCGCTTCGGGGCAAGAGCACACCTGAAAGACTACTTCGGTCTTTTCAAACCATTGCATTAAATTGATGACTCCCCCGCTCCCATTGAAGTTGTCGGGTTTGCCATTGGTGAAGTCTTTGTAGGAACACTCTCTTGCACGCCACGTACTGTCTCCGTGGTTAGAGTTTGTAGCACCCGATCCAGAACCACCAGCTCCGTTTGTCCCTATCTGCGATATTGCGGCCGCTACGGCTGCTGTTACTGCAGCCTGGAACATCGCCGGATCAAACTGTGGAGGCAGCGGCGGAGGAGGTGTTGCTGTGTTGCCGGAAGGTCTTGGTCTTCTCCTTGGCGGCATGGTTCTGTCATAAGTCGTAAACCAATGTACTTTTAGTAAAAGTATATTTATAGGAAGAGAAATCTTTTATACATAAAGTATATTATTACGTTGTTTTCCGGTATGTTTACGATACATACGATTTTATACTTTTAATTGACCCAATACATTGGGTTATGAGGTAAAATGAAAGTATAAAATATTTTATTTGAGTTTCCTTGTTTCCAAGTATATGACTGTTTGTAAAAGTTTCACATATACTAATTTAGTCGGGACATAATTAATATATTATATTTTAAAATGATCTTTATCGGTTACTTAATTAGTTGCAAAGTGCATACCAGTCATATGTGATTAAGATATAATAGTCCTTCGAATAGATGACCCTAACTCCAAGACCACAACCAAACAAGGACAGGAAGTGAAACAAAGATACATAAATTCTAAGTCTATAGCATCTTAGTTACATATGACCTTAGCGCATCCACTTAGCAGCTATTGATCTATAAATAAAGACCTATTTAATTCTCAGATAATTTATTATAGTAACACAAAATACTCCTATAGTATTTGTAAATGTTTAGTTTTGAGTTCTTAAAGTATCCTTTGTAGTCTGTTATTAGGTTTGTTAGATTTGTTGTCCATCCTGACCATCCCTCGGTATATGGAAGTCAATTCCCGGACAGATATAGTTGATCAGACTATATCCTTCCCAGATTTAATCCACATATACTAAGGCATACTCAAAATGTTCAACTCTTCTTCTTTTGCTTTATGTTTTCGCTAGTTATGATACCATGCGAGCATGTAATGTATGTATTTATACTTTAATCAAGAAAATCATTTATTTTCTAAGAGTATATTTATTTGAAAAATGCACAAATCAGAGACAATTAGTCCCAATTGTGTTTATAGTTTGTATATCTTATGTGGTTTGATATACTTAATTCACTATAAACTGTGCTCTGATACCAATCTGTCACACCCCCAAACCAAGGATGGCGGAAATGTCCGGGGGTGGAGGACTTCATGTATAGTATCATAACAACAATTGTAATAGTAATTCAAGCAAACCCAACCAACATATATATAATTGAAAAAGTTACATCATTGTATGAATTACATGTTTACGAATCAATTACATTATGTTGACAAAATATGAAATAGTAGACGCCTTAGCGTCCCATCCTCAAATGCACTTGGTTACCTGTTTAATGATTTCCTGAGAATACAAGTTGTTTGAAAAAAAGTGTCAACACAAGGGTTGGTGAGTTCATAAGCTTTTGTTTGGTATTATTAAAAGCCTTTCGTTTGTAAAAGTAGTATTTGTGTTAGAAAATCCAATATTTTCCTTAATGTGTAAATGTAGTCTTAAAACCCAAAGACCGAAATGTACAAGTAATTTGTCATATTTATAGTAAAACAATGCAAGTTTAAATCGACATAAACTCGTTAAATTTTAATGAAGTTCCCGTAAATTCCAATGTTTATTAATACTTTATGTGAGTTTATTATAACCATACTATGACCAAGGTTGCCTAAAACGACGTTCTTCAGGCGTCGGAAAATGTTATGACATTTGTCACCCCAGACCTATCGGTCTAACTGTTGCATGCAGTTTAGGTGTGGGTTTGTCAAACCCAATATAGATCTATACACAAGTATCACGCTCTCCCTCAAGGAGACTCTGCTTACAATACAGGACTTAATGGTAATTTGAAGTAAATGTCTCACAAAGTCATTAACGGAATTACGTGTTATGAAAACTTGGTACCGTATGGCCGTACCTTGCTTAATGAAAATATCCTTTGTATAAATGTACCCTTTTTAAATGTATGTGTTATGTAATGTATCATAAACTATACCTATTATAGTTTATCAACCAAGGGTAGTACGTAGTAATGTATGCAAACTATATATTCAAAATAGTTTATTAAATGTTTGAATGTATCGGTTGTACTTTGATTATAATCACTTGTTATTCTTTATATTTTATATGTCCAAATCCATTTGTAAACTGATGTGTGTCTAAATATTAAGATAAAATGTCATATATTGCAATAACATATAATCACATAAAGATATACACCTTGCTCAACATGTTACAAGGTGAAATGAAATTAACAGCAACTTTTCGTTGAATACAGTTTCTGTTACTGTTCTTAGAAAATTTATAGAAAAATCATCAAAGCTCTAAATCCAAATCCGCAAATTTTGAGAGTTTGGAATATGAGTCTAGTTTGTTCGTAAATTTTATCATGATTTTTAGTGATCTCTAACAGAGGTGAAAATGTTCATAATCACAGACTGGTCTGGGTTTGCCTCTGAAATGACAGGCAGTTTTGTAAAAATCACCATAAATTGTAGAAAAATCATATGGAGATGTGCAAGTAGCCATTTTAAAGCTAAGAGTTTGAACTACGTGCACCTGGAACAGTTTTGAAAACTAAAATATTTAAGTTGACCAAAACAGTCCGTGATTAAAGTCCATCTTTTCTGATGTAATCTGTTAGAAAAAGTTTAATTGTGTTCTTGATGATTTTACTTGTATTCCCCCCTTAAAACTTAAGAAAAATATGTAAATGTAGGGATATGAACTCACCTTATGTGGTTTCAGTAGATGAAAGTGAGAGAGAGGAAGTATTCAACCCAAGAACACTAAGAAGATGTCTTGATGATTCGAGAATCTAACACCGAATAAGATGGAATTTGTGTAAGATATCAATGAATTGAGTAGAATGGAGTGTAATAATTATATGAATGATGAAGATACTTACTAATTGAAGAAAGAAATCCCTGAAGAAAGCCTTGAAGTTCTTGAAGTTGAGAGAAAAGATGAGAGAATTTTGGATAGTGTCCTTTGGTTGCTAAGTGTATAATGAAAGAACTTTAAGGAGAATGAGGAGAGAGGATCAATCCTCCAGCTCTTAGAACGTGGGAAGAGCTGGAGATTGGGTGTAAAGGTCCACTAAGGAGACAAGGGGTAGTGGGAAAGAGTGGCTAATCATAGAGTGAGGTGGTGGTGGTTTGCTTTTGCCATAAATTAAGGAAAAGCAAATATTCCCTCAATAATTAGTTCAACCACTAATTCTTTTAATATATTTTTATAAAAACCCTGGAGATTTATATATTTTGGGGCCTTAGATTATAAAATAAAGTTTTGGGTGAAAATCCCACGTTAAAATAATGAAAAACGGAGTTAAAACGAAGTCGTAGTCGAAAACCGGGAAGAAAAGCTGAATCTGCGAAGTTGCTCGGTCTTGGGCCGAGGTTCGGACCTGAGGCTTCGGTCCTGAGGCTTCGGTCCGAGGCTTCGGTCCTGAGCATTTCAGTCCGAGGCTTCGGTCCTGAGCACTTCGGATGCGAGGCTTCGGTCCTGAAGCTTCGGTTTTGGGTCCTTAAGGCTATTTTACCCGTTTTTACCCCGTTTCAAGTGGTTTTTGACCCGGTTAAGGGTCGTGATGACCCGAATGCTTACAAAAAGTTAAAGGAACTTTTGAGAGAGATTTAGGAGAGATTTCTAATAGAGAGAGATTGAGTGAAAGAGATTGAGAGAGAGTTCTTTTGAGACCTTTTTGAGTGTTTGGCTTTGAAACGCAAGGTCCGTAAACCCCGTTAAGCCATGATTTAGTGTCCTACACAATCCCGATGATTGTGCAATAGTGTTTTATCGCTTTGGTTCGTTGTTTAGTACTGTTAAGGCTAAGGAAAATCAAACACATGAATTTTCCAAATGATGTTTTCTCATTAAAATAGCGAATTGTACAGTGATTACATAACGTAAACCCTAACATACAAGGGTTATTGGAGTTGACCGGTTTGACTTGTTGACTTTGTTTGACTTTGACTTGACCGAAATTTGACGGTTGTCACACGTACTAAGCTACATCCCGCTTCATGCAGGGCCACCAATAGTCAGGACGAAGACCCCTATACATCTTCGTCGCCCCGGGATGAATGGAGAATCTTGATTTCTGCGCCTCCTCCATCAGGACTTGACGCACACAACCCTAATATGGAACCCACACTCTCCGATGGAGAGTCAATACACCCCGACTATCATAGTCGAAGGAAGCAACCTGACCAACAATGCACTCTTTCTTTCATTGCTTGTAACACCGGGTTCATGGTATGATTTTATTTAAGTTTTATTCTTATTTTTGCCACGAACTCGGCGAGTCTGCGTCCCGGCTCGCCGAGTAGCAGCAGGGTGGACACGGGATTTGAGCGGTGAACTCGGCGAGTCGGTGCATGGACTCGACGAGTCCACCTGACTGAATGAAACTCTATTTTCAGACATTGCACCCTATTTTACCCATTCTAAAACACCCATTTCGTCCCATTCTCTTCCAAAAGAACTGTAGAGCGAAACCCTAGCCCATTTTGATCCTTGTGAGTGATTTTGGCTTGGTGAAGGAAGCTTGAAGCTTAGGAGAAGAAGGAGGAAGTTGGAGGGTGCAAGGAAGTGTGGTAGATCCGAAATCTACCCTGGGAGAAGCTCCTAACCAGGTAAGAAAGATCCTTCTTAATCTTTAGTATAATAGATTCCCTTTTTGTCCCTTATATGTGGATTTCAAGACCTTAAACCTCCCAAACTCCGTGTGTTTATACCCTAGGAGCTTAGATTTATGGGTTGGAACCATTGCATGTCTCAGTTTTGGCCAAAAGGGGTGAAGAGTCGAAGGGTACTCGGCGAGTGCCAAAGTGCACTCGGCGAGTTCCATGAAGATGGCCTTAGACTCGGCGAGTTGGATAAACAACTCGGCGAGTCCTATGAAGATTGTCTGGTACTCGGCGAGTCGTTCCTCAAACTCGGCGAGTCCCTTGAATATAGCCTTGAACTCGACGAGTTGTTCTTCTAACTCGGCGAGTCATATGATCAGTCACTAGGATAAGAAGGGTTTAAGTGTAGGAGGTCCAACCCTCCGTAGTCGCACGTGGAATTAGCAATTTAACGTGTAGCTATAGTCCCAGAATCTCCAAATCTCCAAGGTTGATGTTCTGATGGAAGATTGGAGCGATTTGCAAGATCTGTTCGTCGGACTCGGCGAGTCAACCCCTTGGACTCGGCGAGTCCAGTCGCGGGTTTGTTAGTTGTCCCCGTCTAGCGAGTCAGGCTGACTCAGTGAGTGGGAACAGGGACCCGACGAGTCAGAGTCGGGCTAGACATAGAAGGACTCGGCGAGTCGTCATATGGACTCGACGAGTCCAGTCAATCAGAAGGTTGAATTTGACCAAGGAGTTGACTTTGACCGGTCATTTGACCTTAGGGGTATTTATGAGTACCTAATCCATGTTTACGGATTTATAGCCGGAGGGATTACCGGTGCGGCAGCCAGGCGTAGTCTGAGCAGGTTTTCGGCAGCTACTCTCGAGGTGAGTTTCCTTCCAGTAGGGACGGGTCTAAGGCACCAAGGCCGGCCCGTATAGACGATATGTTAGTATCGGAGTGTGGGCGGAGCCCGTATCTCATAGCTGAGTTTGATTGTGTTATATGCCAGTATGATAGAATTGCTTATACTTGTTGTCTGTGTGATACTTGTATGTTATGGTTTAGTAGCGGAGTGTGGGTGAGGCCCGTATCTCCATGGATAGCAGAGTGTGGGCGAGGCCCGTACCTCTCAGAAAGTAAAGTGTGGGTGAGGCCCGTATCTCTATGCGTGTGGGCGAGGCCCGTATCCCTTAGTTACTCATTATATGATTGTATGGTAGGTGGCATTATGGGGGAACTCACTAAGCTTTGTGCTTACGTTTTATAGTTTTGTTTTCAGGTATCTCTTCAGCTAGGGAAAAGGAGCTGGCGCGGTAGCGGCATATCACACACACTCTTGTTTCCGCACTATGGATTTTCTGGGATGTACTCTGAATATTTAACTATGATGTTACCGGTTTTCAGACATAAATTAATATTATGAAAGTTTTGTAATGATGTTTTTATGCATTAACCTAATTTAAAAATGAAATTTTTAGTTGGTATTTTTCGGGATGTTACAAGTTGGTATCAGAGCCCTGGTTTGAGGGATTCGGACACACCTTCGGGGGTGTCTGGACTCAAATCGAGGGATTAAAAGATTTTTATAAAGAAATGATTTTCTAAAGACTAAGTAAAAGGGGTTTCTAAAAAGAAAAAAAAAAGGTGTGTGATGTGCGCGACCGGCCGAGCTCAAGTAAGTTTTCCCCAAAGTACCCATACAAGTTTACGTTATGATTATCAGTTTCAGTTTCAGTAGAACAGCATGCTAGAATAGGACTAAGGATCTAGGAAAGATGCCTTATGTGCCTGCTTTATGTGTTTCGGCTTTTTGAGAATTGCATGCTAGTACAGATCAGTCAGTATGATAGCCAGAGTAGTATATACTTGATTGTGTGTACTCAATGCCCGAATGCTGCTTGCTTTGTGTGACAACCCGAAAGATATTTCGTTAACATAACCCATGTCGTTAATAAAATTTATTTTATTTTGGGTTTTTCCGTTCACTTTCAAATTAAATAATTCATTTAGAATTATTATTATAATTTCCTATGTGTTGAAACGAAATATTTATTTGAGTGAAAACACTCTAAATAATCTTTTGAAAATTTCTAGACTATGACTAGTGCGGGTAATGGTTATTTACCCGGGTAAAATATTAAGCTCCGTTTAATGCCGGTATTGGGTGTATTCCCACCGGGTCACTAACTCTAGTCATATATAAAGGATGAGTGGGCACTTTTGAGCCCTTTTCCCCACTTCAACTTTCTCTCTCTACCCTCTCTCTAGAAATCGAATCCTCTCAAGAAATCATCACTTTCAAGCTCCAATTTGGTAAGTGATCCTTCCTAACTAGTTGTTTATCCTAACATGCAAGCAAATCCATGTCTTAAACTCTCAAATGCATCAAAAATTCGTGTTTATGGTTTGGGGAGCCTCCCAAAAACCGTAAACTCCCAAATGAGGGTTTTGAAGCCCCAAAAACCCTTCCAAACCTCTGCTAATGCTTAGATACTTACATGCATGGAGTTAGAACCACAAAAATCATGTCTTTTGGTGTATGAACATGAGTTTACGGTTCTTGAATGCTCAAGAACCGTAAACACCCTTTCATGGGGTTTTGATGCTCCTTAACCCTTCCAATGCATGTCTAATGGCCTTGAAACTTGCTTGGATGATCTTAGAACCCTAACACATGTCCAAATGAGCATAAACTTGAGTTTACAGTTTGGGAACATCTCCCAAAACCGTAAACACCTTCCAAGGGTGTTTTAATGCTCCAAACACTTTGCATGGCTTGTATTTGAGTCTAGAACTTGCATGAATGGCCTACAAACCACCAAAACACATGGAAAATGGACAAACATGGACAAGGGTGGGTTTACGGCCGTAAACCCATGAGTTTACGACCGTAAACTCCCCAAGGGTGGTCCAAGGACCGTAAACCCTAATTCCTAGGCCATTTCATGTCCCGATCACTTCCTAAGCCCTCGAATCAACCCTAGATCCTTCCTATGTGCAAGATGAGACCTTGGATCACTCAAACCACCACACCCATGAGTTTACGGCCGTAAACTCATGGGGGATGTGGTCTAGAAACCGTAAACTCCCCCAAGGGTTTACAATTGAAGAGTAAACCCTCCTAACTAGGTCATACACTCCTTAAATGCAACCCGTATCATTCCTAACACTTGGAATCAAGTGTTTTCTTGCATTGAGTGTGTCTACTTGTTTAATTAGTAGTATAATAACTAATTGGGTACAATTGGGTATCACCTCATATTACTTAGGACCTTTGCGTGTGATCAAGTCCTAAGTTGTCTTCTAGCATCCTACTCAGCGCATTCTCGTCAGGTGAGTTCATACCCCTACACCATTTTCTGTGTTTTTCATGTTTTCAGGGGGGGAATACAAGCAAAAGTACAAGGAAACTTGTACTCAAATCTATTATTTCGTATAACATAACTACATGTTCAATATGTTTTAAACATTGAAATCCGTATTAACCAACCGTCTAACTCGTGGAGTTAGTTTTCAAAACCAATTGTGAAACTCATTATAAAATGTTACATTTTTATATTTCACAAGGATTTCATGTCATTTCATAAACCGGGATTTTCTATACTATTACTTGTAAAGTTCATTATTCTTATGATTGGAGACACGTCCTCGGTAACACTCCACATGGATACGAGAGTGGAGGACTACTCCCGTAACCAGAATCTCTTGGAGGGAGAGCGTCACTTGAGTGTATAGATCTATACGGGGCTGACTACCCCGCACCCTGCTGCTAGCTACAGTAGGATCGTCAGGTCCATGGGTGACAAAAGTCATAAATTGATTTGACTTCTTATTGCCATATCTAGTCTATCGTATGGTTATGGAACTCGCAACTTAGATAATGGAGATTTACTGATAAAGTAATAACGAACCTAGTGAACTAACCTCCTAGTAATAACTGTCTTTGATTACTACTAGTTCACTACTTACTTATTAGTTTTGTGTACGTGTCAAAACTAACATGCTTACCACGGGATAACTAGTCATTCAGTATGCTTCACTTAATCGATACAAGTATGGTAGATACTTGTACACATCATTTTAGAACGATAACCAGCGAATATTTTTCATAAGAAAACATAGGGTTTTCTTGGGATAACGTAACTTTTCATAAAAAAGGTTGTATGGTACATCTAACGAGAAATCAAATCATATTTTCATAAGGAAACTTGCAGGATTTTCTTAATTCAAATTGTGTAACAAAGGGATAACCAAACTACTTTTATAAGAAAATACGGGATTTTCTTGGATATCAACTGTTCATGAAACTAAAGGCAACTGAATCTTTTTTTCCAGAAAACAAACCGCTTATGAACTCACCGGCTTTATGCTGATATTTTAAAACTGCTTGTATTCTCAGGGCATCCATAGACAGGTACTCCTACTAATTTTTTTGGAGAAGACGGAGCATATAGAAGACTCGTCTTTACTTTTGTTCTAACCAATGTATCTAAGAAAACTTGTAGTACTTTATTTTCAAACAAATGTAAAACTTTCTCATGTAATGTAATGGTTGTGTTTACTATGCTTGCTATGTACATTGGTTGTGATACTCTACATGACGTCACTCCGCCCCGGAACGTTTCCGCCATCGGTTTCGGGGTGTGACACTTTGTGCTATTAGGAGTTCTAGTCGTCTTTCACTAACTAGTGAACGAATATGCTAAGTTACATATTGCAAGGATTAAATAATTTCAGAAGGTTGGGTCTAGCCCTATTTCGCAGCTCTTGTTTGAGTTCAACCGTTGTAGGGTAGGACCTCTCATTCGAAGAATTATCTAGTCTGAGTAATATGTAATAGTATTCGCGAGCTAGTTAGGGAAGGAAAGCAGGGACCTCGTGTGCAGCTGATGGCAGAGAGTGGGATGGCAATTACTTAGGGTGAGAGTAGCACGAGAACCGCAGTATTAGTAGAAAGGACTTGGTTGAGTTGAGGCAATTCTTGAGGAAAGTACGGATAGACGTGGAAGGTAGTATGGGCCCGTACTACTGAAAGCGGAGGATCCGTACTCGATTCAAAAAGGGCCGAGGCGAGACCGGGGACTAGTGGTATGTATGTGAGCCTCGTTAGTGGAATATTGTTTGACGGTGGTTATGCTATGTTTTTCAGTATGGTGACCACACGACAGGGAGCGGGAGGCTCAGGATCGGGATCGGGTTCGGGTTCAGGGTCCGAACCAGTTGATGAGGGTCTACGCGAGTTCATTGCGTCAGAGATTACCAGGGGCATCCTTGAGTCAACTCCCATCATCTTCGGGTCGATCAAGGAGGGTATTGTAGAGTTGATGGAGGATCGTCTCAGGGCGTTCAGGAGTGATATGGCGGCTGGCCAGTCAGGATCATGCACACTGTCCTTTAAGGACTTCAGGGGCAGTGGTGCATCAGATTTCCATGGGGCTAAGGACCCCATTGCTGCCAGACGATGGATTGCAGACCTTGAGTCTGCACAGCTGATCAGCTTCTGCCCCGAGGGGTCGAAGGTACGATTTGCAGCAGGGTGTCTACGTGACAGAGCTAGAGATTGGTGGGAGTCGGTTTGTGACTCTTTGGGAGCCGCGGCCATTGAGGCTATGACATGGCCGGACTTTGTGACACGATTCAGGGCGGAGTTCGTGCCTGCGGTGGAGCTCCAGCAGTTGGCACGGGAGTTCTTGGATATGAGACAGACGACGGAGACTGTGGCGGAGATCACCGCCAAGTTCCGGGAGAGGGCGTTACTGGTGCCCCAGTATGCAGGTGATGAGGATATGAGGAGGACCCGCTACCATGACATGCTGCGAGCCGACATTCGGGAGCATGTCAGTTTTCCAACTTGCCCTACCCTGGATTCTATGATTGCTAGGGCGAGGGAGAGGGAGATAGATCTGGAGCACGTCCGGAAGAGGAAGGCAGAGGAGGGACAGACGATAGGGGCTTCGGGAAAGAAGCCCAAGGGATCAGATGGTAGGCCGAAAGGCCATACAGGACCGGGCCGCTGTAGGAAGTGCGGCAGGTCGCACGAGGGAGCGTGTAGATTAGGACCGACAGGCTGCTACAGGTGCGGCAAGACGGGACATTTCAGCAGGGATTGTACTGCCCCTGCTCCGGTTATTCAGACATCTGAGTTGTTGTGTTTCCACTGCAACCAGAGGGGCCACAAGAGGGCCAACTGCCCCCAGTTGACAGCAGCAGCGCCAGTACAGGCGCCAGCTCCAGCGACCCTGCGGATTACAGATGGCCGGCAGGGCAAGGCAGAGGCTCTAGTGGTGAGGAGCCGGGCATTTTAGCTGACAGCCGAGGAAGGCTGTGGTCTTTCGTTGGGGGCCTGAGCAGCAGACAGCATTCGAGACACTGAGACAGAGACTGTGCGAGGCGCCAATCTTAGCCTTGCCAGAGGGCATGGAGGATTTTGTTGTATACTGCGATGCGTCCATCTCAGGTTTGGGCGCGGTATTGATGCAGAGAGGGCATGTCATCGCCTACGCGTCGAGGCAGCTGAAGCCTCACGAGGCGAACTACCTGACGCATGATTTGGAGTTGGGGGCTGTTGTGTTCGCCCTCAAGATTTGGCGTCATTACCTCTATGGGGTTCGCTGTACGATTTACACGGACCACAAGAGTCTGAGGTACCTCATGGACCAGCCAAATCTGAATATGAGGCAGCGTCGGTGGCTTGATGTGGTAAAGGATTATGATTGTGAAATCCTTTATCACCCGGGGAAGGCCAACATGGTGGCCGATGCGCTTAGCCGCAAGGCGGCGCCGATCAGGGATATTTGCATGCGGATGACAGTGGTGACTCCGCTTTTGGAGCGAATCCGGGAGGCTTAGCAGGAGGTTATGAAGGAGGAACATCGGAAGAGTGAGCGGATTGTGGGACAGGTTTCCTCCTTCGACTATGACAGCAGAGGATTATTGACATTACACCGCAGGGTGTGGGTTCCATACCTCGGAAGCGTGCGCCAGGTTCTGATGGAGGAGGCGCACAAATCCCGATTTTCCATTCATCCAGGGGCAATGAAGATGTATAGGGATCTTCGTCTGGACTATTGGTGGCCCTGCATGAAGCGGGATGTAGCATGGTACGTTGAGCGGTGCCTGACCTGCAGGAAGGTCAAGGCCGTACACCAGAGACCGCACGGCAAGATGCAGCCGTTGGATATCCCGCTGTGGAAATGGGAAGACATCACGATGGATTTCATCACCAAGCTTCCCAGGACCGCGCGGGGAGTGGATTCGATATGGGTCATCGTCGATCGATTGACCAAGAGCGCCCACTTTATCCCGATTCAGGAGAGCATCTCGGCTGAGAAATTGGCCGATATCTACATCAGAGAGGTGGTGGCACGACACGGGGTGCCATTTTCAATGATTTCAGATAGGGATGTGCGGTTCACTTCCAGGTTCTGGAAGAAGTTTCATGACGAGCTGGGTACTCGTCTGCATTTTAGTACAGCCTTTCACCCGCAGACGGATGGCCAGAGCGAGCGGACCATCCAGACTCTGGAGGATATGCTGCGGGCGTGTGTTTTAGACTTCGGTGGTAGCTGGGATACCTATCTTCCTTTAGCCGAGTTTTCATATAACAACAGCTATCACGCGAGTATTGACCGCTCTCCCTTCGAGATGTTGTACGGGAGGAAGTGCAGGACCCCGATATGTTGGGGCGAGGTTGGACAGAGAGTCATGGAGAGCACCGAAGTAGTGCTCAAGACGACAGAGAAGATTCAGCAGGTCCGGAGCAGGCTTCAGACTGCTCAGAGTCGGCAGAAGAGTTATGCCGATAGGCGCCGATCAGACCTGGAGTTCCGGGTCGGGGATATGGTTCTCCTGAAAGTGTCGCCGTGGAAGGGCGTCATCCGATTCAGGAAACGGGGCAAGTTGGGTCCCAGGTATATTGGACCGTTTAGGGTTGCAGCCCGAGTGGGCAAGGTGGCATATCGGCTGGACCTGCCAGCCGAACTCAGTCAGATCCACAGCACTTTCCACGTCTCCCAGCTGCGAAAGTGCCTGGTGGACGATTCAGCAGTGGTACCTTTGGAGGACATCCAGATTGATGACAGCCTGAATTATATCGAGCGGCCTGTGGCTATCCTAGACCGGAAGTCGAAGGAACTGAGGAACAAAAGGGTGGAGCTGGTGAAGGTACAATGGCAGCATCGGAAGGGCTCGGAATGGACTTGGGAGCCCGCGGATGAGATGATGGAGCATTATCCGGAGCTGTTCCGGAAGGGAGCGGCAGACTTCGAGGACGAAGTCTAAAATAAGTGGGGGAGATTTGTAACACCGGGTTCATGGTATGATTTTATTTAAGTTTTATTCTTATTTTTGCCACGAACTCGGCGAGTCTGCGTCCCGGCTCGCCGAGTAGCAGCAGGGTGGACACGGGATTTGAGCGGTGAACTTGGCGAGTCGGTGCATGGACTCGGCGAGTCCACCTGACTGAATGAAACTCTATTTTCAGACATTGCACCCTATTTTACCCATTCTAAAACACCCATTTCGTCCCATTCTCTTCCAAAAGAACTGTAGAGCGAAACCCTAGCCCATTTTGATCATTGTGAGTGATTTTGGCTTGGTGAAGGAAGCTTGAAGCTTAGGAGAAGAAGGAGGAAGTTGGAGGGTGCAAGGAAGTGTGGTAGATCCGAAATCTACCCTGGGAGAAGCTCCTAACCAGGTAAGAAAGCTCCTTCTTAATCTTTAGTATAATAGATTCCCTTTTTGTCCCTTATATGTGGATTTCAAGACCTTAAACCTCCCAAACTCCGTGTGTTTATACCCTAGGAGCTTAGATTTATGGGTTGGAACCATTGCATGTCTCAGTTTTGGCCAGAAGGGGTGAAGAGTCGAAGGGTACTCGGCGAGTGCCAAAGTGCACTCGGCGAGTTCCATGAAGATGGCCTTAGACTCGGCGAGTTGGATAAACAACTCGGCGAGTCCTATGAAGATTGTCTGGTACTCGGCGAGTCGTTCCTCAAACTCGGTGAGTCCCTTGAATATAGCCTTCAACTCGACGAGTTGTTCTTCTAACTCGGCGAGTCATATGATCAGTCACTAGGATAAGAAGGGTTTAAGTGTAGGAGGTCCAACCCTCCGTAGTCGCACGTGGAATTAGCAATTTAACGTGTAGCTATAGTCCCAGAATCTCCAAATCTCCAAGGTTGATGTTCTGATGGAAGATTGGAGCGATTTGCAAGATCTGTTCTTCGGACTCGGCGAGTCACCCCCTTGGACTCGGCGAGTCCAGTCGCGGGTTTGTTAGTTGTCCCCGTCTAGCGAGTCAGGCTGACTCAGTGAGTGGGAACAGGGACCCGACGAGTCAGAGTCGGGCTAGACATAGAAGGACTCGGCGAGTCGTCATATGGACTCGGCGAGTCCAGTCAATCAGAAGGTTGACTTTGACCAAGGAGTTGACTTTGACCGGTCATTTGACCTTAGGGGTATTTATGAGTACCTAATCCATGTTTACGGATTTATAGCCGGAGGGATTACCGGTACGGCAGCCAGGCGTAGTCTGAGCAGGTTTTCGGCACCTACTCTCGAGGTGAGTGTCCTTCCAGTAGGGACGGGTCTAAGGCACCAAGGCCGGCCCGTATAGACGATATGTTAGTATCGGAGTGTGGGCGGAGCCCGTATCTCATAGCTGAGTTTGATTGTGTTATATGCCAGTATGATAGAATTGCTTATACTTGTTGTCTGTGTGATACTTGTATGTTATGGTTTAGTAGCGGAGTGTGGGCGAGGCCCGTATCTCCATGGATAGCAGAGTGTGGGCGAGGCCCGTACCTCTCAGAAAGTAAAGTGTGGGCGAGGCCCGTATCTCTATGGGTGTGGGCGAGGCCCGTATCCCTTAGTTACTCATTATATGATTGTATGGTATGTGGCATTATGGGGGAACTCACTAAGCTTTGTGCTTACGTTTTATAGTTTTGTTTTCAGGTATCTCTTCAGCTAGGGAAAAGGAGCTGGCGCGGTAGCGGCATATCACACACACTCTTGTTTCCGCACTATGGATTTTCTGGGATGTACTCTGAATATTTAACTATGATGTTACCGGTTTTCAGACATAAATTAATATTATGAAAGTTTTGTAATGATGTTTTTATGTATTAACCTAATTTAAAAATGAAATTTTTAGCTGGTATTTTTCGAGATGTTACATTGCTCTTCCTTCATAGCCCCGATCTGTGCCTCTCGAATCCGCTCCAGAAGCGGAGTAATCATTATAATCCTCAGACAAATATCCCGGATCGGAGTCGCAACAACCTTGTGGCTAAGAGCATCGGCCACCACATTGGCCTTCCCCTGATGGTAAAGGATCTCATAATCATAATCCTTCACCACTAACGCTACCTCATATTCAGATTCGGTTGATCCACCAAGTACCTCAGGCTCTTGTAATTCATGTGAATAGTACAACAGACCCCATAGAGGTAATGTCGCCAAATATCGAGGGCGAAAACCACAACCCCCAGCTCCAAATCGTGCGTCTGATAGTTCGCCTCATAAGGCTTTAGCTTCCTCGAGGCGTAAGCAATAACACGACCCCTTTGCATCAATACCACGCCCAATCTCGTGATATACACGTCATAGTAAACCATAAGATCATCAACGCCTTCTGGGAGGGTCAAAATCGGCGCCTCACGTAATCTCTATCTCAGGGTCTCAAAAGCTGCCTGCTGCTCAAACCCCCAACGAAAAGTGGCAGTCTTCTTCGTCAGTCGGGTCGGGGGAACCGCTATCTTGGTGAAATCCTGAATAAATCTCCGATAATATCTTGCCAACCCAAGGAAACTCCGAATCTCGAATGGAGACCTCGAAACTTCCCACCTCATCACGGCCTCCACCTTAGACGGATCGACTAGAATACCATTCTGGTTGACAAGGTGCCCCAAAAACTACACCTCACGCAACCAGAACTCGCACTTGGAGAACTTCGCATATAGCATCACCTTCCTCAGGGTCTCAAACACCTCTCACAAGTGTTCGTCATGCTGTTCCTGGGTGTTGGAATAGACCAGGATGTCATCAATGAATACAATCTGTAACAACGCGAATTTTCAAAACATTTTTTCATTTTAAATCATGTTTTTAATCATCAAAAACAATATCATAACAAACTGTATCCAATGTCATCATAACCACAATTCCCAGAATCTCAAAACATAATCTCTATGAGTGTGTACAGATCACGCTGGCGCCTTCCCGCGATCCTCGCTAGTACCTGAAACACATAACACAACAACTGTAAGCATAAATGCTTAGTGAGTTTCCCAAAATACCACATACAACAAATACGCCTTTCCAGGCCATAACTCTGTAGGATCTTCCGATCCATGTGTCTCAGGGGACTTCCGTCCCGAATCCCGGTAGACCTTCCGGTCCTACCCGTATCGACCTTCCGGTCCGTAACCTCTTGACCTTCCGGTCCATATCATCTTGACCTTCCGGTCCTTATCATACATAACATACATAACACATACATATCACATAACAACATACAACTCATACATCTCATAGCATATAAGACCTTCCGGTCACACATAGGTACCCTTCCAGGTACAGTATAGTGAGAAGACTCACCTCAATGAAGTCGGATAAACTCTCATGCTCCACGTCCCGACCTAGCCTCCTCCTATCATTCAAATAACATCCCCGATCAAATACTCTCTCATAGTCTCATCTCTAAAGATTGGGTAGAAGGCCATTCTACCCCTCCCTGAACTCTCTTGAATCAGTCTTGACCAGAACCCTAAGGTCAACGTAAGTCAACGGTCAAACTTTGACCCGACTCGTCGAGTGCACATGGGTGACTCGGCGAGCCCATACGGGTCCTCTGAATCCTTCTAGCCTCTCTTGGATCGTCGAGTCATCCTTCCACTCGACGGGTTCCTCCTGTCACGAATCGTGGGGCAATCCCGACTCGACTCGTCGAGTCCACTTATGAACTCGGCGAGTTGCTTCCATGATCATACTCAAATGACCTTCTGAGGTCAGATCTGCTTCTCTAATCTATAGATCTGACCTTCCCAAGCATAATAATCACGTAAAGGTTGAATCTTGGTACACATGCAACACACGCAAAGCTTCTTTTGGTGAAATAACCTCTAAAATGGCCTCCTAGGCTCATAACTCAAAAGGTATGGCATAAAGCAGAGTGGTAAGGACTCTCTGGACCTCTTAAGGTCCAGATCTATGAACCATTTCGCCTTGGGACCTCACATACTCCCAATTCAACTAAAAGAGGCATAAAGAAAACCCTAGATTTCACTAGAATCATTATAAACACGAGAATGGCACAGATTGTTGCCTCCAACAGCTTCCTCTGATCAAATAGAAGTGGATCCAAGCTCCTCAACCCGCTTAGCTTGTTCTACCTCCTTCCTTCTAGCTAAAAGACACAAGAAATGGTGAATTAGCCTTCCTCTAGCACCACAAACGATCTCTCTGCTCTCTAGGGTTTCTCAGGGGTGAAGTGGCCGCAAATGGAGGCCATAAAGGCCTTTAAATAGGGCACAGACCCCGAGAATTAGGGTTTCAATCCACAGCGCGGACTCGTTGAGTCCACCCTTTCCGACTCGTCGAGTCCGTTCATTAATCCAGTCAGCACACACGATCCTACTCGACGATTCTACGCCTCAACTCATCGAGTCCATCCCTTTCTCAAAAGAATAAACGATCAAACATAATACCTGGAAATCCGGATGTTACACAATCACGGACCGATCCAACATTGTTCGACACATGCAGTTTATGAGGTCCATGAACGCGGTTGGAGCATTGGTGAGCCCGAAGGGCATCACCACAGACTCGTAATGACCATAGTGAGTCCGGAAGGCCGTTTTCTACACATCGTCCTCTCTGACCCTCATCCGATGATATCCCGATCGGAGGTCAATCTTGGAAAAAACCAAGACACACCCTGAAGCTGGTCAAACAAGTAATCAATCCTCGGGAGTGGTTAACGATTCTTCACCGTTAGCTTATTCAACTCCCGGTAGTCAATGTTGGATAAGGTGTCTAAGTCCATAACTTATTTGGTATATACTTGACCCGACCCGGCATGGTCCATTTGGGTTGCACTTCACCCAAACTGTTTATGGATAATTTTATGAGAATTGTATACTTACGATTTATTAATATATTATAAGTTATAATATATTAATATAAAGTCATGTTATTTAATTAGTTTTAATCTTGAATTAATTATGAAATAATTTAGTGATTAAAAGGAAGACTAATTAAATCATGAGCTATTATATTTATATGGTGTGGGCTAATACTCATTTGTTAATGGGCTAAGCTTATATGGAAGTCCATGGATGATCCATGGAGCTTTTAACCCATGGATCCTTGGAAAGGAAAAGACATGGGTTATTAGGGTTTCACCCTAACCATGCACACTATATAAACAAGCTCATGTTGCATGAAATAAAACCCTAGTGTGTGTGTAATAGTGGTGGCCGATTTCTAAGTGTTAGTATACTCTCTCATACATTTTCCAAGTTTGTGGTGATTTGTGATTTCCATTTGAGGCATTCACATTATTGGTGTTTGGCTCTCAAACTCCAAGGAATCAGCAATCAACAAGAGGTATGTAATTCATCTAGTTCTTTTATGTTTAAAAGTACCCCATGCCATGCTAGATAGGTTATAAACCTTGGAAATTAATATTTTGCATGTACCTTAGACAAACATAGATCCAAGGTTTATTAGGGTTGCATGTACACTTAGGAAGTGTTAGAATGCTCAAAACCCAACAGTGGTGTCAGAGCCTAGGCTTGTTTGTTTGATACTTGATGCAAAATAGTGATAAAAAGTCGATTTTTTGCTGTCTGACTGATGAACTCGCCGAGTCCATGGGGGACTCGCCGAGTTCATGTGTAAACTCATCCTACTCGCCGAGTAGGTTCGTGCACTCGGCGAGTAGGAGCCTCAGAATGCAGATTTTCGACTTTTGCTGCTGGAAATGGACTAGAAACATTACCCTAAACTGTTTTGGTGTTTTAAAACTTGTTTTAGTTGGTGTAATGGTTGTTCTAATCCATTTACAATAGCTTATATCAAAATTTCATGCTTTGTATGTGTTCATATAATTCTTGAAACTTTGATGATCATGTTCATGTTCTTATGAATTTAGAAGATGATAGGAATTATTTGCTGAATTGTTTAGGATTAATTCTTGATCATTTATGTGTTTTAATGGAATCCATAATTTGTCCTCAAGTTATGGATTTCCAAAGGTCACTTCTTTTAAACACACATTTAAAACACATAAGTTACATAAAATGAAGAGTCTTCATTTTTATGAACCTTTAATTCATAAGTTATGAAATGAAAAGTTTTGGATAGTTACAAAACTTGCCCTCAAGTTTTGGAATTTGTAAAGTTTCACACACTTTAATAAACTTTAATTCCAAACCCTTAGAGTTTTAAAAGTTAAAATTCAACCCTTATACTATTTATAACATTAATGGTTAATTATTATATATGTGTATAAGATCAAGTCGTTTTACCGTTAGTAGGCCTCATTCACGAAGCCGGTCTATAAGGGGGGTATAAGGTTGTTGCCTATAAAATGGCAACTTAATGGGTGTCCATTCTCACCCACCGCTTCCTTGATCGGTGGAGGTTCGTTAGCCGAACGGGTAGGACAATGACTTTAAATTCTCATTAAAAGTATAATGAATATTATAAAGTAACTAAACCTTTTATAAATTCCCAATCTTAGTTACTTTAGGAAAATGTGAATATGGTGCTAACCCATGAAATTCACACTTTGTACCTTACCAAGTCGTTGGTGGAGCGTGTGTGGTTAACCGGCACACTAACTTGGACTAGTAAGGATCACGAAGGGTGACTTAATGTTTATCATAGATCGGTGGAGCGTGTGTGGTTAACCGGCACATCGATTAGGTGATAATATTAAGGGTACCAAGTGAGTTTGCATGGTTATTCACACCTTGTTTTGTGATCCTCGGCATCCCAGTCACAAAACTTGAAGGGCACAATCGAGATTGAAACATGCCATTGAAAAGTTCAATGAATCTCAAAAGATCTAGGAGTTTCAAATCCAATTAAAACCTAATAAATTATTTCGTTTTTCATGGTGGAAATTGGTGAATCGTCATTCACCTACCTTCAAATATTTTATAGCTTGGATTACGGCATCCCTCTTCCAAGTTATAAAATATTGTGTTGGGTCCTAGCCTTAATATTTCATATTGGGTGTTATATTAAGGACTTGAATCAACTAACTTGATTTTCTCCCATTGTAGATGTCTAGTTCAAACAACTATGATCTTCCCAAATCGCTTGAAACAAGCTTTCCTCCTTAAGATGATGTCCCTCAACATCATGCTTCACTCCCCCCCACCTCCTCCATTTATTCTCCCTGACCCACAAGCCCGAAGACTTGAAAGGTTCAAGATCACTCAAGCTCTACTAGAAATGAAACATAAATATGGAAGACCTGTGTGCACTCATGTCTTAGGAATGAAGTCACACATAGACAGGTTGAGAATGTTGGGTGCTGTTATTTCAAGGAAGTTCGCTGTTGACTGGGTTCTTCAGTCAGTTCCTGAGTCATATAGTAAGTTTATTAAAGACTACCATATGACAGATCCTGACATAACCCTAATAGATCTTTCTTATTTGCTTGTTGCTGCTGAATCAGCAATGATTTGGCGCAATGGTCAAGCAAATATTGATGGAAAATCTATTTCTCAAACTTCCATGGACATGGACAATGGTAACATTGGAAGTCCAGAAAAGCTTTCTCGTCCCAATGGAAGGGGATCGGCCTTGGTCAACCCGGTTGACCAAGAGGTAAAGGGAAAGGCTAAGTCTGTGATTGTCTCGTGTACCATTCCCAAAGAGTCTATATGTTTTTATTGTCATGAGAAGGGACATTGGAAGCGAAGCTGCCCTGAATACCTGAAATATTTGAAAGCAAGTAGAGACAAAATGTTTGACTCGGCTTCAGGTAAGTCCACTATCTAACTTTGTTAAAGTTCCTAATTGTTGATTCTTATTACATGATGTGACTAGGTTGCATCTTGATGTTTAGCAGGATCGAGCAAAAGGAAGGTTAAAAGAAGAGTGTGTTGAATCTGATCACGAAGATGGATTTCTATCGCATGGTTCGAGGATCGGATTTTTGAGCCACGACTTAAAAGTTATGATAGATTGCTAAGAAATATGTAATAGCATAGTTTTCATTTAAAGTTGCATTGTAAGGAATATTTTTCCGCATTTTAATAAAGAAATAAAAGTTTTGTTTAGTTTATTTTACATTATATCCCCTTACAATGGCATTTATGGAAAATTGATGTTTGTATGTTTCTAGCAATATTGGAAATATGAGTTTGATTCTCTCATATGTGGTAGTGTCTGAATTTACCAAATGAGGAAAGGTTCTCATCACCCAAGCTTCAGTTAGATAGAAACTTGGAATCATACAAGTTGTATTGTATGATGAATGAGAATTTTCATCTTTGTAAAATTGAGACTAATTCATTGATCACATGCATATGTGAGTCAATTGAAGGACTAAGGAATTAGGTACACTGGGTGTGTGCTGGTCAAGGTCCACCACAAAGATCAATTCGTCATGATTTACTAAAGATTAGTAAATATGGTTATACTTATAAGGTTAAGTATAATTCTGTAACATTGGAAAAGTTTCAATGTATGGCAGAACGGATGAGAAGAATCAAATTTGGCAGAAAGATAAAAGTTTCTCAAATCTGAAAAGATGGGAGAGTACTTTAGTATCATGTTTTTATGATCATCTTAATGATTATGAAACCATATCACAAATTCATACTCTAAGGACATCTTAGTGCATTGTTATGACTAAGATGAGGGGTCATGAATTGTTGGAATGGTTAAAATCAAGAAGATGGATCATACATGTTTTTATGATCAATGATTATGAAACCATATCACAAATTCATACTCTAAGGACATCTTACTACATTGTTATGACTAAGATGAGGGGTCATGAATTGTTGGAATGGTTAAAATCAAGAAGATGGATCATACTTCGTTCCAAAACAACTCTTAGAGTCATAATCCAAGATTGTAACATTGAGTGACATAAAGTAAGGTTTAAAACACTTATCAAATGTAGTGTAAAATGTTTTCTACTCCTGTACATTTGAAATTGGTAAGTTGTGATGTCTTGGATAAGACAAAGACCAACTAAGACCAATTGTGTGAAGTGTTTATCTTGATAAGAATCTGCACTATCCCTTGAATATTTGTTTTGTCAAGGAATGGTTCTTGACTAGGGAAACTTATATGTCAAGAGGACAGTGGGAGTCTTAAAGATCCTGAAAGGATTTCAAGATTTAATCAAGAGTAAAACCTAAGTTTTATCACTAGCACACGACTTAAGGTTTGAAACCTATCAAGTTGACATAATTCTTGTTTCTGTGTCTGTTCCTATTAAGTTGTCTATGCATATGAGTTCTGTTAGTTCTAAACTGTATGCATAACAGCTTGGAAGCATTGGTGGGCCTTGTGCTACCAGATGACAAGAAATTAAGATTGAACAAGTTCAATCCATGTAAGGCTGAATTTGTTACTAACCTTGTCTTGTGATTATGGTTTTGACAAATTCACATGGATAGAAACTCATACACTATAAAATCTAAGTGTCATAAGGTTTCTCTCCGATTCATGAAAATGATGGTGAGGAAATGCTTTCACTAAGAAGATTTTAAGTAGATAGCAATTGTGATGTTTGCATTCTCAAAGTCGTTAGTGGAGCGTGTGTGGTTAACCGGCACACTAACATGGACTTGTGAGAAATGGAAAAGGTCTAAACAATTAAGACTATGATTACGGCATCCCTTTTCATAGTTCTGGAAATTGTTTAGACACACATGTGAGCTATCTAAGAAAGGGTGTACGAATCTAAATTTCAGAAGTCCAGCTGATTTCTGGAAATATGTCAGAGCTAGTGGGAGCATAAGTGTTATGCTGATAATCATCATGTTAGTGGGAGCATGATTATTATGTTTAGTGTTGCAAGTTAGCAATGTTAATTATAGAAAAACAAAAGTTTCAATTCGTAAAGTTGTAGGGGTTGAAAAAGTTGTTTTGCTATAATTAAGGGAGAGGAAATTATACTTCATTTCAATTCTAAAAGCTTAGATTGAGTTCTTAATCATCTTTAGTCAAGGATATATATATATGAATTTTATGTTGGAATGGTTCAACATAAGGAAATTCTATTGTGTTCTCAAGTTCGATTATGATCACGACATCCCTCTTCATAGTCGATTTTTGAAAACATGGAAAATAAAAAATATTGTAGCAAAAGACTGATCCAGTATCAGGTCTTTATGTGAGACATCGTGAATCATGTCCCATATGCTTCGGGTATAGGATCGGTCGCATTTGCTATAGTATTCATCCTTTCCAAATTTTCCAAATGCTCAGAGCATTAAGAAGGGAAAAGTCTAGAATTGGATAAGACTAAAATGATTAAGCAATTGTCAAGGACTATCTAAGGCTCACCAAAGATTGGTTGCTCAGGGACAGTTGGAAGTATAGTGTTAAATTTTGGAAGGACCATATGGATATATTCTGAAAAGAGGTAGCTCTTGTTCAGATATGATAATCAAAATAGGAATATGGAAATTTTCCATATTGGGAGTTGGATATTAAGAATCTATGAGAAAGTTAGAAACTTTTATGCAAGAAGGATGTTCAAAGCAATGTACTTTGAATATGAGAGTTCGTTTCCATAGAGTTGATCTCCTTTGGAATCCTCTGTAATGACTGATGACAAGGTTTTGGTGACCTTGTGCATAATCATTACGAGAGGATCAGTGCATATAAGTTTAAAATCTAACAGATTTTTTGGTAAATGGTAGGAATTAGGAATTCTTACATTTACAATAAGGATTTGGGATTGTGAAATGAGCATCATTGGAATCATGTTCAATTGATCTATTTCACAAAGTAAAGATCATAGACAAACATAGTGTGCATACTTGGAGTATGGCATAACTATTGTTTAAAAAAAACAAAGTGTACATGCTAGGAGCATGGGACGACTGTTGTTTTTGTTCAAGTATTAAGTTGATTATTTGAAACATTATACAATGAATAATGTGTAATCAATATGGTGATAAATAAAAGGTGGTTTTATTTATATTCAAAAGGGTTCTGAGACCATATTGGATTCGATTATTATTGTGTTTCACTTTGCATGTTTTGACTTCCAGAATAGCTAGGTTATTCTTTCCGAATGACTAAGTTATTTAAACACTCCACAGTCGTTCATATGTTGGAAGTAGGTATGAATTAAGACTGTCATGAATCGAGTTTGTAGATGGCTAAACGTGTTTAGACATAGCAATGGTTGCTACAACATTCATGAGTACTCATAAGTTATGAGTATTGGAATTAACCCACGCTCACTTGTATCACTTCATGGAATTTATCTCGAGTGATCGTGAGACGGTAATATCATATAAGTCTTCAAACCTAGAGATATGAGTTGTTACCTATGAGTTGGTTGTGCATTGATTGCACGTAAACGCATCAGTAACTTGATGTTATAAAACGTGCCTTTGTGTATAATTCAACAAGTAGTAGAAACAAGTATATGAGTCGAAGTTTATCTATTCCTTCTAGTCCTTGGAGGATTAGAAGCGATATCTGGGCCCCTCGATGATTTTGTTTTGACCTATGTACCGGGCCCGGTCAGAACCTAATTGATGTGTTCAATTTAGTTCTTTGTCAAACAAATCGGAAATCGGGAAACAAACTGCTGGACAATAAGTACGACGTTGTTCCATGTATTTGTCCGGCTGATATCATGAGAACAGAGGACTATATGATCACTTATCTAAAATGGCGCTTCATAGTTCAACAGAGTTTTCGAGAGCTACGATTGCTGGTTGGTTCCTGAAGTAACATACGCAAATACAGTAATTAGACTTATCCAAGTGGGAGACTGTTGGATAAGGTGTCTAAGTCCATAACTTATTTGGTATATACTTGACCCGACCCGGCATGGTCCATTTGGGTTGCACTTCACCCAAACTGTTTATGGATAATTTTATGAGAATTGTATACTTACGATTTATTAATATATTATAAGTTATAATATATTAATATAAAGTCATGTTATTTAATTAGTTTTAATCTTGAATTAATTATGAATTAATTTAGTGATTAAAAGGAAGACTAATTAAATCATGGGCTATTATATTTATATGGTGTGGGCTAATACTCATTTGTTAATGGGCTAAGCTTATATGGAAGTCCATGGATGATCCATGGAGCTTTTATCCCATGGATCCTTGGAAAGGAAAAGACACGGGTTATTAGGGTTTCACCCTAACCATGCACCCTATATAAACAAGCTCATGTTGCATGAAATAAAACCCTAGTGTGTGTGTAATAGTGGTGGCAGATTTCTAAGTGTTAGTATACTCTCTCATACATTTTCCAAGTTTGTGGTGATTTGTGATTTCCATTTGAGGCATTCACATTATTGGTGCTTGGCTCTCAAACTCCAAGGAATCAGCAATCAACAAGAGGTATGTAATTCATCTAGTTCTTTTATGTTTAAAAGTACCCCATGCCATGCTAGATAGGTTATAAACCTTGGAAATTAATATTTTGCATGTACCTTAGACAAACATAGATCCAAGGTTTATTAGGGTTGCATGTACACTTAGGAAGTGTTAGAATGCTCAAAACCCAACAGTCAATACACATCCGATGCAACCCGTCCTTCTTCTTCACAAACACGATCGGTGCATAGCAAGGCGAACTACTTGGTCGGATGAATCCATTGTCTAACAGCTCTTGCATCTATGTAGACAACTCCTGCATCTCTAGTGGAGCTAACCGATATGGTGCTTTGGCTATCAAAGCCGCACCAAGTACCAAATCAATCCAGAACTCGATCTGCCTCTCTGGAGGCACCCTAGGCAAATCCTCCAGAAATACATCTGGGTACTCCCGTACAACCAGAACATCATCAGCCGACGCACTACCCTGCTCCCGGGTATCCATAATATAGGAGAGGAACCCAGAACAACCCTAACAGATAGCGTCTAGCCTGAACGTCTGAGCATAGGACTGGCCTACGCTGACCGCCCTGTCCATGAACCACCAACACTCCCCTCTTGGGGTGCGAGCACCTACCATCTGGTGCACACAATCAATCATCGCCCCATTGGGGCTCATCCAATCCATCCCCACCATAACCTTGTTCCCGCGCAAAGGAATGAGAACCAAATCGATCGGATACCTCTCGCTAAACATCTCTAGAGCACAGTCCCGATGAACCCTCGATACCCGAGCAGACCGGTCATCTGAAATCTCGACCTCTAATGGATGACCCAACTCGATCGGAGCTCAAACAAACCTCTTGCTGAGCGTAAGAGACACAAAAGATCGGGTAGCCCTCGAATCAAATACTACCAACATAGGGATACCGTTCGGAAGGAACGATCCTAAAATAAAACACATAAAATATAAGCAACAAAATCAACATAAATAATGAGTTAAGGAGAAGAGACATACCCGTCACCACATCTGGTGCAACATGTGCCTCATCGGCGGTCAACTGAAAGGCTTGACGCCTCACCATAAGAGCATCTGCATTGCCCTGGCGGCCATCTGTGATCTGTAGGGTCGCTGAAGATGGTATTACCACCGATCCTCCTGATGCTAGACTCAGGCAGTTGGCATTTTTGTGGCCCCTTTGATTGCAATGAAAGCAAATCAGGTCTGATGTCTATGAAGTGGCGATAGAAGCAGTACAATCCTTGCTAAAGTGCCCTGTCTTGCCGCACTTGTAGCAGCCCGAACCACCCGCTCTACAAACTCCTTCATGCGACCTGTTGCATTTGCCACAACGGCTCCGACCCTGCTGGCCCTTCGACCTAGAGTCGATACCCTTGGGTTTCTTCACTGAAACCCAAACTGTCTGCCCAGGACCTGCCTTCCTCTTCCCTATGTACTCCAGATCAATCTCTCGCTCCCGAGCCCTAGATATCATATCATCCAGAGTCGGGCAGGCACAAAAACTAACAAACTCCCTGATGTCAGATCTCAACATATCATGGTATTGGGTCTTCCTCATCTCCTCATCTGTTGCATACTGGGGGTACCAACAATGCCCTCTTTCTAAACTTGGCAGTGATCTCCGCCACAGTCTCAGTCGTCTGCCTCATATCAAGAAAGTCCTGGCTAGCTGTTGTACCTCAACAGCTAGTGCAAACTCTGCTCAAAACCTGGTTATAAAATCTAGCCAGATCATGGGCTCAATGGTCGGGGCTACCAAAGCATAGCCGACCTTCTCCCACCAATCCCGGGACACTCCCTCAAACAGCGAACCTGACCTTCGACCCCTCGGGGCAGAAGCTTGTCGTCTGAGCACACTCAATGTCAGCTATCCAACGCCTGGTTGTGATGGGGTCCTTCACCCCAAAGAAATCTGGTGCCCCACATCCCTAGAAATCCTTGAACGAGAGTGTGTAGGCCTTTGACTGGATAGCAGCCAGATCAACCCTGAAGATCCGAAGACGGTCCTCCATCAACTCCATGATACCCTCCTTGATTGACCCGAACATCACAGGGTCACATCAAGGATGCCTCTCGTAATCTCAGATGCAATGAACTCTCGTAAACCCTCATTAATTGGTTTGTAGTCCGTGCCCGCACCAGATCCAGATCCTAAACCTCCTGCTCCATGACGTGTCATCACCATACTGAAACATAACCACATAAACAATTAGCATACACACAAGAAGGTTCACACTCAGGAGTTCCCTAGATTCATCCGAGTCTTCCTGGCATCAGGTATAAATCCTGTGCTTTCAGTAGTACGGGCCCAAAACTACCTTCGACACCTATTTATACCCTCCTCAAGGACTATCCCGACTCTTCCAAGTCACTTTTCCCCACTAATACGTTCTCAAACTATATGGCATCCTATGCACCAAACATCTCATAGGGACTCCCTAAGACTCCCTTCCTCACCTCTCTCTGCTATCAGTTGAAGAAGGAACTTCTACAAGTACTACCTAACTACTGCATGAACACTATTACGTACTACTAGTACTAGATAATTCTTTGAATGACAGGTCCCACACTACAACAATTGAACTCAAACAAGAGCTATGAAATAGAGTTAAACCTATCCTTCTGAAAATATCCAATCGTTATAATATGTAACTCAACGCATTCACCCACTAGTTAGTTAGTACCAACAAAACTTCCTAAAGCACGAGGCATGCAACATTCAAGTATCATGCAATTCAACTCAAAACAAACCATATCCACGCCATCCTACCAAGTAACTGATATGATACTAGCATACAATCTAAAGGCTCATATAGATAGGCACATAAAGGCATCTCTCCTAGCATTCTATCATGCAATTCTAAGCAAATCCTTAGCCCTAATCTAGCATGCATTTCTCATATCATAACATAAAACATATAACTTAATTGGGTATTTTAGGAAGACTTACTTGAGCTCGGTTGATTGCACGTATCACACCTATTGTCCTTTATTAAAATCCTTATATTAAAATGTTTCTTTTTGTGAAAAACCCACCAAACCTTTAATTTAAGTCCAGGCACACCTGAGAGTATGCCCGAATCCCTACAACCAAGGCTCTGATACCAACTTGTAACATCCCAAAATTATACAAATAAAATTTGTTTTTTTTTTAATTCATTCAATTCACAAGAAAGTGATATCAAAATAGTCAAAAGAGTATAATTGTATCATGTTATCAGGGTACAAATCCCTAAAATCACTAAGTGCGGAAAAACATAGAGTGATGCAGTGCGATCAGGTCAGGCCCTTCCCCTTCGAACTGGAAGTACCTGAAACATAAACTGAAAACTGTAAGCACATAGCTTAGTGAGTTCCCCCAAAATACCATATACTAAACAAACATACTGCCAAGCATATCTGGCTGTCTGCCTACCCCTTCGGTCTATTTCAACGAATACTGCCAAGCATATATGGGTGCTTGGCTACCCATTCGGTCTATTTCAACCGGATACTATCAAGCATATATGGGTGCTTGAAATCCCCTTCGGTCTATTTCAACCGGATACCGGGTCCATTTCACCCCCTACTACTACCACATAATGTCATAACATAAATCACAGAGTCATCAAACAAATACAGGCATAATTGACAGTTATCACAAAGACAATCATCACACTACCACATAAACTAATGGGCCGGCCTTCGTGCTTTCGACCCATGGATACTGCGAAGGAAGACTCACCTCAGACTGAAGGTATCAACTCGTACTCAGCGGATGACTCGCGAACTCCTCTCCCTATCGCACAAACATAAAACTGTAATTAAAAATTAGGTCACATTCTAAACCGAAAGTACAAAACCCTAATTCTTATCTTAAGGCAAAAAGGCTCCTTTACCTTTGCCTTATTGGGCCTCCTTTCCTCCAAGGCCCAAATCCATAAAAGAAACCCAAAAAAGGCATCCAAGCCCACTATAGGGCCTCTATGGCCCAAAATGGCCCAACAACACCTAACTAGGCCTAAGGCCTAAAAATGGCCTGCTACAATCAGGTGGGCCTGAGGCCGAACTTTCTCAAGTCCAAAGCCCAACACCAAACGAGCCCAAAATCTTCTAGGCCCACTAACTGTGTACGCGCGACGTACTTGGCTTGTACGCCCATCATACGCTGGTGTTAACCATCAGTCGAGCTGCTGACCAAGTATGTACAACATACACTGGAGTACGCATGGCGTACTAGTCTACCAACCCAAAGACACTTCCATGTCTTAATCCATTAATACCTAGGCCTGGCAATGGAGCGGGTTTTGGCCCTGATCTGATCCAAACCTTTAACAATTATACGGGTTTGGAGCATAATTTTTGATCCGTTTACCCATTAATGACCCGTACCTAGACCTGGCAAAACATGTCACGACACGAAAACCTGACACGAACCCGACACGAAATTAGCGGGTTAGGGTCAGAGATTTTGACACGTTTATGTAAACGGGTTGACACGACACGACACGATAATTAAACGGGTAGGGTTAGGGTCAAGACTTTCAACTCGAAGATGACTCGAATATGACCCGTTTAATTATATATTAGTTTCATATTTTTATAAATATATTATATGTTATAGACTTATAGTGGGAAAACTCAAGAATTATAATTAATATTCAAATTTTCAAAGTTACTTAATTTTAGTCATCCTCACCACCTATCCCTTTGCTCCCAAACTTTAACTCTTTTCATTTTTCCTTCTAAACTTACTATAAATTTTGTCATTCCATCTCATAACTCTAGTGTTTCACTTTTTCCTTTTTGCCTCCACAACTCCTACTTTCCAACCATTAAAATATTTCAACCCGACATGACACAACATATTTACAAGGTCTAAACCTTAACCCGACACGAAACCGACACGAAAATAAACGGGTTGACACGGAACGACATGATAATTAAATGGGTCGGGTTAGGGTCAAGCACTTTCAACCCGTCTAATGTCTTGACACGACACGAACCGGACACGACACGACACGTTTTCCAGGTCTACCCGTACCCGCTAACCCTTTTATTAAAAGGGTCGGGTATGGATCATCACCGATCCGCTCCATTTATAACACGCCCCATATAAATTTTAGAATTATACATTTATATTTTATACTGCCTAAGTTTTACTTTAAATTCCAATTGAAAGTCCAAAGAGAAAAGGCCAAAGACTAAACTGTTTTTACATAGGACTCGAGGACTTAATTTCTAGACTTCCAGACTTCTCCCAAGAATCATGATGTCATTTCATTTAGATTTCATCATGTAATCACCAATTTCATTTATAAATCAATAAATTCATTTATCAACCAGAAGAAAGTTTGTAATTGCTATTCTCTATCAATGCAATCGAGGGTCAAAAACCAATCGGAAGTAACTACAATAATGGTTTTAATTCCAATCGAAACTCTTCGAGTACATAATGTGTTTTCTAAATCAACATTTGTTTTATTTAACAAATGTGATTTTATGATTTAAGTAAAATGTGTTTGATTATTCAAAAAACCTACGGGTTACGGGGCGGGTTTGGATATTTGTTGATTCGGTGGATAAGGGTATGTGTTTGATTATTTAAAACCCTACGGGTTACGAAGCGGGTTTGGATCGGGTTTTGGAATTTGTTAAAAGGGTTTGGATTAAGGTTGATTCGGTCCAAACCCGCCCCATTGCCAGGTCTATTAATACCTAAGGTCCAAAACTTAGATCCAGGCCCCTAATAACGTCTTAAGCCATAAAGTTGCGAACATTATGCTTTTGCATGCAAGGATGGGACTCAAATCATGCATCAAGTACATAAGCACACTTGGATGGTTTCTAACACTTGCATGGTTGTGGCTTAACCATCAAGATTCGATTTTTATGACTCAAAACAACCCAAGAGTCCAAAAGGACAACTCATATGGTCTGAAATTGCTCATACTCTAAGAATCCAAACTATGGGACCAAAAGATACCATTTTCTACCCTAAACTTAGATCTAAGGTTGTAATGATCAAGGTTTAAGCTTTATACCTTCAATGGGTCAGAAATGGTGCCAAACATCTGGATCTACAAGATCTTCTTATGTTCTTGCTTCTTCCCAAGCTTCCTTCTCATTCAAATGCTCTAAAGAGCACCACAAACACTCAAGAAAGCTCACAAATGCACTTAAGGTGGCTTAGGGTTAGAGATTTACACTTCAAGGGCAATGGAGGCTGAAAAGGTAAGGGACTTGGGGGACTTAAGCTCCTTAAACAGGGTTCAAACCCTAAAAATTAGGGTTTTCCCCTGGCTTGGTTAGGCTCATCATACGCATGGGTACGCCCAACGTATGCTAAGGATCCCCCGATGATGCACATGTAGCGAGTACGCCATGCGTACATAATGTACGCCCAACGTACTCACCATCCTTCCACCACCTTAACTTAGATTGAAAATAGACTAAGTCAAAAACTTCATACCTGGCGACTCGGGTGCTACAATACATCAGCATGCTTCTAGGGATAATATCTAGTCAAAAGTTACATACTTGGTTCAAGACATGCCACCATCAAAACATGAAAGGTACAATGATTTTAGAATGAGTGACCACACCAAATGAAACATATGTTTCAGCTTCAAAAATCATTACTACCCGTTTTTCAATATTCAGCTCAGTTGCCTTTGTCAAACTTGATTGCTCCCTTAAGCTTGTGGTTCAGTTCTTTCAACACTCCAAGTCATTTTATCGGCACAATGTATGATCATAGAGCATGGCATTTCTCGTCAATTCCATTGAAGTGGTGCAACGAATTTGCAAATCTTGAACCAAATGTGTATTGACACATTAGGTAGAGTGTCACCAAGACTCACTTGAAACTATCTAAAAACATCACATGATTAAGCATCCATGCTATCTCTTGTTTGACTGTAAATCAGTGCCTGAAACCAAATAATTCAGTGCATTATCTTTTTTGTATTTCTATCAAACTCATAAAGAATATACAAATGAAAACCTTTGGTAAGAGGACCTACACAACACTTGTTTTTTGATTTTATATTTAAACTATAATAAAAAAAACAAAATTAATATAGAAAACAAAATTAAAACAAACAAAAATGAAATAAATTTAACAACTATGAACGAAAATACAAAAGAAAATTTTGCTAAAATCAAAATAATTAAAAATTTTAGAAAATAAAACTAATTTATTATTTTATTATTTTTTTTTTAATTTTTAGCTTTAAATCATAATTAAAATAATAATAATAAAAGCGTAAAAGTAAATAATCGCAGCAACTAGAAACAATTAAATTTTGAAGAATGTTTGTTTTATTAAATAACCTAAAAGGAAAAATTATAAAAAAATTTAATACTTTTTTCCATATATAAATTTTATTTAACAAAGCTTTTTGACATTATGATTCGATTAGAAAGTGACAAATGGTGTAATTGTATTTTTCAGAAGCAGAAATCTTGAGTCTTCTTCCCTGTGAGGAACGCACGTGACAGGATCATCTGCTTTCCATTTTTAGACCTACAAAACTTCGTTTGCTTCCAAAGTAAGACTCCATCCCTAAATATAGAACTTGTAGAAGTAGACCATAGAGTTTGACATGCTCTGCAAGATTGAAATCAACAACACAGCACCCATCCTTCCTTTCCTCTATGTCTGTTGATAGAAGAAACTGCTCTATGTCTGTTGATAGAAGAAACTGCCCTTGTTAACACTTTTTTCTTGACAACGTTTGTAGACTTTCCGAAATACCTTTCCGAAATACCTTTCCGAAAAAACATTTCCAAATGATGTACGAATCTCCATTTCCAAGTAAACTAATGAGAAAAAACATTTCTTATATACATTTCCGAAATACCCCTGTGTAGTATTTATCAAACTTTCCATCTACTTTTGCACTTCCAAATGATGTACGAATGTCCATTTTATCAACTAAGGCAGTAGATCAATCACCATTTTTAATCCTATGCGTTTGCCACCATGTTGCAGCTACTTTAATTTGACATGGCATGGTTATGTTTTTCTACACCTTTTCTTGTCCAAACATAGATGCATGCCTAGAGTTTCTATATCACTTGGTGTTCTTGACCAAACATATGCACATCATACTTTTTCTCTTGACAGTAATTTTAAGTGAAGCTTCGTGCATGTGACTGCTTCCTTTGCTTCACACTACTAGAAAATTGGTGCAATAGCTACCGCACAATCCGTAGCTATTCCGTAGCTATAAGCGGATAGCTACCGAATTGCTACGGAAAATTGGCTGTAGCATAATGGCCCGTGGCTAAATTATAGCTACGGATTAGCTACAGAATTACTACGGAATAGCTACGGAATTTTCCATAGCAACTATAGCTACGGAATAACTACGGAAATAAATAGCTACGGCTTTCCTACGGAATAGTTACAGAA